>NW_022196905.1:111036957-111088075 GCF_008632895.1 Mastomys coucha
AAAAAAAAAAAAAAAACAAAAAACAAAAAAACAAAAACAAAACAAAACAAAACAAAACAAAAAACACAAGCAGCAATAGATTTCACTCTCTGTCATTAGAATTACCACAGCAGGAGCCAGACAGCAGAGAACACCAACCCAGGGGACAGGACAAGGCTGGAGAGGAGAGAGACAGCCGGCAGGCCCCTCATCCCTTCTCCCCTTCCTGTGCTGCTACCCAGTGTGTGGTTCTTTTGCCATTTCCTCTCACGAGCCACCCCAGGGTGCAGAATAGACCAGCTAAGCCTTGCTAACACCCAAAGGGGCGTAGCTAAGCCCAAGTCCAAAGCTGGAGAAGGAGCACAGGCCAGCCAGCATCTCCGCTCGCTCGCTCGCTCGCTTGCTGTGAATGTTACTGTTTGCTTAGCTGTAGTAGCTCCAGGCTGCTGATGGTTCCCTGTGTCTGGAGGTCTGACCCAGATCCCACAGAAGGGCCAGCAGAGGGAGGCAGGCTCCCCGCTCAAAGTTCCCTGTGTCTGAGTTATGTAACTGCGTCCAAGTATCCCCTCTGACACTCGGAGGAGGCGGTGGAGATTAGCCACAACTACTGCCAGCGGTGGCACAAATTGAAAAGTAAAATTAACTGTGACCTGGGAACCTTCAGTACTTTTGCTGCGTCCGGCCCCCACCTCTGTCTCCTAGCTCAAGGCAGAAAGCGCCCAGAGGAGTGATCTGTGAGTTAATCTAATGACTTCCAAACAGAATTGGTGACCGACTGTGATGTGTGGGGATTTCCACACTGTTTGCCGCAGGTGGCAGTGACTGGGGGGAGATGGACCGATGGTCCGGAAAGGCTTTTGTTTGTCAGGAGTGGGTATGGGGAATGCTCTGCTGTTACTGGATTTGGAGGGTCCATTGCTCTCTTATAGAACTGAGCGTGTCATGAGTAGACCAACCGAAGTATGTTTGTTGAGTGAATCACTGACTGTATCGGACACGCAAGGTAGTCACTGTCTCAGCCCAGTTCTTTGAGCATTACCTATGTCCCAGATGCTATGACACCTTCAGCACGCTGTCACAATGACCCCCACTTTACAGGCAAGGAAACTGAGGCTTCATGGTTTAAGCAACTTGATTAAACTTAGTTGCCACGTGTCTTGGAACAAACAATGCTGGAGTCCAGGTTTTATAGGCTTCCCATTCTAGGGGTACATGCTGCTGGATGTGTGGCCAATGCCTCATCTTGGACATTTCCTGTTTCTTTCTCACAGGTTTTCCACCAAGTACTGGATGTCTCAGACGTGCACGGTCTGCGGGAAAGGGATGCTTTTTGGCCTCAAGTGTAAAAACTGCAAGTGAGTGCTTTTCCTTAAAGGGATGTTTTACAATGCCAGATGACAGCATGGATGTGGGTGTGGTCCATCAAGTGTGAGTTCTTGACTTGGGAGAGATGGTCTTTTTGCTTTGTATTTCAGAAAGGTCCCAGGTGGAGAGCTGTGTGCTTGGGGTAGGGAGGATATCAAGGAGAACAGTTCTGAGGAAAGCTGGAGCTGAGAGGAGGTGGGGGAGGGGCTGGTACCATGTGTGGGGCGCGTAGGGCCTCTATTATGGTTTTGACCATGACATGTTTCCTGCAGTCTCACGTGATTGGATGCTTGGTTCCCAGCTGATGTTTTGGGAATTGGATGCTCCTTTTGAACATGGGGTCTAGCCGCAGACACTGGGCTATAGGAATAGACATGAATTGTCCTAGGCTGTCTCCCTTCCTACCCAGAACTCTCTGTTTCCTCACCGCTGCTATGGCAGAACCTCATGCTCCCACCACCAGGCTTTCCTACCATGGTGGACTATGTCCCCGAGCTATAGTTGTCCCAGGACTTCTGTCACAGCAGAAGCAACTAACACAATGTTACTGAAAAGTCATCAGCAAGCTTTTCTTCTAGTTGCTCTGGAGTAAATATTTTAAGCCCCATGGGCCTCCGGGACCTCAGTTTGTGTCCCTTACAAAACTGACTCCCACGTCTTAAAAGCAGCTGCAGACAATTCAGAAGTAGTTATGGCAGTGGGTTTTGTGCAATAAAGCCTTTTTATTTGCAAGGGTAGTGGGCAACATGGCTCCAGCCCTATGGTTTGCAGATCCCTTGGATAGTTGGCAAAGTTCTTTCTCCTCTATTCTTTCTCGTCGTGTGCCGTCTCTGAAGGTGTGTTATGATTTGCCCCATTTTAATATCTGTGAAAGTTGTGCCTCAGCGTGAAAAGGTCACAGCTGAGAGGGGAGAGGGAGGACTTGAACTCAGGCCCCTTAACTCTTGCTTCGTTCTTTCCATGGCTTCATGTTGGATGCTAATTCGGGTTGGGAGGTGGGACCACCCTGACCTTCACCTTTACTCCTTCCTTACCCCCATTCTGTCATGTCTGACAGAATGTTAGGAAAGAGGCAAGGGATGACACAGACACCAGCCATGGGTTCTGGAGACAGATTGAACCAGGTTCAAACCCTATACCTGCCACTTAGTTGTGTGAACATGGGAGAGTTATCTCACATTTCCGTCCCTCATGTGTCCCTCTGCATATATGTGTACACACACCATGTGTCCCTATGCATACATGTACATACATGTCATGTGTCCCTATGCATGCATATATACACATGTTATGTGTCCCTCTACATATATTTGTACACATGTATTCACTAGTTCCTCAGGTTCAACAATCACAAAACAATTTAACTGATAGAAGACACTCAGTAAGAGTCAGTCTCTCTCTCTCTCTCTCCCCCTCTCTCTCCCTCCCCCCACCCTCTCTCTCTTCAGGTGTCTTGTAAAATGCCTGTGGCTTCACCTGAGTAAGTCGGCCAGGATGAGCTTCCTGCTAGCCTGGTCTGTGGAGAGGATTAATTATTTCCAGCCCCCGGAGATCCTTTAGCTCCATGGTCTTAGGGCAGTTGGGACAGTAATTGCTATATATTAGCATTCTGAGCTGATGTCCTCTGTGGTTCCAGGCTCTCAGGTGGCCCCTTAGCTTTCTAACTCTGGGATGCACAGGAGCAGGTGCTTGGGTCTGGCTCAGAGGCTGCCTGGTCTCCCCAGTACACCTGGTGCCTTAGAGACTCATCTTGACTGTATCAACTCATGCTGTGTCCTGTGGAGGAAATGGCTTTCACATCCTCACACCTGCTGTGTAGAGGCTTTGAAGTCAAGTAATTAGGTGACAGGGACTCAGCCAGGAGTCATTGAGGCTGAACACTTCTCAAGCCTTTTCAATTTTCAGCACTAAAGGTGGGACCCGGAGGCAGCCTTTCTTCCCTGCCTTCTGTTCTAGGAGTAATGAGCAAAGCCTAAGACCCTGCTAAGGGTCTAGAGAGGGGGCTGTGGATGGGAGAGAGGGCCAGCCACACAGAGCTGAGGTGCTGGAAGCCACTAATACTAAGGTTGGGTTCCATCTCTACTTGAACTCCTAAGAGGCCCATAATCTTGGCCCTTTTCTCCTCTGAAGAGTATACGTGACGTTGGCGCCCACCACTGGACTACTGGAAGGAATCATTGAAATGTCCTCACCTTACACTGTTATCTAGGAACACTCCCCTTCCCTCTTGATGCCTTATGCAAAATAGCTCCTGGCACCATGTTCTAACATGGTGGGTCAGAACTCAGATCAACTCTGGTCGGATGGTACCCATGACTTTACCAATGTGCTCAACCCTTCAATAGAAACAACAGCTGCTGCAGCCAGTATGGTGTCCTGGCGTGCTTTGTCCAAACCCTATACCTTTGTCAGCTACAACTGACACAAGATCCAGATCCATGACATACCTGTGCATGTGCACTGAGGCTGTCAGTGGAAACTCATCAGGTGGAGAAAGTCTCCCAGGAAGCTCAAGTTAAGGTGAGAGGGTAGACATTTGTCTGCATGTATTTTTCAAGCATTGGGGAAAAAATGAGGACATACTGAATGGGCCCCTAGGAGGGCTGGATGAGGGACAGGAACAGGCAATATGCAGGATCTATAGTCAAGGACTTAGGACTCAGCAGAGAAGTGTGTCTGAGTGGAAGGAAGGACAGGGAAGACAGACACTGGGGAATAAACTTTGAGAGAGGTGGCCCTGAGAAGGAGGAGGCTGGAGGTCACTTCTTAAAGAAATGGGCAAGAGCATTTCATCACTGACCTGCTAATACTTGCCAGCTGGATCCTTAGCATCACAGGTTAAGAAACCCTCATCTATACTTCTATACTTCTTGGGACCAAAAGTGGTTTTAGGTTTGAGATGCGTTCTGACTTTGGAATGTCTGCATATATGAGGTGTTTGGGAGATGAGGGCCAAGTCTAAACCCAAAACCTGAACTTCATTTGCATAATTTTTTGGTGCACTCATATTTTAACTCTGAGGTCAGGTATGAATCATTCTCCCCCTGTGGTCTTGTGGGTGCTCAGAAAGTTTCAAGTCGGAAGCCATTCTGGATTTCAGATTTGGGGATTATGGGGTATTAAACATTAATATAATGTATTAAAGGGCTTTCTAGGCGCTGGAAGCAATGGCAGGGGATGAAATGCATAAAGTACCCAGGTTGGTGGGACATGCCTCTGACTCCTAATGCTACCTCATGTTTGTCATGTGATCAGTTCTGTGCCACCATTTCCTGTTCTCTAAAATGGCTTCGTGATATTCACCTCAGTAAAGGTTTACTATAGATCGTCAATTTGAGAGGATCTAGACTCTCCAGGAGTGTCTGAAATTTCCAGAGTAGATCAGTTGAGATGGAAAGCCCCACCCTACCTGTTGGATGCCTCATCCCATGGGCTGGGTCCTTGATGAAATCACAAGAAGAAAGTGAGCACTGGTGCTCATCTGTCTCCAATTCCTGACTATGGGGCCGGGTGGCAGCCACCTCATTCTCCTGCCTCCATGCCTTCCCACCACAATGGACCGTACCCTCGAAAAGTGAGCCAAAGTTAATCCTTCCTCCCCCAAGTTTGCTTTTGCTGGTGTTTTGTCACAGCAGTGAGAGAAGTCACTACTAGAACTGTTAAAAAAGAAAATGACGATATAATTGGCCTTCTAGAACACACGCTTTCCCCTTACCTGGCCCATTAGGAGCTCCAATTAGCAAAAACTGGCACCATTGCTGGCTTTACAAATTAATGTTGGGATAGCCCTCCACCCAGGAAGCCAGATATGTCTCTTTCGTGCCTACCCCCCCACCCCAGCTCTCCTCTTAAGTGCCCACTTCCTCCGGAATTATCATCAGCTGTCTTGTTGGGAGTCTGAATAGAGAGATTAATGAGCTAATAGGAAATTAAGGCTCAGAAAGCAATTTCCAGTTATCTAAATCGAGGCATTTCATCTAATCGGTTCAGGAGTGTGGAAGGGAGCTGCATGCAGAGAGGCCGGATGTCAGCACTATTCTGCATTGTCTCCTTAGTGCGGACTCAGCTGCCAGGGTCTGCTCTTGCCATGGGTTTCCCAGCTTTTGGTTGTCTATGTACCATCCCACTCAGAGCTCCTTCCATGAGGGTCCGAAGCCCTGAGGTCTCATTATTGGAAACCTTTCTAGCTTCTCTTCCCTTTCTGTCTCTTTCTCTCTGTCTGTCTGTCTATCTGTCTGCTCGCTCTCTCTCTCTCTCTCTCTCTCTCTCTCTCTCTCTCCTTCTCTCAATGTAGCTCAGACCAGCCTACAACTCAGCTAGATAGCCCAGGCTGGCCTCAAACTTATGATCATCCTCCTGCCTCAGGCTCCTCATTGCTAGGATTACAGATGTGTGCCACCACATCTGGCTTCATCCAATTTCTTGTAGACAAACAGCAATTTACAAAAGAGCATTTTGAGCAGCTTACATGGTAGAAAAAGAAAATTGGAGCTAAGATGCGTTTTTCTTTCTGTCTGGGCTACTACTGTTGTGATAAAGATAAGGCTGGGATTAGAGTGATGGCTCAGTGGTGCTTGATGCTCTTTCAGAGGACCTGGGTTCAAGCTTCAGCATCCCCATCAGGCTGCTCACAACTGCCTGTAACTCCAGATCTAATGCCCTCTTGTGGCCTCTGAATGACCTGCACTCATGTACATATTACACATGCACTTAAAAGTAATTTTTATAAAGAAGGAGACATTACCCCAAGCCACCAATAGATCATAACATTTAAACTAACCCTGTATGTCTTAGCTGCCTCAACCTCTCTTTCACACCAGGCTTTATAACTTGCACCAGGCACCTAGTCCTTGGTGGTGTGGTGATTCTGTGTGACTCCCACTCCTAGGAGTGACAATAGAAAAAGTCTGTACGCGTTGCCAGATCGAGAGGCACCTTTGTCTCTGGTTTAGAAAAATGGGTTTGCAGAATAAATGAACCACTCCCAACCAAAGGGCTTGCCGCCTACACTATCCAGGTTCAGCATGTCAGCCGCCAGTCACTTGCCCAACACTACCACAGATGCATGACCAAACCTTCATGCTCTGGTGATAATATCCCCACCTTAAGGTTTAGGATGGTTGATGGGAGTTTCCAGGCTCATAATTACAGAATGATTATAGCTGCTAGTGCCTTGCTTACTTAGCCTGGGACTTTCCCCATTCTAGCCAAAGTCCCAAGTGCTTGAACAGACTCCATGGTCGGCCCCGAGTTAGACACCTTGCCACAGAGGCAGGTTGGTGCTAGCCAAAGCATTGATGGACGTGTTCCTGTTAAGGTTATTGCCAGCCTCCATAAGTGTGAACCCCCTGATCAATTCTCTAGTAACGGGGCAGAAGCTTCACGAGATGCCTGCCTTGGCTAAGGCAGTGTTCCACATTTCCTGGGCTCTTTGGATGCCCACCCTGTCCGAGACCCTGTGTGCATGGTAGAACAGGCCAACTCTGCAGTCTTTCCACATTAGTGGTCACTCATTTGCACTTAGATGGGACTCCTACCCCTTTTACAGTTTGACTGCATTACAGGATCCGCTCACTGCGTTTTCAATCGCCACATTCCCTGTACATCTTGCTTGCAAAGTGCTTGGTTTACAAAATAGCTTTAGCCACAGGTGATAGGGAATGGAAAGTGAAGGTAGCTGAGTTGGCGTGGGAGCCCATTGCTCCACCCTTACCAAACCGGGGGCCCATGGGTGCAGCTGCTGCAGCTGCTGTGGAGTTCCTGGAGGCCTAGGAGGCTGTCCACCAGGCAGGATGTTGGCAGGATGTAATTACAGCATATGTTTTGGAGATTGCCCGCTTGAAGCCTGAACTTGCTTTTCCATGAATAGAAACACTTTACTTCTTGCAAAAACCATCCTTGGAATTAACCATCTCTTATGTGCAATAGTTTTTATTATTGTAAGAAAAAAAATGAATCCTACTATAGTTGTACATAAGAAAGAGATTCATGTAAGTGGGAATTGAGGGGGCGGTCATGGTGATGATGATGATGATGATGATGATGATGATGATGATGATGATGATGACGACGATGCTGGTGCTGGTAATGATGATATTAGGCACTGAAGCCTCATCTCCTTGCAGGCATTTTGCTAAATACTTTAAAAGCATGCTCCCATTTCATCCAAGTAACAAACCTGAAAGGCGGGCAGAGACTACTATCACCCCATGTTACAGATGAGGAGACAGAGGCCTCAGAAGTCTCTCACAGTGGGCATATCTGTCACTCAAACACAAATGCCTTTAATTCAACTCCTTGGACACTTAACCATTCTGTGGGGACCAAGAGCTGTCCACAGTGTAACTGCTGTCTCCTATTCCGTTTCCCTTGAAGTATGCAGGGCAGAGTATAATGCTAGACCAAAACTTTCCTCTCCATCTTTCTGGGGTGCCACTCTCCCCTCAAGTCATCTTTCCTGGATGTGGAAGATGACCAATGGACCTTTGGGTTGTGATACTGGGGAGCCAGTGCGTGTCTGGGGTCATTGTCTTGTCTGTCTGGAGGCAAGCAGGCTTGACAGTTTCAGGACCAAAAGTTATGTTCTGGTGAGGCCAAGTTGTTGAAGCATAGAGAATACGAGGGAGGAAGGACAGAAGGAAGGAAGAGAGGGAAGGAGGGAAAGAGGGAGGGAGGGAGGTGGACAGACCCTCCAAAGCCACACAGGGAGCCTGAATTGGGTTCTGCAATAAGGGGAGCCCTTGGAGGGTTTGGAGGATCGTGGCACTCTGAGAATGATACCTGGGAAGCCTCGAGTCAGAGATCCCGCTGATGTCAAGTGGGAGTCGATCCAAGAAGTGTCTGGCTTGGAATAGCAGCCAGGAAGAGATGTTTCCTTCTACCTGCATCCCTTTCAAGAAGCCCTCTTAGAAAGGTGACTTAATATGCAAAAAAGAAAAAGATTAACAATGTGGTTTAACCTTACTTGGGCAGACAGGAAGGAGAACGGGGAAGACTTCTCCCACATCTGGGCTCTTCCGCTCTGCCCTGAGGCTCAGATGGGAAGAACCAGGGTTAACACACAGAGAAATAGCCGATGAGGCTGAGAGGATTAGGGGACGCTGAGAGGATAGCCCTTCAATGGATGGTGGGTGGGGGACCCCAACTGAGCTCTGCTCCGTGCTCCCCAGTTATAGAGCATTGTCTTCC
Source organism: Mastomys coucha (assembly GCF_008632895.1). Taxonomy (NCBI): domain Eukaryota; kingdom Metazoa; phylum Chordata; class Mammalia; order Rodentia; family Muridae; genus Mastomys; species Mastomys coucha. Next base: position 111,045,490 of record NW_022196905.1, read on the forward strand.
CAGCTGGAAATGGACATCTTTCCCCCAATCAGATCACCCCATCCTTGTCTTTGGAAGAGCAGCTAGTATGCCAGTCAATCAATCAGATGACTTGCTACAAAGTAGGCTTCTGTGGCCCCCTAGGAGTGTGTGTGTGGGTCGAGGACTTGTCTCAGCATCTGAGGTAAGTAGAGTGCCTTTGCCTAAGAGGATCCCCAGGTAGGATTTGGACCTTCTAACAGAAAATGGGGTCAGGAGAGATTCTGACCCAACTTGGATTCTAATCCCGACCCCATTGCTTCCTGATTGTGCTAATGTAGTCAAGTCAGTGACCTAGTTTGAACCTTGGTGTCTTCTGCAGTAAGGTGAAGAGAGTCACACCTTCTGCCTCTTGAGGTCTCAGAGATAAGGCACCAAGGGTGGATACTTGACACAGAGTAGGTCTTCAAGAAAGCCATAGCCACTCTCCTGTTTACTATGGGAGCAACCATGATTATTGATCCTTTGCTCGGGAAACTTTTTCAGACTAGAGAGATGGGCTGGCTAGAGTACCAACATGAACATGGGATCAGGAGTGACATGGGTTTTCCTAGGCCAGGGCATGACCCGGGCTCTCTTTATGCATGCTGGTAATAGACCCCGGTTGTCCAAGCTCCAACCTGTTCAATGCAGCTGACAATGGCTGCCTTCCCTCTATGCCCAACTCACTGGGTCACCTTACTGGCATGACCAAGCTTGCCTCTTAAATGACCAGTTTGCCATGGGATCTGAGTTTGTCTCTGATTGTAGAAATGGGAACCAGAACAAGACGTGATATTTAATGGGGTTCTAAATGTTGACTTCGTTGTGTTTCTTCAACCCTGAATACTTGATGTATTTAGTCTGGGAGAGGTGTCCCTTTTACTAGACGGAAGGAGAAGGGTGGGAGGGTCTAGCTAACTCAGCAGGGGCTAAGAAGAGGGTGGACCTCAAACTCAGATGCAGAATGGGAGGTGCCTTGTGTTTTTGAATGACAAGTCAAGGAGATCCCCAGATACCAGGGAAAGGTCCTAGGTGTAGAGAAGTCACCCAGGGGCTGATGAGATGGCTTAGACAGTAAAGTGTTCCCCACAAAACAAGAGTACTTAGATTGATCCCCAAAACCAGGTGCAAAAAAGCCAGATGTGGTGGTTGAGGTGTGGGGTTGAGGTATGGTGGTCCAGGTGTGGTAGTTCAGGTGTGGTGGCCCAGGTGTGGTAGCCCAGGTGTGGTGGCCCAGGTGTGGTAGCCCAGGTGTGGTGGCCCAGGTGTGGTAGCCCAGGTGTGGTAGCCCAGGTGTGGTGGCCCAGGTGTGGTGGCCCAGGTGTGGTGGCCCAGGTGTGGTGGCTCAGGTGTGGAAGTCCAGGTGTGGTGGTCCAGATGTGGTGGTCCAGGTAGAGTGGACCAGATGTGGTGGTTGATCTGTGGTGGTTGAGGTGTAGTGGTCCAGGTGTGATGGTTGAAGGTGTGGTGATTCCAGTACTGGAGAGGTGGAGACTGGCCTTGCTGGCCAGGCAGCCTAGATCACAGTAAGCCCCACTTCACAGTAAGACACCCTGTCTCACAGAACCAGTTGAATGGCTCTTGAAGAATGGTATCCAAGGTTGACCTCTAAACTCCAAGTGTACACCCATGAGTGAGATCATCTACCACAACACCCACCTACACATACATGTGAACATACACACACATGTACTCACATACATACATATGTGAACACACACAGAGATAGAAAGACAGAGACAGACAGAGAGACAGACAGAGAGTCAGAGATTTGGGCTTTATCGTCAAGCTAACCTGAACAGGCATCAGCTCTCTGCCTTAACTATGTGATCAAAGGGACACGAATGGCCACAATGCCTGAGCAGGGCCACACAGGCTCCAGGAAGGCCATGCATCTCTGCAAACATACTGCAAGCCAGGCATCTCGGAGAGGAATCATGTAAAACTTCCTCTGAAGATGGCTGCCTTGTAATTCCAAGCCTTAATAGGATAAGCTTCAGTTCTGAGGAAAAGTTACTTATGTAGAACATATTTTCCCAAGGGAGCTGCTGGCTAAATGATTTTGGTCTTCATCAGAAGACCAAATCGACGTCAGCCCAGTCATGAGACTACCTGGGCAGCCAAGGTAGGCAAATGGCTATTTCTATGCTTGCCTGGGCTGCACAGTGAGTTTCAAACCAGTCCTGGCAATTTAGTGAGACTCTGTTTAAAAATATAAAGGAGCAGGAAGCAGCAGGCTGGGAGCCTTGCGAATGATGGAGTGCTTGCCTGGCAGCACAAGGTCCTAGATTCAGTCCCCAAGATGAGGGAGATGACATGAATATGTCTCCAGTGTTCCCCACTGTGGTCCTCTTCCCCATCTTAGTGATGGGCCCCCTGGAGCCTCTGATGCTGGGCAGACGTTACAGAGATGGCGGAAGAGAAGAAAAGAAGGTTGAGTAGACAGGCAGGTGTGGGTGAAATGTTGATAATTTGGGAGAGTTATTATTATTTTTTTTTTTACCAAAAATGTGAAGAAAAGCTAACCTGGTTCCTATTTCTGATAAATTATGTCCCTCTTATACCTAGGGTCTCCCTCACAATTCCTTCTCTCGTCTCTAACAGGGTTGTGGTCTCCAAGGACCTTGCCACCTTGTGAGAAAATCTGGTCTTTTCTCTTTGTCTGATCATGGCCCAGGGCAGACCTGTGAGGCTGATGGGAGCCTACAGACCAGCGCAGAGCTGCCTGAGAAGCAGGTCCCAGAGCAGGGACAGGCAGAACTCCCTGGGAGAAGGGCAGGGCAAGTTCAAACAGTTCAGTTGGCCAGTCTTGGTAGTTTCTGGGGCAGTTGCTGGGCCCAGCAAAGTGCCCTGTTTGTCTTACATCCTTCTGTTCACCCTGAGTTAGTGTTTCAGAATCCACTTGTCTCCTACCGAGAGCAGGAACGTTTAAAAAACCTGGGTCTAGGACACAATAGATACTTGGTTTTTGAGGTGGTTTGTTTTTATACTTTTTTGAGATAGGGTCTTGGTATGAAATCTGAGTTAGCTTGGGTTTCACAATCCTCCTATGCCAGCCTCCCAAATACTGTGAATACAGGTGAACCCTGCCAGGCTCAGCCAGACTCAGGACCAGTTAAGTAAGCACCAACACTTAGCTCAGTGCTTGTATGTAATCTGTTTACCCTCAGCAATCATGTTGCAATATACAGATACGGATAGAGCCATTTCAAAGTCAGGAAGACTGAGGCCCAAGAAGATAGCAGAAAGGTGGGGGTCCTTGGATGGGTTCCTACCATGTCTGTGCTGGGCACTGGGACAGCATTGGGGAGGGCATAAGAAGAAGAAAGAAAAATCCCTTCCTTACAGGTCTTATTGTCTGGGGAGGGGTGTATATCAAAGCAACCAAACCCAACTGGGTGACTTCAGTATGAACACCTTGCCCCTCACCCCACTGTTCAAAAAATGCCTCTCATAAGTATTAGCAACTGGGACATGGAGCTTGTTTTATGGGCTCACCAATGGAAAGGACCTTATTCCTTTTTGAAGCTCCTACTGACATTAACTAAACTGCTACATATGTGTCCTGAGCACCTACTATGTCCCATACTATGTACCTACTGTGTACCACATCACCGTGACACATGTTTAAGTAATGTCACTAAACGTGGGGTAACCCAGGCATGGCTCTCTGCTCAGATCACTAGACGCCAGGCAGGAAGATGGACAGACAGGTTAGTAGTGTGTCTTGTGATTGGCTATGACTAGGGAAGGCAAGGTGTGGCTTTCCAATTGGAGGGGAGTCAGGGAGGGTTCCTGGGAGGAAGCTGTGGTGAAGCTGATCTGGGAAGGCGCTAGCAGCGCTGTGTCAGGAGAATCCGGGAGCAACCGGGATGCTCAGGGTACCTAGAGAGATGATGAGCTGCGCTACAATGAGTGGATGCTTGGTGGAGTGGGAGCTTTGGCTACAGCTATGGGATCAAGGGGCAGGAGGAAAGAGAGTAAGCAAATTCCCCGAGTAAGAGACTGACTTTTTATCCTGAGAGCAAGGATGGACAAAGGCAGGGCGTCTAGACAGAATTCTGGGTATGCCGCAGGTGTGTCACTAGAAGGAGCCGCAGTGGGCTTATAGATGGAGGGAATGCTGGGTAAGCCACAGTAGGAGGAACTATGGTGGGCATATAGACAGAGGGAATGCTGGGTACACTACAGATACGTCAGTAGAAGGAGCCATAGTCCCCCTTTGTCTCTCATCTGCTTCCCTATGTCTACTTCCTATAGCTGAGTCCCTACTTTATGTGTACCAGGGTTTCTTGCAAAATTACCAAAACAAATCCCTCACCATTTCTAGTAGGCTAATTGCTCTGAATGCCCCAGCCTGAGCCTTCTGGTCTTACTCTGGCTCCCTGGGACCTCTCATTTGAGCCAGTGTTTCTGGAAACTTCTAGGGAGGCTCTCAGCACAGGAGACTGACCATTCTATCCCTGTGCTACAACAGCCCAGCGGGGACCAGCTTGACAGCCTGAGATTGCCTAAAGGAAGACTCCACATAATGGATTGGGGGCTGGGGGGGCACTGGTATGTGACTCATACCTCTAAACAGCATGAGGACACCTTAAGACTCTTCTCTCCATGAGAGAATGAGGGAGGGGAAGGGAAAACTCGTGATCTTTTAGAGGTGTGCATGTACTCCCCACCCCGTCCTCAGACCCCAAAAGAGCAGAATCTCACAACCCAAAAAAAGGCTCACTGGTACTGCTCAGTTCAGAAATGATGCATAAAGGGAGGCTGGCAGGTAGGTTACAGGGGCAGTGGGTCAGAGGTGAACCCAGGTTCTCACATTCTGCTCTGCGTGGGAAGCAGAAAGGCAGGCAAGAGAGTCTGTGGCCCTACTATGTGGCCAGCCCTTGCCCTTGCAAACTAGCTAGTTAAGTGTATGGTTTTGAATCACAGAGACCTGTGTTTTGACAACCAATCTAACTTCTGTGATATTCTGTGCCTTGTATTTACTCCTGGACCTCAGTTTTCTTGTCTGTAGCATGGGGATGATGATAGAGGACTCTGCAAATAATATCCAAAATACAGGGTGAGGGACAGAGGGCTGGAAGAATAGAGGGACAGACAGATGAGGGAAGGGATGGAGGGATGAGGGGTAGAGGGGTAAGGATGGAGGGATAGAGAGGCAGAAAGATAGGGGGCAGAGGAATGGAGGAACAGGCAGATGGGTTGGAGGGATAGAGGAATGGATGGAAGGAATGAGAGTGAATTTTGCGGGTCTGCCATTCTGACCCTCAAAGCAACAAGAGCTGACATTCAGGGGCTGTAATAGCTTCGTTTAATCCAACTTGATTGGATTTGGAATCGGACACACCTCTGGATGTATCTCTGCAGACCTTTCCAGAAAGGTTTAACTGGGGCAGGAAGATCCCCTTGGAACATAGATGGTACCATCCCATGGGCTGGGGTACTGAATACAACCAGGAAAGCAAGCTGAGCCCTGGCACTCACCTCTCTCCATGGATAACTGTGGATGACATATGGCAACCTAACCTTCTCAGTTTCCTGCTGCCACGGCTTCCTCAGTATGACAGAACATGCCCTCAGATTGGGGCCCGCATAAACTTTCCCTTCTTAAGCTGCCCGAGTCAGTATTTCATCTAGAAAGCAGAAATGAGAATAATAGCTATTTCTTATAGATGTAAGATTCAAAGGAAATAGTATATGGAAAATGTGTAGTATAGTGACTGGTGAATGAGTCTTTGAGTACTTGGTAATGATGAGAAAGGTTGGGGAGTTGCTTTTGATGATGATGACAACAACGATGATGATGGGGATATTGATGATGATTAATACAGGCATTATCCTACGCACATTTTAGTGTATGACATTAACATGGATACTGTTGGTAAAGTCCTTACAACTTTCTCTTGGACCACTCAGGGTGGAACTGGAAGAGTTGTACTTGGCAGCCTCTCTCTGGAGTTATCATCTGGGTTGCCAAGTATACTGGCTGGTTTTGTGTGTCAACTTGACACAGGCTGGAGTTATCACAGAGAAGGGAGTTTCAGTTGGGGAAGTGCCTCCATGAGATCCAGCTGTGGGGCATTTTCTCAATTGCCCCTTGTGGGTGGTGCCATCCCTGGGCTGGAAGTCTTGGGTTCTATAAGAGAGCAGGCTGAGCAAGCCAGGAGAAGCAAGCCAGTAAGAAACATCTCTCTATGGCCTCTGCATCAGCTCCTGCTTCCTGCTTGAGTTCCAGTCCTGACTTCCTCTGGTGATAAACAGCAATGTGGAAGTAAGCCAAATAAACCCTTTCCTCCCCAACTTGCTTCTTGGTCATGATGTTTGTGCAGGAATAGAAACCCTGACTAAGACACCAAGGATCATGTTTGCAGTTGCTGCCTCCAAGCATCTCACATACTGCTGTCCACAGGGCCTGGAGTTTTCCAGACCATTGGGACATCTCATCTGTCCATCTGCTTCTCCTTCCACCCACCCATCCATCCATCCATCTATCCACCAATCTTCTACCCACCCATCTATCCATCTATCCATTCATCCATCCACCAATCTTCCACCCATCTATCTACCCATCCATCCATCTCTATCCATCTATCCGTCCACCTACTCATCCATCCATCAGTCCATGCATCAGTCCATCCATCCACCAATCATCCATCATTTCCCAGTTCACCCCTCCATCTGTCTACCCATCCAGATTTATATTCATCCACTCATCCATTCATCCATCTATCCACTCTACCCACCCACCTACTTATCCATCCATCTTTCCTTTTCTCTGTCTTTCAGGTTAAAGTGCCACAATAAATGCACCAAAGAAGCCCCGCCGTGTCACCTCCTGATCATCCACCGAGGAGGTAAGGATTTAACACAGGTTACCCTGATATGGGCTCTGGAGCTCAGACATCCAAAGCAGCCTCCCCACCCAGCCTGATTCCAGGTATCACCAGATCCCTAGATCCTCGCCCACTCCATTTCTTTTCTCCTAAAGCTCTTCCTCCCTGCCGTGGTCCTTACCCAGTCTGACTCCTGTCCTCACTATCTCTTGCTTTTCCTCTACACTCAAAACACAGCTCATGCCTTTCCATGGTGTAATCCAGGCTCACTCAGTTGATCATTCAGAAGTGGCCTTGGGGAGGAATCCGGCTTGGGGCAGAGTTGTTTTAGACCATCTGTGTGTCCCCTGCTCTGGGGTCCCGGGAGTGTCTGGGCTAACTTGACCAAGCTGGCAGCCTTTCACAGTGCACAACCAGACCCATCCAACTGGGAGGAAAAGTGCTGTGCTCTCTGCCATGGACATGGTGTGAGACGACAGCTTTTTGTAAAGTCTTACAGTCCCACTTGCAAAATAATTCCCTAATTTCTTGTCCCAGGAATTCATTACTCCTGGAGCCTCCATGGGCTCCCTGGGACAATCCCTGGGATGATTTCTTGTCTGTGCTGTCGGATAAGAAGAAATAACCACAGCTAATTCTTTAACTTGAAACTTTGAGAATGAGCTAAAAACACAAGTTTTGTTCCTGAGTCTCAGGGGCCGTGCGTCGGGGCTTGGGGGCTGCACCTTGGGGCTCAGGAGCCACATGTGGCTGCTGCATTGGGTGGTGGCAGAGACAGGCCAGTTTTATCCCTGCAGAGACCTTTCCTGATGCTGCTGCTCCTTCTTGTGAGATCAAAACTCTGCTCCTAAGATGCTGTTCAGTGTAAATGACCAGAAGTTGCAGCCTGAAGAGCTCAGGCCCTGAGCTTCCCAATGCCCTCTCTCTTTCTCTGGGAACAGATGATTAATTAGCATCAATGTGTGTGTGTGTGTGTGTGTGTGTGTATGTGTGTGTGTGTGTGTTTTAACAACCTCTTGTTTATGATCCTATTCTTGTACCTGGTTCCTCCATTCTCCTTGCTGTTTAGGCTATCCTAGACTCAATCACATGATGTAGACCCTCCAGCCACCCCTGAAAGGAAGTAAAAGTCAGATATTGTTTTTTGTTTGGGACTTTCTCTAAAGGTTCCTTCTCTCTCCACTCACCCTGTCATCTTGTCTGTGGTGGTCATCTATGTATGTCTCTCTTCCTTAAGAACACTTGCTTACTATTTTGTTCTCTCTCTCTCTCTCTGTCTCTCCCCCCCTCCCTCTCCCTCCCTCTCTCCTCTCTCCTTATCTCCTCTCCGTCCCTCTCTCCTTTCCCTCTCTTCCTCCCCCTTTCCCTCTCTCTCCCTCTGTCCCTCTCTCCTCCTCTCCCCTCCCTCACTCTCTCCCTCTCTTCTTCCCTCCCTCCCTTGTTCACTCTCTCTTTTCTCCCCTCCTTTTCTCCTTCCCTCTCTGCCTCCTTCCCTCCCTCTTTTCCTCTCTCCCTTTCTTTACTTCCCTCTCTCCTTCCCTCCTTCCTTCTTCCCCTCCCTCCCTTATTCTCTTTCCCTACAATGTTTGTTAATTCTTTGAGCATCTCAGACAATGCATTCTGAACATGCTCACCTCCCCCACCTCCTTCCATCTCCAACCTCCCATCCTTCCCCATCCAGCTTTGAGATCTTTCTCCCCAACACCCCATTGAGTCTAGTTTGTGTCACTTGGCTAGCCTTGGCATTGGAGCCTGCCCTGGTGTGAGGCCAATCTACCAAGGGTCACATCATTAAATAAATGAAACCTCCCTGAGGTTTCAAGGGAAGCCCATGCTTCCCTTTCAGGGCTGGTCATGTTCTCTCTTTTCAGTGCTCACTCAAGGCCTGATCTTGGCTTCCCTGATTGGAGATCATCCTCTCCCAGTAAACCTCTTTCCTACAGGGCAATCTTACCTCAGCTCTTCCCCAAAGCAATGCACTAACATTCCTCTTTACTCTGTCTTACAAAGGTGTGGTCTATGCATGTATGTGTGAACCAGACACTTCCTGGCCCTGCCCCAAAGATGCTGGATCAGCACCTGCCTTTTTTAATCAGATCTGGTGGGGGGGTTCCTATGCATATCACGAGTCAGAAGGATTGTTCATGAACAAGAGTTGTACCAATTCCCACCCTGACGAAGGCCAAGCAAACATCCGGAGTAAGAAAAGCTGGGTAAATAGAGCCTGTCACACTGACTGGAAAGTGCAGGCAGGTACTACTCAGAGAGGGTGAGCAACTATAGTCTCCAGACAGGCAGACGTATGTCTCCTATGTCTGTGACATTTCAAGTGGAAGCCTGTGTAGTTTTGTGTACCTTAGACCTCCTAGCCAGCTATCAGCCACTGGTTGGGTGGAGCCTTGGACCCACCAGAGAGCAAGTTTAAGATACAAGCTTAAACAAGGCTGGATCTTTCTTCTCCATCCTCCCATCTCCCCTGGCACGACTCAGCTCAGACATGGCCTGGGAATATCTGCCCAGCTTAAGAATGAACCCAAGAGAAGCTTCAGGCAAGAAGTGTGTTTGCCCCTAAAGCAGGCTCAGAGCTGTCAGAGGAGGTTGGGTTTTGATGATTTTTCCACCTCACAACCTTAACACACCTAGAATGGCTACACATCTCCTGAGCTCCCCACCCCCACCCCCAAGGTCAGCATCACTGGGGAATTTGCCACCGAGTCCCGCCCACCCGCCCAGGAGTGGGTGCTTTGAAGGTTAACTTCCCCAGGAAGTTGAGACCCAGGTTGTAGGAGGGTGAGCTTCCCCCAGAGTCTGGTATTTGGAGAAGGCCTCCTTCCTCCCAGCCGCCTTCAAGGCCAATCTCCCTGGGCCCCAGGAGGGCTGGTGTCTTGCAAGTAAATCAAAGAGAACTTTCCTGAAGAAGTCCACTGGCTTCTTGAACTCCCCCCCAACAGGGTTGGGGGGGGGGAAGTTGAAAATAGAGTCTGTTTCCATGGTAATGGCAGCTCAGGCTAAGCAGAGAAATTAAATCCCTGGGTCAGAGCAAAGCTTTAATTCCACATCCTCCCCACAACCCCCCAACAAAACACAACTAACAAGGAGAGGCGCTAGGCAGACAAATCTGAACTTGAGCGGGCTCGCTACTGTTGCATGCTGGGTTCCTTATGAGTGACAGAAATAACAAGAGGCAGGTCCTTGAAGATGGAGTCCTTCTGCCCCACAGGAAGCAGCTATTTAGCATCTCTTGTCTGTGTGCCTAGCGCTGGCTCTGGGTGTGACACCTAGGGGGATGGTTGGAGGAGCTAAGCCATTATTATCGGGATCCATGGTTATTTGGGACAAATGTAATCCAGTGTGTGGCAGGTTTTTTTAAGTCCTGATAGACTCCATCCATAGCAAAAGACATCCTAATACACAGTTAGAACACACAGGGACAGGTGTCCATCATGATGCGTGCACTAATTACAGGCCTCCAGGGATCAGGGATCTCTTACATTGCAAGTGAAGTTCAAGGCTGTTGTGAAAGGTGTTAAGTTGTGAGCAGCAGCATCTGTGTAGAAGAAAAAAGAAACAAAAGAGAGCAGCTTCCTGTTTCTCTTGTCCAAAAACCATGTGTGAGGGGATAGGTAATTAAAATAAGAACTGTCTGAAAAAAATATGCAGATGCTGAGGTGGTGGCTCAGTTGGCAAACTAGTCCCTGCCATTCTGCCACACAGGCTGAAGACCTGAGCTGAGAGCCCCAGAAGGCATGCCCAAATGCCAGGGTAACCAGGCACACCTGCAACTCCAGGGCTAGAGGTGGGGGTCTAGGTGGGCAGATCCCTAAAGCTTATTGGCTAGTTATTGAAGCCCGGACTATGAGATCCAGGTTGAGTGGCTCCTCAAAAAATTAAGGGAGAGCTGGAGAGATGGCTCAGTGGTTAAGGGCACTGACTGCTCTTCCAGAGGATCCTGAATTCAATTCCCCAACAACCACATGGTAGCTCATAACCATAATGGGATCTGATGCCTTCTTCTGGTGTGTCTGAAGACAGCTACAGTGTACTCACATACATTAAATAAATACATAAATCTTAATTTAAAAAATTAAGGGAGAGTGAGATCAAGGAAAGACCCAGGGTGACCCCTATGCCACCACACGCACACCCACATGCATACACACCCATGCAACACTTCTAGAGTGACAAGTACCTTGCATGAATCCATACTCACACACACACACACATCTATACTAACAAATACCATGTTAGTATACTTTGCATGAGCACACACACACACACACACACACACACACACACACGAGCACTCGCACACACTATGCACATAGTACAAAGAGTAAAACAAACACAGAGCACTCCCAGAATGTTTGTCATGGTGATTCATAGCTATCATTTCTAGTGTTTCTAGTGTAGGTTTCAAGGTGGGATCTGAGCTGGGCTGTCCTGACATGATCAAAGCCAATGCGATACTTAGACTCTCTCTGCTGTTTTTACCCTACGGACCCAGCAAGGTTAGTGCGAACGGAGTCAGTCCCCTGTGACATCAACAACCCAGTCCGGAAGCCCGCCCGATATTCAGATCTCCACATCAGCCAGACGCTCCCCAAAACCAACAAAATCAACAAGGTAAGGTGTGGCTTTTACAGGGTGAGGGGTAGCGGGGCAGACCGTGGCGACTGGGCTGGGCCAGATGGTGGATGGGAAGGGGGAAAGGCTCGAGATGGAGCATGGCTCTCACACTCCTGGGCTCTCCTGTTCCTGGGTGGTTTATGTGCAGTAAAGCTTGTAGGGCGGAGGGAAACCATTCAGTGGCCAGTTGAAGAGATACTCAGGCAGACCGCATCTGGTTTAGAAGCAGGCCTGTGGAAATAAGACGGGATGAATGGGGGTGCAGAAGGGAATTTCCACGGTACTTCAGACCCTGGCTGCTCTGACTGGGATGCCTCCCCATCTGCCAGAGCAGCTGTGTACACGGTGGTGGGCTTTCCGAACATCTGTTGAACTAAGGGGTGGTGATCTTCTTAGCTTCTGGTGGGGAATTAGATGGATGGATAGCTATCACTGGGGGCCCTTAGCAACAGCTGGATCAGTGTCTTCCCTGCTGGCAGATGGCCAGCAGGCGGCTCTCTGCACATCTTTCTGGCATGATCTGTCTGTGCTGCCTTTGGCGTGTGGATGGGCTGTGCTGAGATTGGCCCAGGAACAATTCCACCCCATGCTAGAAGCCAATTTTGCATATGTCAGGAGGTGGTTTCTCAGGCTCACAAAGCCTGTTTATTAGGTCGAAGGTGGATAAAGCATGGTGTGAACTTAGAGTTCAGCGAGTCACAGATCGGGAAACAGATACCAACTGAGCATCTTGGTACCAGTGGACCTTCCCCTTGGCAAGGTATGGCCTTGCATCCCTGCCTTGGCTCTTGAGAGGAAGGCCCCTCCACCATCCTCTCTCTCCTCTCAGGAGCCAGAGCTGGTCTCAATGGCTGTTATTCAAAGGCTGCCATTCTTCCTAAAACCCTACTGGTTTTCTGCTGATTTCTGGAAGCAACTCTAATTTATGTTTTTATTTTCCTACTTTCTTGTGCAAGCATGTACATGGCTTTGCATATCTGTGGGTGCTTGTGTGTGTGGGTGCATGTGTCCATGTGTACACACACCTGTGATGAGTGTGCATATGGAGGTCAGAGGTTGGTGTCCAGAACATCCTTGTGGACTCTTGGACCTTATTGAAGAATAGCCTCTTAATTAAATCCAGAACTTGACACTAGGGCTACTTCTGCTTTTCCCACAGCTATTGGACGGTGTTTTTTTGTTACTTCGTGGAGCAGTCACCTCAGTTCCTTGTTACATCAGCCTAGTTGGCCACCATCCTTGATGGCTGTGGAACTGTAGGCAAGTGACTTGCTCTCTCCTGGCTGAAGTTTGAAGTTTTCCTTTAAATAAAATGGGCACGTTCCATCTGTCTACTGCCAGACAACAAACTACTCCCAAATCTGCAGTGTATAAAACCCACCCTTTTGTTAGGAGGCTAGGAGTTGGGACAGAGAACCATGGGACAGAGTGCGTGTGCATGTGCATGTGCGTGTGTGTGTGTGTGTGTGTGAGGGAGGGAGGGAGGGGAGGGAGAGGGAGAGAGAGGGAGGGAGAGAGAGAGAGGGAGAGAGAGGGAGGGAGGGAGAGAGAGGGAGAGAGGGAGGGAGAGAGGTGGAGGGAGAGGGAGGAGATGGAGAGAGGGAGAGGGAGAGGGAGAGGGAGAGAGATTTGTCTTTGCCATAGGATATTCAAAGATTCTATTGGGAAAGGGAAACCCCTTATAACTGGTGGCTAGTGACATCTAGAACAAGGCCAAGATCGCCCACCATCCGCTTTTCCTGAGACTCAAGCCACACCCACATTGTCTGTTGCTACTTTTACACCACAGTAACAGCAAAGTTGATGAGTCACAAGAAGGCCTACGCAGCTGGAACACCCTGATGTTTACCATCAACTGCTTCACAGTTTTACAGGCTTCTTCTCCCGTATGGCTGGTGCCTGGGTTGGGAGAGGTTAAAGTCAGCCAGAATGACCACCTGTAGCCTATTCTTCCTCCCCTGGAGGTAGCTTCATGGCCTCTGTGCTTCTCACATGGTGGCTCATGGGACCTTGGCCGTGTCATCTCCTCCGCTCTTTCCTAAGGAGGCAACCACATGTTGTGGGATTTGAGTTAGGCAAGGTGGACTCCAGCTGTCATTGGGAAGGCTTCGGGTTGCTGCTTTATGATGCTCCCAGTGGCTGATAACAATACCAGCTCTGGAGAGCTTCCCTCCCCCCCCCAACATTAAATAACATTTGAAAACACCCTGTGCCTCCTGGTGTGGAGTGATGTTCAGGGAACTGTAACAAGGGTTCTCTTTGATCTCAGGGCTTCAAGCAAAACATCCCACCAGGACCCCTTTACTTTGGTTGTTTTGGGGGGAGTCTAAAGGCTGCTCTAAGTGGATGAACAGTTGGCTCCTGTCTGCAAGGCTCTGGCTTCCATCTGTGGCTCTGGCAAGACCAGGGAGGGAGGAAGGAAGGAAAGAAACTCCTAAAAGGGGACCCCCACTGGGACGGCTCATTTAGCTTGTCCCCCCCCCCCGAAGGGATTGCATATCGTTTTTTTCTTTTTTTTAGATTTATTTATTTATTATATGTAAGTACACTGTAGCTGTCTTCAGATACTCCAGAAGAGGGCGTCAAAGTCAAATCTCATTACAGATGGTTGTGAGCCACCATGTGGTTGCTGGGATTTGAACTCGGGACTCAGTGTTCATAGTCGCTGAGTCATCTCTCCAGCCCAGGACTGCGTATCTTAAAATCCATCTTTTCTTCTGTGACACTGTCAGGGGCAGGAGTTCAAAGCCACTGAGAGACCTTCCGTCTGGCATAACCAGTGCTGGAGCCTCTTGATGTCAGATGGGACAAAAACACGGGGCAGACCGATGAGCCACAGTGACATTGCTGTGCTTGTCTACCAGGAGGGGCACTTGGGAAGGGACAGAAATTGGCCTCTGTGCAGACAGCAGCTTTGCCACAGAGGTGGACAGACTTTCTCATTGGGCTGGGCTATTTTTTGCCTCGTTCTTGTCTTACTGGCTTCGTGCAGGTTCTTGTTCTCAAGCATGATGTGGTTAGAGAACAGATTTCTCAGCCAGCTTGCTTGGAAGAGTTCCTGCTCCTGTTTTTTGTTCAGCCTCTCGTCTGGCCTGATCCATCCCAGTTCACAGAGGCCCAGATTCTTCTGCCCCACAGTTGGCAGAAGGTAGATTTTGGAATCAGAAAGCTTGGGTTTGTAGTTATAGCTCCTTAACCTGCTGTGTTGCCATGAGCAGGACCAATTCAGCACCTGTTTGCCTTTGTCTTTTCCTCTGTAGAATGGGCAAAGTGCGAGTGATGGGGAGGATTGGATGTGTGGCATGTGTAAAGGATTTAGCCTAACAGTAGGTGCTCAGGAATGGAAGAGAGTGAAAAGAAGAAGGAGGAGGGAAAGGAGGAGGAGGGAGAGGGAGAGGAAGAAGAGGAGGGAGAAGAAGAGGAGGAGGAAGAGGAAGAGGGGGAGGATGGAGAGAAGAAGAGGAAGGAGAGAAAGAGAGGGAGAGGAGGATGAGGTAGAGGAAGAGGGAGAAGATAAGGAGGAAGAGGAGAAGGGGAAAGGGTAGGAGAGAATGAGGAAGTAGAGGAAAGGGTAGGAGAGAATGAGGAAGTAGAGGAGGAGGGGGAGGAGGAGGGACAAGAAGAGGAGGAGGCAAGAGAGTAGGAGAGGAGGGGGAGGAAGGAAGGGAAACAGTAATGGAATGGACGGAGAAAGAAAGGGAGAGGAAAGGAGAAGGAAAAAGGGAGAGGAAGAAGAAAAGGAGAAGCAAGATAAGGGAAAATGGGAATGAGAGGAATAGATGCTGAGAAAGAATAAAAGAAGTAAAAGAAACAGGAGGAAGCAACAGGAGGAGTGAGGGATTGGAAGAGAAGGTGAGGGGCAGGAGAGGTAGACAAAGACTGCATAAGGAGAGAAGCTGGCTGAGCAATGCCAGTAGCATCTGCAGCCCCAGATACTGTTGCGTAGGACCGGTCTCCAACACTCAGGGCCTCAAAACAACCATCCTCAATGGCAGCCAAGGGCTTGGCTCTTCCTGCTGTGAGCAGGAGGTTGGAAAATCTGGCATGCTGGCTTGTTACAGTTACAGGGAACAGTGCCCTACCTAGCCAGCTCTTTAAAGTGAGCTGCTGTTAAGGGTTGCCAAGAGGCAGGACGGCAACAGCAGATCACTGTGGAGGAGCTGGGCTCTCTGGAAGTAGACTTGGGGGATGGCTTCAAGTCAGGTGAGCTGCCTGACCCCAGTGACACTAGGACTTTGCTTTTAAAGGTCTGTTGTTTCAATTGTGTGGAGGTGGGTATGTGCACATAAGTGCAGGTGCCAGAGGCGGCCAGAAGAGGGTGCTGGATTCCCAGGATCTGGTGCTACAGCAGCTGTGAGCCTTAAGGCCTAGGTGCTGGGTACTAAGCTTGTGTCTCCCAGAAGAGCAGTATGCACACTTCACCACAGATTCATCTGTCTAGCCCTAGACACTGTTGTTCTAAAGATACAAAAAGGTGAAGTGGCTAAAACAACCCAAAGCACATTTATAAAAAAAAAACAAATTCCACCCAATTTCAAAATGGAATAAATATCTATAGTAATCAAAACCCAAAGGAAAATCCAGAGGGCAAACAATCCCAGGAGAGGATGCTTCTGTGGCTGAATGCTGAACCATCACGCACTGAGAGACTGAGATGATACCACACCGAGCACTGGCTCAGATACTGAGAAAACTGCTCATGGTAGGGCATGGGTGTAAACCGTCTCAGCCACTCCAGAGAGCCACATATGTGCACACAACCCTGATTATAAATATTTATAGTGTCTTTATCCTCACACACACAAAGGATGCAATCCCAACCTGGAAGCAGCTTAGCTGTCCCTCACTGGGGCGATAATTTACAATTGTGTAACCAAACAGCAGAGTATGACTGCTCAGCACTGCTGAAGTCATTATGGACTGCTGCTTCCTGCTCCCGGTGGCTTCTACAGTCCTTGACTTCTGGTGGCATCCCTCCAGTGTCTGTCTGTCTTCACATCCTCTTCTTTTCATGTCTCTCCTCTTTCAAACTGTCTGCCATGAGGATATTCATCCTTAGAGCCAGGACCCAGTTTACCTCTCGATCTTTTTGTCTTTGTTACATCAGCAGTGACCCTTGCTGTAACTGGGATTGGGTCCTAAACTTCAGGGTGATGTGTCTTGCAGGAGGGCACATTAAGTCCACTGACCTGCTCTCTGGAGTTCATCCAGCGAGGCCATTCTGCACACACACTTAAGGACTCCATCTTTGCTGGATGGAGCCTTCCTTTGGAGCTGGTCTGAGGGCAAGATAGATAATGCAGGACCCAGCTGCATGCTGGGGAAGATGCTGAAAGCTCACTCCCACGCTCTCTCGAGCTGCCAGGCTGTTGATTCTTTAATAAACACTTGGGAGGAAAAGTGTCAGAATGGGGGACAGTTCTCTGGGCACCTCGGCATGAGACCCCTACAGATCAAAGAGTCAGACTGCTCGGCTACCACCTCTGCAGATTTCATTATGTGGTAGCCTCTCCTGCCTTGGGTTCAAGCAGCAAGCAGGAACTTCCCTCCATATCTGGGAGCAGACCCTTTAAATGGACTGGCTCAGGTGTTTTGTCTCTGAGTGTATGTGTTGGAGGACAGATATCCGAGGAGCCACAGGTTGACTTTGGATGTCTTTCTCTGTCACCTGTCACTCTCTACCTTATTTTTGTTTTAGATAGGGTCTCTCACGGATCTAGGCTAGACTCTGGAAGGATCTAACAATTGCAGAAGGGGCAGCCATTGCTGAGGAAGCAGGCTTGGGAGCCCCTTCCTGCCTAGCTCGTCACTTCTGCTGCGTCTCTGACTCCCCACCTGTCCCTGACCCCAGCCCTGTTTTTCTTTCCACAGGACCACATCCCTGTCCCTTACCAGCCAGACTCCAGCAGCAATCCCTCCTCCACGACGTCCTCCACGCCCTCCTCACCGGCACCCCCCCTCCCTCCCAGCGCCACGCCACCTTCTCCCCTGCACCCCTCCCCGCAGTGCCAGAGACAGAAAAAGAACTTCAACCTTCCAGGTACTTCTGTTTCAGAGAAAGGTGGATAGCATCAGAGGGGAAAAGATGGGGGTGAGGTTTGGGTCATTGCCAAAGCCAGCCAGGATGGGGCCAGCCCTTGCCTGAAAGCAGTGGGTTGATAATCAGAGAGGGTCTGGAAGACATGTGGATGTGTGTTCAGCAGACACAGGACAATTGCCATACGATGCCACATTTTATCTTTTGAGGGAAAATAAAGTGAGACTCGTCGGCTCTGCCTGACAAATGAGGGAACAGAGGCATGGGGACTCTTAGAGACATCTCTCTTGCTGAGCATCCAGCTGATATGTTTACCTAGCTAAGTCACAAGACAGAGAGGCACCTGCTCCAGAGTTGGCAGTTGTTCAGTGAGACAAACTGATGGGAATTGGTGGTGGGGTGCTGTGCTGAGGACCTCGGAGATACACATGCTGGAGCAGGGTTACTTCTCAAGTCTCAGCACGGCTGCCAGTCTTGGCTTAGAATGGAGTGTGTGAGGTCCTGGATCCAAGATCTACATCTGCTTGCCCTGCTCTACCAGTGTGACCTCAGATTCCCGTCTCTCAGCTCACTCCCTAAGCAAATGGTTCAAGAGCTGCTTGTGAGAGACATGGCGACCCAGTTGTCCTTAGACCCGAGAAATGGTCTTTGTCTGCCTTCAAGTGGATCAGATCCAAGACTCTTGCTGCCTCCTCTAGGCCCTCCCATAGGGCCCAAGAAGGCTCTGCCAACTGGGTCTCCATCATTAAGGTACTCAAGAAATGGCTGGTGAGGTTGCCAGTGGGGAATCTTTGCCATAGCTTGTGGAGCTGAGTTAATAATGTTTAAGAAGGTGGTGGGGAGAAAAGCAGTACAGTGATACATGCTTGGAACCCCAGCACTTGGGAGCTGGAGAGAGATGGATCATGGGAGCTCACTGGCATCCAGCCCAGCCAAACTTTTGAGGGCTAGCTGAAGTGACATCATCTCATAAAACAAGGTGGGAAGAACCTTGGGACTGGCACCTAAGGTTGGCCTTTGGCTGCTACATACATGTGCACACACCAAACACACACACACATTCACACTCACATGCACTTGCACACACACAAATGTTATTGTAGTCACCCTCTGAGGAAGCTAGTTTGTCAGCTGAAGTTTTCAATGGATTCAGCCATGTCACTTCCAGGAATCTCTATTCAGCCGCTCACACAAGAACACCAGGATCTATGTGTAAGGACATTAGCCATTGCCACAGTGAAGAATTGAAATCACGTCAAGCACCCATCTGGAGAAAGGCTGAATGCATTGGAGGGATGCTCTGCCACCATTCAAAGGGACTCAGTACTCTACAGAACTTTACCAGAATGCAGAGGGGTTTTTTAAGTGGAAAGAATAAGATTTACAAAGTAATTGATATGCTGACATTGTTCATTGTGAATTCTTTTCACATATTTGTGCATTGCAAATATAAAACTGGCCAGTACTTCTTGGCTGTTGCTAGTGAACAGAGGGGTTTTGACTTACTTGTTTGCCTTGTTGGGGATTAAACCTAGGGCCTTGTGTGTGAGGCAAACACTGCATGACCGAGTATCATCCTTTGTTCATATGTGTAGCTCATAAAGGAAACTTCAGCGTAGTTCTCACCCTGAGTGGCTGCACCATTTGATATCCCCACCAGCACAGAAACAAACTTTTTCTCTCTTCTCTTCTCTTCTCTTCTCTTCTTTTCCTTCCTTCCTTCCTTCCTTCCTTCCTTTCTTCCTTCCTTCCTTGCTTTCTTTTTCTTTCTTTCTTTCTTTCTTTCTTTCTTTCTTTCTTTCTTTCTTCCTTTCTTCCTTCCCCCCCCCCTCTCTCTCTCTTTCTTTCTTTTTGAGACAAGCTCTCAGTATGTGGCCCAAAGTTACCTCAAAAGCACTATCCCCCTGCCTCTGCTTCTGGAGTTGTGAGGTTAGTGTGTGCCACCATGCCTGGCTGGCAGAGGGCTTTTGCCTCACCTACTGTTGTCATGTGTACAATGGGGAGTGTGTGTGAGCACATGGATACAAATGATGGAATGTGATCCCTAAATGAAAAACAAAACAGTGTCCAAGAAAAGCAAACAGGTTTTCCCCTGCCCTGGCAGAATTTCCCAGGGTGGCAAGCATCTGGCTCCCTGTCACACTCTTGACTGAGCATCTCTGGAGGTAAAGAAGGGAGCTCTGAGTGTGGCTGGCTGTAAGATATTGAGTTCTCGGAAGGCTGTATAAGTCAATGCTTGGATGTAACAATATCGCTAGAGTTGATTGATCTGGACCATTCAGGGGTGTCCAAAAGGGGCTGTGAGGTTAACAGGCAATTAAACGTACCTGGTGACCTCGGAGAACATGGAGAATGAGATGCTAGCAAACCAACTGTGATATATGCTGCTTGGGCGCTGGTGACCGCATCTGGTCCACTGGATTGATCCCTACTTTCCATCCTTCCCTGAGCCTTCCTGCCCTGTGGACAAACCCAATGCTGGTCCTGGGGAACTAGCTCTGAGCATAGATGAGTCTGGTTTAGGACCCCAGCTTTGTTTTGAGTGGCTGTGATGTCTCCATGGCAAATGGCATGAAAGGGTTTCTTTCTATGAAACCATCCTAGCACACATCATACACACACACAAAATTCATGCACTTACATACATACATACTCATGCACTTACATGTATACACACATATGCTCATGAACTCATATGTACACACATACTTATGCACATACCACATACACACACTCACATACTTATATGCCTACACACACATATGCCCATGAACTTACATGCATACACACACTCATACATTTACATGCATATACACACATGCACTTATATATATGCACACACACATATACTCATGCACTTGTACATGTACACATATCACATACATACACACTCATACACTTACATGCATGCACACACATATGCCCATGCATGCACACACATGTACACACAGATATGCTCATAAATCCATATGCACACAAACATATACTCATGTACCCACACATATGTACACACCACATACACACACTCACACACTTACATGCATGCATATACATATGTCCATGCACTTACCTGCATAAACACACTCATGCATTTACATGCATGCACACATATGCCCATGCACTTATAGACACATATTTACTCATGTCCATGCACACATGTACACACACATACATTTACACACATCCATATATATATGCTCATATACTTACATGCATGCACACACACTCATGCACCCCCCCATGCACTCACCCACTTACACATGTGCAAACATTCTCATGTACTTGCACACACACACACTCAGGCACTTACATACATGTACACACACATGCACTCACTTACACACATGCACACCACACCCAGAAATAGAAAATTCTGGTGTCTTAAAACAGGAGAAACCAGAAGTAAAGCCACCTCTGGTGGCCACAGCAAGATTTCCTTTTCTATTTCTTTTTCAGTCTTTTAGATATATGCAGTGTGTAGTTAGAAGGTCACCCTGTTACTCTCTAGCATCCCTATTTATCTCTCTCTGAATCTGTGATTGCATGTGTGTGCATGTGTGTGTATCAGAGGTGATATGATGTCCCACACTCACACCAGTCATTTTTGGCCAGCATGTCGACTACATCTGAGTCTCTGTATCAACTGTCACATGTCCCTCTAAGGGCCAGCAGAGTGCCTGAGATCCCACTTGGTCTTGGGTCATACCTTTCTTCTTCAGAACCCTGCTGCCAGGTTGCTATGTTATTATAGAGATTTATTCACTTGCTCTCAGTCTATCCATCTGCCAATCGGATGCAGTGCCATGAGAACAGGAATCTAGACTGCATCACTCATTCTGCGGCATAGCACAATGTTTGTTGAGTGACTACATGAATGTGCTAATGACTTAAATCCTATGTCCTTCCTAGGACTCTAGTTTCTCTTTGTCGAAGTGTGGTCTTGACCTTCAGAGGGCACCCATCTATTGGTTCATTAGCAAGCACCCATTAAGCACCTACTGTGTACCAGACATTCAGTGTAGAGCTATAAATAACCTGGTATAGCTCTGCTTTTAGAGTTCTGTCGCCTCTATAACAAATGATCCCAAACTGAACAGCTTAAACAGCACAAAGGCATCTTACATTTCTCAGGTTAGAGGCTCAGACCAGGTTTGATGGTGGAGAAGACTCCATGGCTCTCCACTCAGTGAGCTCCGGTCACCCTACATGCTATCTATGGGTTTGAACCACTTTCTTGTTTTGTTTTGCATTTTTTCCCCCTAGATCCTGGAAGCTGCCCACCCTCCTGTGCTTGTGCCCCTCCTCCTTCTGCCTGGGCCTCTGTGGTTACCTGTCTGTCTCTATCAACTTGCTCCTACAATAACCCAGGCTAGCCCTTGTAGCAAGAGCCCATTTAAACCCACCTGCAACGTCTGACATTCCAAGGCTATCCCAGAGTAGGAAATGAGCTAAGCCAAGAGCTTCTACTACTCCATAATCTTCAATAAAGGAGGTGATCTTAGTCATCAACAGATGTTTCCCACCTATGCTCGACAGGCCCTGGGCCTCTTGAGACACTGGTGTTTGCTCTCCGTCCTGACAGAGTGGAGTGTGTAAATCAGCTAGAGCCTCAAGGGGACTGTTTCATTTGCACCCGCCTCCCAACACACAGTTTAGCACTTGAGGCTATCTGGCTGTCCCTTGATTCTAAATCATTCTTGTCTGTTAGTTAAGAGAGCCAAGAGTCCGTTTTTCATTCCTGGTGAATGTGTTCATCTTGAGGATCCAGGGTTCCTTTTTCCTTATGAATATCACAGCCCAAGGATACCTATGTCCTTGGGTGACACGCATGCAGTCTTCACACATCTTCCCATACACTAAAGCATCTGTAGGTAATATGCAACATTAAGAACACTGCATGAATGCTGTGAATGTAGTTCTCGTGTATTGCTTAAGGACTCACAGCAGGAAAAAAATATACACATGGTTGGTACAGGTATAGTTTATTAAAGACTTGAGTCCTACATCAGCTAAGCCTGCTGACGAAGAAAAACAAGGCCCCAGATGTACTCAGAACCTACTGTCTACTTCTGTGCAGTGGTGGTCCCAGAACTGTGCACCTGGGACTGGCATTATCTGCATTTTGTCTGTGAACACCGAGACATGGAAAGGTTTGTTTGGATTTTATGAGGGACGTAAACAGAATGATCCCTGAATGCTGCAGGCTCAGCTTCCAGACTCCAGGCCCAGACCAGGGTCCTCATAGGGAGGAGTCAAGTTGTCAGTATCATTGTAGACATTCAAGCTGCTTCTGGTGCTGGATTCTGCAGTCCTGGCTTATATGTAAGCCCATCTCTGTGCTGGCTGGGCAAGGAGATAAGCTATCTGGCCTGCTCACACTCTCTGTACTGTACCTCGAAGGAGCAAGTGGCGAACTAGAAACCTTGGCCTTTGGCTCGAGGACCACAGGCAAAGTAAGTTGTCAAGAATCGGCCAGGGAGGTCTGGGAAACATCAATAAACATGGAAATTAAAGAGATTTAACCCACGCTTATGGTAAGTGGAGAAAGTCTTGCTCTCTGAAAGAGAAAACATAACAGAGACAGATGTTCTCACCCCAATCCCCAAGTCTGTGCCTGAAAGACAAGAGGATCGTGGTGGCTGCGATTAGGTCAAAGATTTTGAGGGCGCAGATTATGCTGCATTATGCTAAATTGGATCCCATAAGGGGCAGGCGAAAAGGTTAGCAGGAAGTGACATCAGAACAAAGCCAACACGGAAGAGAATTGCTGGATTGACAGTCTCTGTTGACAGCGCTTTCTACGGGAAACAAAGCACCTTCCCAAAAGACTTTAGGCTGGATCAGATTCTCCTGGGATTCCAAGCCATTCACTGCGGTTTGCAGCTCTTGAAGACTCATTTTGCCGCTCTAGCCTCTGATCTGTAAAGGGATCTGTTAGTGCTGATGGGAGTCACCTCATTCATTCTCTATTTATTACGGCGCAAAGAAGAAAACTCAATACAAATTTGGTGCTGAAAATTTGCATAAAGAATGTGTAAAAGCAAATATTATTTCAGATTATGGCTTCATGGTATGGTGTGTGTGTATATATGTGTATGTGTGTGCATATGTGCATGTGTGTGTGCATATATGTGTGTATGTGTGTGTGACTGTGCCTCTCAGAGAGTGTTACCTGATTTTATAGACTGTGAGATATTAAATGCTTGGGTGCTGTATGTTACTGCTCCCTTGTAATTCAGGGTGTCTGCCGAAGCGTGGACACTCTTGGGGTGGACAGAGAATGGTTGTATGGTAACAATGGGAAAGAGGCATGGTCCCCAGCACTCCCGGGTGGCTCAGTAACAATGGGAAAGAGGCATGGTCCCAGCACTCCCAGATGGCCCTTACACTGTTTCTTTCTGTCTTTTGCAAGCTTCCCACTACTACAAATACAAGCAACAGTTCATTTTTCCAGGTGAGTGTTCGGGAATTGGCCCTCTGAGAATCAGGGGTTTCAGGGGGCTGGCAAAGAGAAGCCAAGAGCAAGCAGGAGACTAGTGGGGTCTCTCTCTACACTCCGGGAAAATATCTGGACATGGACGAGGAGAAGCTAACAGTGGGAGATGCCAAAGGCACCAAGAGATGCAAGAATGTACCCAGCACAGCTGAGGCCTAGAGGGCCAGCCAGTCATGACTTGAGTTGATAGAGATGTGAACTGAGTGGTCCCCTTGACCCAAAGGGGAGTGAGAAGGATTTGGGAATGGGCAGCGGATGCTTAGGAATTTTGTCTAGCTCCATGGGCAGTGAGGACCAGTACTGTGCATCTACCCAGTAGATAAAGCCCAGGTGGGCGAGGCAGGGGGAAGGAATGCTGGCCAACACTGAAATCCATGTCACAGGGTAGGGTTGCTGACTGCTGTGTCTCTTGTGGGGGATAAGGGTCATGGTTTGATCTCTGTGTATGTGATCTCTGACTCACAGATGTGGTGCCTGTACCAGAGACGCCCACCAGGGCACCCCAAGTCATCCTGCATCCTGTCACCTCGAATACAATGTAAGTGATTTGGCCCCCTACCTTAAGCCTCAGTACCTTCAGCCTTCTCAATCTCTCTGCTGTCTATTTTCCTCTCACCTGGAGGATATGAGTCCAGAATAGAAAGGCATGGGGCAGATAGGAGGGGCCTTGCAGCCCACACTGAGAGAGAAGTGACAAGAAGCACTGTTAGCCCCCTTGAGCCAGCTCTTCCTGTGGCAACTGCAGTGTCTAGAAGTCACACCATCACCTCAAAGTGTCCTCTTCATGATTCCAGAGAATAGCTAGACCTCAGTTTATATCATGATCTCCTCTTTTTAAAAGGCCAGCCTGGTGGCACTTGCCCACCATCCTACATACTCGGGAGGTCGAAGCAAAGGAATTACAAGTTCAAAGCCAGCTTGGGCAACTTAGTGAGGCAATTTCAAATCCAGATATCTGAAAGGGGCTGAGGATGTACTTTGGTTGTGAGGCTCCAAATTCAGTCCTGAGTCCTGAGAGAGAGCAGGCAGGGAGAGGGGACAGGGTGAGAGAAAGAAAATGAGACAGAGAAAGGAAATACACAGTTTTCACCTGAGACCAACAAACCCTAGCCTGTCAGACAAATTCTGTCTGTTACTTGTTTTTATAAATAAAGTTTTATTGAAACACTGCCATGCTCACATGTTTATAGGGCCTTGGCTGGCTGGCTTCTCAGTACAGCAGGAGGGTTGAGGAGTGGTGAGGACGCATATGGCTTACAGAAGTGAAAACTACTGACTCTCTGGCCCCTTGCAGAAAGAGCCTGCCAGCTTCTGTTATTCATACCCCCATAAAATGAACAAAAGTTAATTTGGGAAATTTTAGAATATTCTGTGAATAAAGGAAGGGAAGCTTGCTGCTTGGAGATTCATCCTGCTAGAATGTTCTAGTGAGCTCTCTCATCCTGGTCATATATTTTTGATTTATGACAAAGGCAGTCACCACCCGTACAATCCTGTTTTATCTTTAATGGGGTAACACTGATTTTCCCATGTCATTCTGGGCTCTTCATAGGCAAGGTCTTGATGACTATAGAGTGATGTGGACTTCAGATCTTGCTGTAAACAACACAGCCACAGATGTGTGTGCATGCCCCAGATGACCAAGCCACCCTTTTTCCCTTTTGTGCGTGTGTCTAAAGTCTGGGGCATGCTGAGATGTGATGAGCTTCTCAACTTTCCTCTCCACTGGCTTGCTCTTTCTTCTCGCCTCCCTAATGGCTCCATCCCACTTGACCTGCATTAGGACTTCGCGAAGAGCTGGCGGCCTGGTGCATGTCTGAAATCAAAGGGGCAGTATCTTGCCAGCGGGTACTTTGGTGACCTAGATCTCTGGGTCTTTTCTCTGCCGCTCACAAACCAGCTCCAGGAGCTACACAGGATGAACTCCAAGTTATTAAGTAGGTAGCCAGAGTTGCAGGGAGCTGCCTGTCATCTGCTAAGTGTGTGAGAGGGGTGATGGGCAGGCAGACTGCGGAAGGGACTCACTGAATAGCCCTAGCAGCTGGAGTCCCGCCTTGCAACAGAAGCAGGTGGACTGCCCTTGAGTGGCTAGGCAAGGAGAGGGACGCCTGTGTCCTCACAGACTTCCATCCCACCTCCTAAGGCTGTAAATAATTGATGAACATGTGTCACCCACGACGACCCATCCCCTCCTGTTTATCTCTTGCACAGAGGTAGATTAACTCAGTCTGCAGGATCCTCAGCTCCCTGAGATCTGAAGGGAAACTTCCCCCACAATAGGATGGGTAGATGAAGTATCCAAATTTCCACCAGAAAGCTATAAAGGGGACATGGCTTTCCTGGTGATGGCTTGGTCCTACCTGTTCTCAGTTTTGTATGCGGTCAGTAGCCAAGCTGCTGTGTTCCCAGGACACTCCATTAAACAAACACACATTCTTTTTTTTTTCTTAAATTATTTTATTATTTAAATGCATTTTATATATCAAACAATAATATTAAGTATTTTGAGAATCAAGTAATACATAAAAATTTGTTTAACTTTTATAGTCATATCCTTTCATACCTTAAAAATATTATTAATGAACATGTAATACTATCCATAACTGAGGATCCTATATCTAATGTTGAATACTACATTGTTTCAAAACATACAAAATATTCTTTGGGAACTAAGCATAGTAAGATAGCACAAAATATTAAAAATGAATCATTAAGAAATATATTCAAAAGCCCTTTTATGATACCACCTGACATAGTGAGAGAGTATTTAAAATGCATTATATATCTGCAAACACACTCTTCAGTGTAGAAAGCTTTTTAAAACACTGACTGCACTCCACATCTCCCATCACAAGACTATGCATTTGATGGTACCTACACATTCTGAATACACAGGTTATTATACCGTCAACACACAGTGTGGCCTTAATACCCTTAGTGTGTCCACCCAACTCAAGACAAACCCTACACACAATGTTCTGCCACACTCGGACAGGTTTCTATCCAGCACCCGTGCTTAAAATGCAACCGAGGCTTTTGATCTTTGCACATGTGACACCCACGCCCACCCGTGTCTCCCCACCCAGGAAAGCTCTTCTTTTGAATCAACACATCTTGATTCCATGGGATTGGTCAAATTAAACTCCAACACCCATTGTCTGAGTCGCCATTTTATTGCTGTGAAGAGATGCTGTGACTGAGGCAACTCTCATAAAGGAAAACATTTAGTTGGGGCTGCATTATAGGTTCAGAGGCTTAGTCCATTATTATCATGGCAGCGGGCATGATGCTGGAGAAGTGTCTGAGAATGGCAGGTAGAAAGAGAAAGACAGACAGAGACACAGACAGACAGACAGAGACAGAGAGCTTATAGCTTACAACTCTCGGGCCATGCTGTCACTGAGGGAAGTCAGGGCAGGAACTCAAGGCAGGAACCTGGAGGCAGGAGCTGATGCAGAGGCACTGTCTTGTTCCCTGTTGCTTGCTCTGCTTTCCTCATTACACAACTCAGGACAACCTGCCCAGGGGATGATGCCACCCACAGTGGGCTGGGCCCTCCCATGTCAATCATTATTCAAAAAAAAAAAAAAAAAAGCTATCTGATGGAGGCATTTCTCATGTGAGGCTACTCTTCCCAAATAACTCTTAGCTTGTGTCAATTTAAAAACAACAACAACAACAACTAACCATCATAGGTAGCTCTTAACCCTGAATAACTCCAACTCCAACTCCAGGGATGAGCTAGTCTTCGACTTTAATAGGTACCACAGGCATGTGCACGTACACAGACACATATTGAAAACTAAAATTAAACTTTTTTTTTTTGTAAAAAGACCATCCTAGCCAGGCAGTGATGGTGCACGCCTTTAATCCCAGCACTTGGGAGGCAGAGGCAGGCGAATTTCTGAGTTGGAGGCCAGCCTGGTCTACAGAGTGAGTTCCAGGACAGCCAGGGCTATACAGAGAAACCCTGTCTCTGGAAAAAAAAAAAAAAAAAAAAGACCGTCCTGGGAGACTCTGACACTGAGGTTTAGAAACGTGATTTTATTCTTTCCTGATGTACATTTAGACCTCAGACGGTTTGCTCCCCTGTGATGTTTTGCCTGATTAAAAGGAGGCTGCTACACTAATTTAAACTGAAGCCATATAGCGAGCCCTGAGCAAACCAGGAGAATTTGTGTTTAAACAATGGACTTGTGAGCTCTCTCTGTGCTCCACTGTGGGTTGTAGACCCAGGTGTTGAAACAATTTGGGGGAAGGAAGGTTCTGTGGCCATGATGTACCATTTTAGAATTCCTGAGCATGGCTCACCTCAACCCAGGGTTCCAAGGATCATGGGTAGTTTTTGTTTTTCTCTTATTTTCCAGCTTGGAAGGAAATCCATTACTTCAAATTGAAGTGGAACCAACCTCCGAGGTGAGAATTGAAGGCTGGAAAGTGGCTTTTGCTTGAGGTTGGCAGGTTTGGCTGATGTCATTGGTGACGCAGAGGGCTGGGGGTAGGGGCGGTGCACAGTGGCTGCTTGATGGATGTCCTCACTCTAGGACAATTAAGGAGCTGTAGCCCCTCCAGGCGCTGAGCCTAATGGGCCGTTCTACTGTGTGCATCCTGACAGAGCCAGTTGGAGGGAAATTGGCCTGGGATTTTCATTCTTAGGTAAAGAATTAGCTCAGGACTAGGCAGCCATCAGAGGGATATGCCTCAGTGCCTTCGAAATAACATACAGGAGCAGGTGGGAGCCTTCAGTATGCCGGCTTGGCAGTGCAGCGAGGAAGTTCTGGGTTTCCATCCATCTGTGGAGACTGTTGAAGGAGTAAAGATATGTCCTGACGACTGACCATTGGAGATGTCATCTTGATCCTACTGTGTGCCCTGAACTAAAAGGGCTAGAAGCAGGACTCTGGGGAGAAAAGTCCCAAATTCCATCCCTAGATAGTAGGAGTCCCTTAGAACTGATCGATTCTGGAAGCCGAAGTGTCCTGGCTTGATTCTCCTCAGTGTGATATGAGTTAGCCAGCTCATAGACTTGGGGTCACTTTCTGAGGTCATCTTACCAGGACCTCTAGCACTTCCCACTGGGTTTGGGACCTGCTTCCCCCCCCACATGTTATAAAAGAGTCCAATAGGCAAGACACCTCCGCGTTTAGACATGACTAACTCTATGTATCCTTCCTTGACTGCTCACAACCCCAAGAGTCATATGGTTAAAATCCAGGTCTCACTGCAGACCTGCAGGTGCTGACTTGGTAGATATGGGTGGGACCTGACAATGTTACTCTAGTAACCCGAGAGAATGTTTGATGTAGGCAGCCAGACTGGAACTGGGAACTGCAAAATTCATCGCCTCATTTAAAACTCCACACCACCCCCTGGGAAAAATCTATCTTCCCCTTTTTAGTGAGATGAGGAAAGCTCAGTGAAGTGGGCCAATTCCTCCAAGGTCACACAGGCTAGGGGCCGGCTCACTAGCTCTGAGTGTTCAGCATATCGTCTTAGCATATCATCTGTTCTGGTGTCTCCCAGCCACCTGGTCTTAAAAGAGCCACAGAGCTTAGAATTATGACCTCTGCCAATCTTTGAATCAATTCCAAATTCCCCTGGAGGAAACTGACAGAGTCCATGTTGATGGTTGTCCAGTGTCACATGAAAACACACTGTATAATCCATCTTTGTTGTGGAGTCACATACTATTAGGTAAGTCAAATCACGTCTGGTAGAATTGGAAGGACGTTGGATTGCAGGGATCCAGAAATCTGTCCCTCTGCTTGGCTGTGATCCAGAGTGAGGACCTCCCAGGGTGGCCAACAGCCCAGTTTGCACAGGATTGATGGGTGTCACTTTCAGTGTGAAAACTACAAAGGCAGTGGTTGGTCCCCTTAGCTTTTCTCCTCTCTTCACACGAGACAGTGGGACCACTTGATGCTTCTTTAAGACCTTCACTGTGGTTTGATTCTAATTCAAAGATACCTGGGGCATCTGCTGTCTATGTATGGGGATGTACCCTGATCTCTACAGCACACATGGTACCCAACAGATCCCTGGGGAGGGCAGAGCTGGGGTGGCCATGACTCTGAGCCTTCTCCCTTCTGGCCATAGAATGAAGAGAGCCACAATGAAGCGGAGGAGTCTGAGGATGAATTTGAAGAGATGAACCTGTCCCTTCTCTCAGCCCGGAGCTTCCCACGCAAGGCTAGCCAGACCAGCATCTTCCTTCAGGAATGGGACATCCCGTTTGAACAGCTAGAGATTGGGGAGCTCATCGGGAAGGGTCGCTTCGGGCAGGTTTACCATGGACGCTGGCACGGCGAGGTGGCCATCCGGTTGATTGACATAGAGAGGGACAATGAGGACCAGCTCAAGGCCTTCAAGCGGGAAGTGATGGCCTACAGGCAGACGAGGCATGAGAACGTGGTGCTCTTCATGGGAGCCTGCATGAGCCCACCCCACTTGGCCATCATCACCAGGTCAGTCCCTCGGGCTCTGATGGGGACGTCTCCAGGCTTTGTACATGTACTTCAGGTCCTCCATCCATGGCTCCCTCACAATCCTTTAAGCCTCCAGAAATGCCTTTAGGGCTTTATGGCTATCTGGGAAGATTAATGCATGGGGAGCCATAAAAGCCAGGCATGAACCTACCTTGCACAGGTACATCTCTGACACATGTCTCATTATGTAAAATGAATGGTTTGCTTTAGACACAGGTTGGCCAGCTGTGTGACACGCCCAGTGCTATGCATGAATCAGCCTCATAGGCAACAAAGGTTCACCTTAGCAAGTTAGTTCTGCTATTATTGGACAAAAGCAGTCATAAATGATATATGGGTGAATTTGCATGACAGTGTTGCAATAAAACTTTATTTACAAACCCAAGTAGTTGGCCAGCTCTGCCCCACAGTTTGATCTGAGATGCTGATTACTGTGATAGTGGCTCTTGATGTTTTATACTGTTTGTGGAGCTGTTAATGCCGCCATTCTGAGTATCCTACATTTGTGGTCTGTAGGGGTATGGGGCTGGAGTGGGGGAGGGTAGTTAATAGAGATTGACTTTAAGAAAATGGGAGATGACATCTGATGTAAAATATTGTCCTTCCTACATTTGTAAACTCCTATACATGACATGTGAATATACATATATGCCTCCCAAAAGCTGGGTATATGGGTTCATCAGTACCTGAGTCTGATCCCAGGATGTGTATGTATGTATGCATGCATGCATGTATGTATGTATGTATGTATGTATATATATATTTATATGTATGTGTGTGTGTGTGTGTGTGTGTGTGTGTGTGTGTGGTGATGTGTTCCAAACATGGGAACAGCAAGACAGATGGATTCCTGGGGCTGACTGTTGAGCCAGCTTAGCCTACTCAGAGAGCCCCAAGTTCCATGAGAGACCCTGTCTCACAAGAACAAGGTGAACAGTACCTGAGAAAGGCCAACCAAGGTTGTCCTCTGGCCTCTATGTACACATGCATATGCCTACGTGCACACACAAACTCACATATATACACACACATACAAGAAGAGGGCACATAGTGGTGACCTTCCCAGGGAGATGAGACAAGCTTCGGAAAAGCAAAGTGCCATTGGTTGTGGTTGAACACCTGTGAAGCCATCTTTGGTGTGTTTCTAAATCTTCCATTACATTAGTCAGAACTGGCTACAGCTGCAAGATTCTTGGTGTAGCCTGGGATGCCAAGCAGAGCCTTCTGGTTCTGGGATACAGCTCGAGTAGGAAAGTCTGGCATGAGTTACTCCTCCGCGGTGGAAGGTGTTGGAGCAAGGGCTGCAGGCTCAGCTAAGGCAGTATGTTCCATTGATTAGACTTTGGTGGCCGGAGAATTATCATGTCTTGTGTATCAAATGCCAAGTGCCTTGGAAAATTGGGGATAGAGGCCTGTGGCTCTCCTTAAACCAGTGTGAAGACAGGGGCTCTCATGTGTACTTAAGACAGAAGTGGCTCTCAAATCATCGATTCGGGGACCAGGCTATTGTGATCGAGGGTATGGGTCTTTGATACTGCATAAACAACTAACTCTGCAGCTCTGTGGCTTCCCTCTGTCCTGGAGATATCCTGGACTGAGCCCCGTTCTGTGGCTATGCAGCTGGCAACATAGAGGAGCCAGTCAGTTGTAGATGCCTTTGTTTATCCATCTGCTGGTGGGTACTGTCAGCTGGGGTGCCTCAGTTATGCTGCACTCCATTTCCAGCTCAGTCATACCCATGGTGGTCTCTGGTTCCCAAGCACAGCAAGGAGTCAAAGGCTAAATGCAGATGTACTTTCCATGCCCCTCTTGCCATGCCCTGTCTGGCATCTCCCGTGGTCAGCTGGATTCAAGTGATGGAGAAAGTTGTTCTCTGAATGGCAGACTCTGTAGGGAGAGGACCGTACATGGTCATTTTTACAGCCCTCTTCAGGGACCTCCCTGTGTGTACTTTATTTCTCTCTCATCAGGAAGCAACTTCTCTCTCCCAGAAGTAAGGAGCCCTTCACTTGTGATATACAAGTCTGGTGACCCATGGATCTCAGGGACCCATCTCTCCCTCCTTCTTCCAAACTGTGGCTCATTGCACAGTGTACAGACCTCGCTAACAGCCTCAGTAAATGAGTGGCCATTATGGAAATGCACTGCTCATCCCTCAAGCCCAGCTGCACTGCAGCCTTCTGTTCTGTGACAGAACTCTGAGCCCCCTCTCCACGTGCCATAACAACTCACAGATCTCCCAAAGCATCCAACCTTTTCCTGGCAATAATAATAATAATAATAACAACAACAACAACAACAACAACAACAACAACAACAACATCCCTGGCAGCTTTGGGACATATAATTTGTCTGTGAAGTATTTGGTATTTTGTGTGAGGATGCCAGATGAGCCCTGAAGAAGAAACATTCATTCCAAGGTTGTTGCAGTGTTACAGATTTATCATGGGAAAGCTCGGTGTGTGCCCCATTTAGCTCCATCTACTTGTTGGTCCTTAAGAGTAGCCATCTGAACATTCTGCTTGCAACCAGACATCTGAGTAATTAGATTAATCATCTGCATTCACATGATTGACTGTTAGAGATCAGTTGTTGGAGGCTAGCCAACCGACTAGAACAATTCTGGGACCTTGGTTTTATTTTTACAGGGAGTATAAGACCAGATAATTATCTGGCATATTCTAGAAAAATTGACAATGATGTATTCTAGCCAATTACTTAGTAATTATCATCAGAGCTAACAAGTATTTCTGAGCTTGGTCTCCTTGTAAAGCCATATGTTTGGCTCTCAGGAAGTGAACAATAACTAGTTAGTTATTGAATCACTGTAGCTGCAGACAATTCAAATCTGGATGACTAAATTATTTTACGATTGGGTCATTATGGAATTACTGCAAAGCAGTCAGAAGCCTGCACAGTTGCTCATGCTGAAAACGTCAAGTGGCATTGAAGGGCCAACTGTGAAGGATTTGATTGACAGCAGCCTCCATCCTTCAGCCCAGCTGTGGGGTTTCCCGAGCCTCAGTTTCTGCATCTGTGGGATGAGTAGGCTGAAGCAGGTGTTTGTCCCAAGTCTGAAAAAAATGCTTTGGACCTCTGGGAATGAGCTGTCTGCAACACTGCTAGGAATAGCTTGGAGCATCGGCTTTTTGGGAGATGTCTGTCTTGACCTCATACATCCACTGAGGGAGCAAGGCCTCTCAGATGTAGATTCCTGGAAGCTACTGTGTTTGGTTGCTATCAAGTTACCCTAACTCTGTGACATCAGATAGTACACCCTGGGTCCTTGACAGTTATGAAGGCTTGAGACTCACTAGACTGATGTGGAGGCATGGTCTGAAGCAGAGGTGTGGTGCGGTAGAGGTGTGGTCTGAGGTGGAGGGGACCCATCTTACTGCCTTTTCCACCATGGCTTCTGGCTTCTTCCTCCATTTCGAGGCCAGTAGCAACAGGGAGCCTTATTTCTATGGTTATATCAACTGCTTGGTCAGACCTTCTTTGGCTTCCCATGTGATGGGACAGTTATGTTTAGGGCCCACCCAGATCATCTGGAATCACCTGCACATTTTTAAAGTCCCCCTTCGACATTCAAGGTGTAGTCTGCATCTCCAGGAACTATGACCTAGATTGCTCTATGGGTCATTCTTATAAAAAGTAGCATTGAGCTTAGTTTGACTGAGCCCGGGCATGTCCGGCAGGTGCAAGGGCTCTGATGCTAGAAGACCAGTGGGGAGCAATGGAGGAGGGAGAAAGAACTAGGAAAAGGGACACTGAGATGCTGGGTCACTGCAAGGCCACATAGGTTCTGGGCAGGAGTGCGGAGTTTGAGAAACTATAGCATGGCTGTGTTTGCTGCTCTGGGATTTCCTACAGGCCATGCCAGTGGCTCTTCTTGCCCTTAGCTGTTTGACTGAGTGTGTTCAAATCCCTGTTGCAGAGCAGTGGTGGTCAGAGAGAAGTGAGTAGGGTACCATCTTGGATACTGACTTGATATTTTCCACCTATGTAGGTACCCAGGAAAAATTATCCCTGCTTCCTTTGCATTTAGGTCATCAGGACACATTGCTAGGAATGGTAGTAAGAGGAAACAAGTAGAGAGGTGCTGTGTAAATACTGTGGGGGAGGAGTTTTTAAAACTTCTCTTTTGGCACATGCCATTGGTTCCCTCCCCGGGTTCTGGAGTCCTGAGGATGTCTGGAGTTCTGTAAGGATGACCTGGGACCAGGAAGCAGTGAAATCCCAGAGGCCTCATTCACGACATTTAAATCCAGCACACAACAGGAGCTCATCCACAGATTATGTCCAACTCCCAATCTCCTCTGTTTCTCAGGCTTTCAAATCCAATCACATCACGCTGTCAGATCCGACAGACAGGCAAATAGGTCCACAGCCTCTCTCAGCTGCTCCTGGAGACGGTTCACTTAGTGCTTGGATGAGATTTTAGCTTGCTTTTTTTTCCCCCCTGTAACTTGGGGGCTTGTGTCTTTTGAGTTTGTTTCCTTTCTTCAGACCAGTTTTGAGTGTCCTAAATATAACATGTATAACATGCAAGAATTTGGGGTGAGAGAGGCTGAGCCATGAAGATTTTATACCCCCCAACACACACACACACACACACACACACACACATAGACACACACACACACACACACACACACACGCATGCATGTACACGCACACGCACACACACACCATCCAGTGGTTTTGCATTCCTTTAGTGTTTAGAAAGGGCTGAATTGCTTTCCTTTTATGAATCTCAGCTGAAAGGACTTTTTTTTTGTCAGCGGCTGCCTTTAATTGTGTGCCTTGCAGGACTTTTGTGGAGGAAGGCGCTATAAATGCCCATCGTCATCAGTGCCATTAGATTAGCATCCTCCTGCATACGATTGCTTATGCCCAACTATAGACAGTCACCTGACCAGTGGAAGCCTCTGCCTGGCTGAGGATCATCACCTCTTTCTGGTCACTGCTCCATCATGTCTCCAAGATGCTGGATCCATGTGTGTGACATCTGTCATCACTTCAGAAGTATTTTGTCTTACTGCCCAGGAGATAACTCGGAGGTTGTTAAAAATACAAACCAGATAAAGAATAACTCTGCACATAACTGAGCCAGCTAGAGAGAACCCCATGTATGATGTGGGTGTTCTTTGCCAAGTAAGTGGCAAACCAGGAAATGCTCAGGGGTCGGGTGGGGAGAAAGGCTCACTAGGTAGTGTGAATACCCAAGCTGGAGTTGCAGAATCCATGTACAGTCGCCACATGTGCAGGTGATCCTAGCATGTTGGTTGGAAGGGGCAGAGAGGGGAGGACCCCAGGAATCTCAGGCCAAGCAGTATAGACTAATGTGTGAGCTCCCGGTTAGTGACAGACCCTGTCTCAAAGGAGGTGGATAGTGGGCAAGGATGACTCCTGGAATTGATTTCTGATCTGTCTGTGCACATGTATACATATGTGGGCAAAACATAAAAACAAGTCCAAAAATTCAACCAAACAAACAAACAAAAAAAGAGATAAAAATGATCCAGATTGGGTGTTTTCTGTTTGTGGAGAGATGATCCATGCCCTTACACACACTAGAGTCAGAGGTGCCTTCACCTAGCTGTGGGAAGAGAAAAGGCAAAAACGTTCGCAATGGAGGGTGCCATGTGCCCACAAGCACCCCATGTCCCTCTGCATGGACACCATTGGCTCAGACCGAAGTCCTTGTATATCCATTGGCAAGAGAGGCTCAGAAACAGCAGTGTTCCTCCCAGGAAAAATAAAATGGGTCTAATAAATAGCCAGGAGGTATTGGGGCGAGCCTTGAAAGGTTAGCCCCACCCCTGGTTCCTGTTTGGCTCTTCCTGCATGCTTGACTGTCACTACATGGCCGGCCCTCTAGTCCCAACATGAACACTGCCACCTCTCTTCCTTTCTAGAAAGCTCTGTTAAGTGCCCTAGTTGACATCTGTGATTTCTCCTGAACACTGCACTCATGGTAAAGTTTTCTTTGTTCTAGTTCAGATTTCTTCCCTCCTTTCCCACTTGTTGCAGTTTCTTCATTTATAAAATTGCTGTGGTGTTTACATCTCTTGGAAGATAGGGACAAGAATTAGATAGATATCTCTGGACCAAAGAGACAGCTCACTGGGTAAAGGTGCCCGCCACCAAGCTTGACAGGTTGAGTTCCGTCCCTGTAATCCACATGGTAGAAAAACTGACTCCTGCAAGCTGTCCTCTGTCTGAGCTACACACACACACACACACACACACACACACACACACACACAGTCTCCCCAGATCTGCAGGAGGCTGAGGAGACAAGAACACTGTAAGCTCTAAGACTGCTTGGCGTCAGAGCAAGGTCAAGGCCAACCTAGATAGCTTAGTGAAACCTTGTCTCAAAAATACAAAATAGAGAAAGAAGAGAAAGACTTGGGGCTAAGAATGTAATATCCACAAAGTTCAATTCTAAGTATCACGAGAAAGAAAGGAAGAGAGGGAGGGAGGAAAAGAGGAAAAGAAGGAAGGAAGGAAGGAGGAAGGAAGGAAGGAAAGAAAAAAGAAAGGGAAAGAAAGAAAAAGAGAGCGAGACAGACAGACAGACACACAGACACGGATAAGACATTCAATGCAAAAAGGCAAAAGCAGTGTTTGCAGCTAAAGGTTTGCTGTAGCTCTGGATGGGTTATTTTTGTTTCTTTATTAAAAATGTGAGGGATAAAAGTTCTATTTTGGTTCCTCATTTCAGATGGTTTTCAGTCTAACATGGAGGGTAGGCTGTGCCCTATGCAGAGGGTCAGGAGTCTACTGCAAGACTGGTCCCTCAACAGTGGCAGCCAGGAAGCAGAGAAAGGTAGCGGGAAGTGCAGAAGGCCAACTTTTAAAAGCCCCACAAGGAGTGCCTTACTTCTTTCAGCCAGGCCCAGCTCTCAGAGATTCCATAACTTTCAAAATAGCACCCCAAGCCAGGAAGTGAGCAGGCCTTCAAGTCATAGGGGCATGAGGACATTTCAGCTTCAAACCACACCCATGTGTTCCTTGATGATGTGGTTGTACAAAGGGCTATAGGGATAATAGCGTCTGGGAGAAGTAGGGTGCCTTTCTTGGCACCACAAACATGAAGTGTGGTGCTAATTGAATGACACATGGTGATGCTGGGCTTGGAGGACTCAGCTTCCTGTCTGACCTCTGCCCCTGGCTGGTCCCTTGGCTGTGTGGCTTCTCTCCCCTCACTGCTCGGCCATCCTAAGGGAAGGTGTGGAATGATGAGCTGCGTCCACTGGTCTCCAGCTGAGCAGAGAGCTTGGAGCTAGAAATAGCCATTCGTGAGTCATCTGGGTGGACGTGGTGATGGAAGCCGTAGGCCTCAGTAGCTGAGGTCATCCAGGGAGGCAAGAAGGGTCACCCGAGGACAAAGGCTGGGGCACCTGTCACTCTGAGTGGTCCCATGGAGACGGCTCAACCTGTGGAAGGAACAGGAGATAGCTGTCTGAGTGGTGGGGGCAGCCGGAAGGCGGCATAGCCGGGAAAGCCACCTGAAGTCACAGCCACAGTTAGCATCCCAAGTTGTTTCCTGATGTGTTCTTATTGGGCAGGGTGTGGCTCGCCCCGTCACCATGGTCATAGTTATCTTGCTTCTTTGTTGGTGTGCTCACCTTTTGACTTTTATTCCCTGCATCCCCTTCCCAACATTAGAACACAGTCCTAAGAGGACCAGGGTTCAGCTGTTTGGCTTGTTTCTGTATCTTCAGCCCCCAATCAGGCCATTTTCATGTACTTATCAGATTAATGATTAACAATTATATATGTGTATATGTATATTTGTACAGATGTATATATGCATATATGTATATGTATATATGAATACATGTATGTATACATATGTATATATGTATAGTGTATGTGTAAATGTATATATGTATATGTATATGTATAAATATATGTGTATATATATGCATATATATATATGTACACATGTACACATGTATATATGTATATGTGTATGTATAAATATATGTGTATATATATGCATATATGTATATGTATATATGTATACATGTATATGTGTATGTGTAAATGTACATATGTGTACATGTATATGTATGCATGTATATTATGTGCATATATATTTATGTATATTCCTAGTCTGTGTAGCCTGTGCCTCTGGGCAAGTGTAGCAGGAATGGAATTCTTTGATTTGAGTTTCTAAAGAGTGGCAATGTATAGAATTAGAGTCTGGACTCGGGGGTTGGGCTAAGGGATGGAAGGACAGATATGGTGACAGAAAGATGCTAGCAGTGTGATAGTAATGCAATACAATGACTCGAGGACACTTGCCCCAGACATCCATCATATGCAGATCTATGTGCTTGAAGCTGGGACTTCTTAGAAGATGATCCATGCTCTCATGGGACTCATAGGTATCATTCACTGGCTGAGTCCCCTGTGTTGTTATGGACTATGCCATGACCCAGAGCTGGCCCGTTATTCAAACAAGTAACTACCGAATGGGTAAGATAGGAGTGTCACTGGGCTGTCAGAGTACCCATGTTTGATCCCCAGTACCCACATAAAAGCCAAGTATAGTGACAACATGCCTGTGATCCCGGTGCTGCTGAGACAGAGACAGGAAGAATCTAGCCAGTCTAGAGATCCAGGCTCAGTCTGGTCACTCAGTGAACTCCAGATTCAGCAAGAGATCCTGCCTCAAAAAACAGGATGGAAAGCAGGAAAGATATCTGGCCTATGGCTTTTGTGCACACACACACACAAACACACATATATACCCACATATACACAAACACACATCTATACACATATACACACAAACACATATATACACATATACATACAAACACATATACACACATATATACAGATTTACACACAAACACACATGCATACACACACATTCATACATACAGATACACACACATATACACAGATACATACATACATACAAATACATATACATGCATGCACACAAACACACATGCATATATATACATACAGATACATACATACACACAAATACATATACACACATGCACACACATGCATACAAACACATACATATACATACATGCAGATACACACATACAAACACATATATATACATATATTTACAAACACATATACACACACAAACACATATAAATAAAATACATATACATACATATATACATGCACTCATACACACAAACACACACATGCATATATACACATAGATACACACATACATACATATACACAAATATATATACACACATGCACACATACATACATGTAAACACACATACATACACACATGTATAAATATACACACACATACACACATATATACATACACACATACACACACACATTCATGAACACACAATGGTGTTATTCCTAGTAGAAAGGCTAACATGGCAAAAGCCCACCCTGGCCTGGAGTGGATGGGACATAGGAGAAGCTGAGGAAACCAGTGACCCATTTTAAAGAACCTAGCAATGGAGACTGAGGAGTTTGAGTCTCTCTGTAAAGATGAAAGGGAAGCCATCTGAGGATATAACCTGAGAGGTGGCACGGTCTAGTTGAGTTATTAGGGAGCCCACTGGGGGCATCCCTCACATCAGGAGTCCTCCAGGTAGGATGTCTGATGTGCTCCTCTCCCACCCATGGCGTGGACAGTCGCTGTTGGTCCTAATCAGAAAAGAGCAGGCATGCTTACAGGTTTCAGTATCCTGGCTCCTAAAACCTAGTTGGCCTGTCTCGGTTTGGGGAGAGTGGCAGCAAGCTGGCATCTTCTGGAATCACAAGTGTTCTCAACAGCTTTCACTATTTCCCATAGTTAAAAATAGCCTGATGCGTTCCTACGTTTTGAAGGCAAGCATCAGGCCTTTCACGCGTGTTCCAGAGAGTTTCAGGATGGTTTCCACTGTGTTGCTGACAGGCAGTGGTTAAACAATGATGGGGGAGTCTATACTACAGAGGGCCTCATGGAGAGAGACAGAGTTGGAATGAACACCCTCCGGGGCCTCCCCCTTCCTCACCCTCCACCCCCGTTCATCTGTTTGTTTGTCTGTAATGGTGGTGGGATGGGGTGAATAGCATCTACTTCAGAGGACCTTTCAAATGACGCAGGAGGCAGAGGGAAACAACAGACCTTCCAGTATCTGTAGGAAGATTGACCAGATGGCAGGGGATTGGCTTTTAGTTATAATTTTGCTCAAGGGCACCAGGTTGGCATAAAGCTCTGATCTGAGTGTGTTTCCAGCTTGTGGGCTCCCACATTTGGCTCGATGTCTTCCCAACCCAGTTCCTATTGCCCAGTCCCTGCTCCATTTTTGCTTTGGCCCCATCTGATTGTGTTTAAGATAATTAAGCCCATCTATCAAATAATAAATAGATATTGACCGTTTGTCACAGTGAGTATGAGGATGGATTGAACACCGTGACTCTGTTCCTCTGGATCAATGGGAGCCACGGGGCTAGATAAATCCTGATCATGACTGACAAGAGGAAAATCAATAGTGGTATTAATATATGCACCCAGACCATCGATCTTCCAGTTGAAAGTGGGACTGAGTTAGATAGAGGAACCAGAGATGGGAGGGGAGACAGACAGACAGACCAACTGGCTGAGGATCTCAGATATGAAGTAGCCACTCTGTGATTATGAGTGTGCATAAGAAGGTGGTGTGTGTGTGTGTGTGGATTCTTAAAGAGAAGCAAATACTCAGTATTTATGTTTCCCCTTCTTTGCTCAGAAATCTTTTGCCAGTGGGCAGCGTGGTTTTTCTGGTTCTTGGCCCTGGGATGCTGTGGGAAGAGAAGAGAGAGGAGAAAACTGTATGGATTATCGGGGATTCCACATGCTAGGGTCAAAGAGATTGCTGTGTACCATTTGCCTGGGAAGCAGGGTCAGAAGATTAGGGATGTGTGATTACTGAGTGTGTGGTCCCTCTGAGACTGGCAGAGAACCTTAGTAAGCTGGCCTCTAAGAGCACCTGTGTCAGGATATTAGAATCCTGGGCCTGACTCTCATATATGAATGTGTGTCAGAATGCCTTAGACAAGTTCTCAACCCTCCTAATGCTGGGACCCTTTAATATGGTTCCTCATGTTGCGGTGACTCCCCCCACCATAAAATTATTTTATTGCTACCTCATAACTGTAATTTTGCTGCTGATATGAAGTGTAATATAAATATCTGTGTTTTCTGGTAGCCTTAGGTGACCCCTGTGAAAGGGTCATTTGATACTCCCCCTCCCCCCAAAAAAAGGGTTATTACCCACAGATTGAGAACCACTTCCCTGGGGGAGGTTTCTAAAAGCTGATTGCTTCTCTGTCCATCCAGAAGTTCTGGTCCCTGTGACAAGGCCCAAGGCTTTGCATCAGTGGGGTGTGTGAACTGGTGGCAGTGAGAAGTGCCCCAGTCTCAGTACTGGGATGCAGGTGTGTATGTGTGTGACGATCTGTGGACGACTTGCTGAAGCTGGTCTTTCCCTTTCATCGGGAGTCTCAGGGATCAAACATGACGTATGAGGCTTGGCAGCAGGCACCTTTGCCCACCAAGCCATTGAGACAGCCCCCAGGGGCCAATGTTTTCAACAGGATCCAAGGGTCCTATCAAGTGATGGGGCTCAGCAGGATGGGCGAACTTTACTTTGAGCAGCAGTAGCCCCAGGCTCAGGCAGAAGAGGAGATCTTGAAAGGTGTTTGATCACAGGACAATAGTGGGCTGGATAAGGCAGGGAGAAGGTCATCCCGGAATCTGAAACAATCCTGCATGGGGACAGTCAACCTTCCAGGGCCTGGGAACTGAAAAAAAAAAAAAAAAAAAAAACCTTCAGGACACTGGCAACCTTAGCATCGGGTTCGCCATTGGTACCAACTTCCTGCCCCATGGGACATTGCGAAGTCTGACAGTTCCACCTATGGCCCAGGGAGCAATCTGTGTCCATTTCCAGGAGGAGTCACAGGTCACTCAGGCGTGGGGCTCCTCACCCTCTCAGTCAGGTGGTCAGAGAGGCTGCCTTGGTGTAGAGAGGGAGTATCATAGAGGGCGTAGGGCACATCTGGGAGGGCATCCTGGGAGGGCACATCTGGGAGGGCATCCTGGGAGGGCACATCTGGG
>NW_022196905.1:111088666-111110605 GCF_008632895.1 Mastomys coucha
AGGGCATCCTGGGAGGGCACATCTGGGAGGGCATCCTGGGAGAGCACATCTGGGAGGGCATCCTGGGAACAGTTCCTGGCAGGCGATAGCCTCAGTTTGCCACAGTGCCCTGAGGAGGCACTGGAAATATGACAAGTCCACTCCTGGAGGTGTTCTCTCTGGGGACGGAGCAACAGTGTCTTTAGGACGAATCTTTGATGTCCCACTGCCACATCCTTTCAAAACAAGGAAGGGGGTTGATAGCCTGGCTCAGTTCCTTGAGACAGGGAGCGGGGCTCCGCTGGAGAATGGATGTTTGAGTATTCATTAAGGAGACTGTTGAGTGGCCACTAAACACCCGGATATTCTGCAGAGGACCATGCAGGTATTGTGTCCTTGGGGTCTTAGAGTCATTTTGCCAGCTCCAGAGCTCATGGAAAGGCATACAGGAGGAACGGAGGAGGCAGGGTGTGACCTTGTCCCTCTGAGTCTAGATCCTGAGCTCCAAGGATCTCCCACATCCAGAGTCTTCTCAAAAAGAATTGTTTGCATGTCCTTTGTGAGAGGCTCCTTTCCAGGCTCTCCCAGACAAGGTTTGCGGCTCATGTCAGTTGCCCCTTCTAGCATCCTTGGGTATAGAGTCCACTTTATGGGAATGAGCTCTTATCTCTCTAACCTGAGCATCCATGTGTCCTCCAGTGAGTCGGTCACCAGGAAATAGGTGGTGATCCCCCAGTCAACCCCCTGTAGAGAAATGTTTGTGGATAGCTGTTTGTCAGTTTGCCCTTCGTTCTGGCAGTTACTCAGGTTTCTCGGGCCTCAGTTTCCCTGTCTGTATAATGGGAGATAACAGTCCCATCCTCACAGATGGAAGTGAGGATAAAATGGACCATGATCTGCATCCCAGTGCTCGTAAATAACCACACACGCCCCATTGCAGCGCCACTGCCACTAATGGGCCTTGGAAGCCCACAGAGCGGCAGAAACACAGTAGCCCTCGCCCCACACTGCCAGAGCGAGTGTTGGGGCTGCATCTGGGTATCTCGGATGAGTCTTCTATCACTGGCAACACCCTATGTGACCTTGGGTAAGTCACCTGGCCTCTCTGAGACTCAGTGTTTTCATCTGTAGCATGAATGTATGTGTTTTCCCCATCCAACAAGAGGAATTTGAAAACAGACAAAGCTGGGAACTCTTGAGAGTGATAAGGACTGTGGAAATATGGAGCTTAGATTTTTTTCAATATATTTGCATCAGCATATATTGATTATACACAATGTTGGGTTTCATTATGGCATTCGTATACATGTGTGTGAGGGATTATTGTATTTACCTCAAGT
Organism: Mastomys coucha; assembly: GCF_008632895.1. Taxonomy (NCBI): domain Eukaryota; kingdom Metazoa; phylum Chordata; class Mammalia; order Rodentia; family Muridae; genus Mastomys; species Mastomys coucha. Next base: position 111,089,986 of record NW_022196905.1, read on the forward strand.
CCTCTTTTTGCTTCCTCTTCCTAATGCATCCATTTTTAAGTGACTTGGTACTTAGGAAACAGTGGCCACCCCTTCTTGAGTTCAAACCCTTCTGTGGTCCCCATGGAAGTGTCTGCCTTTGCTCTGAGGACAAGTGAGGAGAAGCAGGGGGCCTTCCCCAGCCCTCCCGTCAGCTCCCCTCTTTGACAACAGCAGACAGGCTCAGGGCTGAGAAGTTGCTCCCACTTTTAATCAAAAGGTTTGTCTCTGAGTTCTCTTCAAACGAGGATTCCGTTTCTTCTAGGTGTTCAAAAGCCTCAGAGAAATGCCACAGAGGGGCGAGATCAGACCGCTTCAAAAGCAGGGGTGGGCCCCTGAGCATCTGCGCACCACCCCCAGCCGTGCCCATCCCTCCGAGGCAGTTATTAGTGCAGCCCCCGGAGACTCACAGCCGCAGATCAAGGACTCTCTGTGGACTTGTTTGGAGATGTTTGTAGACTATTGAGGGTTGTCATCTACTCTTGATCACCAGGCTCTTATTCCCCTCCAGGCAAGCCAGGCTACCTTTGACAGCCTTCAGAGCTATGGGCGGCAAGCTGCAGCTCAGAGAGCTGCCATTCTGTCTTGTCAATAAACACAGTTCCTGGACTCTGTGGCCCCCATGGCCAAGCCACATGCACACAGGAACTCTGCTCTCTTTTACATTCCTCTCCTGCCCTCAGCCGTGGGACTGGTGCCTCCTTGATACCCTTCTGTGGAAGAGAGCGAACATGGGGCAGTATACATGGAAGGTGGGCTTCCCGTTAGTGGATGAAGCCACGTAGAAGGGCATGGGAAAAGGAGGGGCCCTGGGATCAAGGTCTCCCCTTCTCTATCTATTCTAGCTCCTGGTTTCCTTGTTTTATGAAATGATTGTGGGAGTGTCCACTTTGTCCCTAGCTGAACTACCCAAGTCTACATTGTTCCATTGTTCCATTGTTCTTGGTCTGCATTGCTTGACCCAAGCTGAGCCATTATAAGTAAACAATTACTCACCCATCTACCTGTCCTCCTACCCATCCTCCAGTATATCCATCCTCACTTACCCACCCCATCTATTCATTCATCCTATCCTCCCATCCCTCAGGCTCTATAACCATCTGTTCATCCATGCTTTCTGTTTATCTGTCCACCTGTGTGTGTATTTATCTATCTTCTATCCATTCTCCATCCATACAACAATCTAGTTCTACAACTTCTCTGGCTCCTAGCCACTCTAATATATCTACACACCTATACCTAAGCACCCATACAGTATCTCTCCTCTTGTTTCTGTGTCTGCCTAACCATCTATCCACCTATTTATTCAGTATCTATTGCCTACCTCTCCATCTATATAAACACAGACATCATTAATCTATCCATCTACCTATATACCTGTCCATCCATGTACCTATCCACTCATCTACTATCTACCTACCCACCTGTCCATCTACATAAATGCAGACATCATTAATCTATCCATCTACCTATACACCTGTCCAACCACATACCCATCCACTCATCTACTATCTACCTATCCACCTGTCCATCTACATAAATGCAGACATCATTAATCTATCCATCTAACTATATACCTGTCCATCCATGTACCTATCCACTCATCTACTATCTACCCAACCACCTGTCCATCTACATAAATACAGACATCATTAATCTGTCCATCCATCTATACACCTGTCCATCCATGTACCCATCCACTCATCTACTATCTACCTACCCGCCTGTCCATTTACCTTACTTAAATCAAACACCATTCATATATACATATATCCATACACCTCTCTACCTGTCAATCTAATATCTGCCGACCTCTCTTCACTCAATAACCATTAATCTATCCATCCATCCATCCATGTACCCATCCACCTTCCCACTAATATACTCTAGCCATCAAGTAGTAGCCACTGAGGTTCTTTGTCCTATCAGATATAGCATGATGTCATGAAGGAAAACCTGGGATTTTTTTTTCTGGGCCACGATGCAAGCAGATAGCATCCAATGCTTTAACTCAAGGCCAAGCACCATAGCTGGCCAAGAAGAGCTTGAGGTTATGATTGGCATCTAGCTGCTCTCACTGGTTTAAAGACAACAGTAGAAATGTCAATCCATGGGAATTCATCCCACCACAGCTATGGATGCACAGCCTGGGTCACATTCCAGATCGGAAACCAAACCAAGGCCTACTGACATTAAACGACAGGCTGTTGGGTCCCATATTTTCTTCCCTTTGGTTTAAACTTAGTAGATATTTTCACTGATGAGCAGAGTGGGGAGTCCCTATGGGGGCACCAAGGAGAGGAGAGGCCTCATCTTAGCTTAATACCTGGAGTCAAGTAGACGAGCAGAGGGCAGTCTTTGGCAGCAGTGGTGGGGGATGAAGGAGCTAAGTGTGTAGGGTCCGAGGTTGCTCAGTGCTGCTTCTAAGGGTGGAGGAGAGCTGGTGGGGCGGGGGGGGGGGATGGGGGGGAAGGAGAGGTGTAGACTGGAAGCAAGGCTTTTTATTGCTGACTTTGTGCCCCATTAACTCCCAACTCATAATAATTCTTCCACGGCACCTTGTGGTTTACTTGCTCATTATTTATAGAGTATGTTTGCTAAGCAAATAAGTAGTTCAAACAAGATCGCAGCAGGGAGGAGCTTGAGCTCACTCAAGAGACCCAGCTGTGGGAGGTGACAGTATCAGCAAAGTTGGCTGTCTGAGGGCAGCTAGGAAGGCCAAGAACAGATGGGTAGCCAGCCCTAGGCCCCTGACATCTGTGTTTGGACTCCAAATGGCCCCTTTAAGGAATACACCTCAGCTTATCACTACCCCTTTTTTTGTCTAAACTTGACTGGCTTGTCAGTTCCAGTCTAGGTTGACTGTCTTAGGTCACAGTAAAAACCTGTCAAGAGCTTCTTTAGTGGTAAAGTGTAAAAGTCAGGCCCCTTGAAGTTCTTCTCTAACAGGAGATGGATGGCTGTGGAATTTTGGCCTGTGGTCAAGAGCTCTAGCTCCTTTGAAGATCTCTTGGACTTGGAAGCCTGGTTTCCTCCTGATGTTGGCCATTTGTCCTAGTTTCAAACACCCCAACAAAAACCATTATAGGGGAGGGAACTGTTGGTTTGGTTTCAATTCCAGGCCACAGTCCATCATTTCAAGGAAATCAAGGCAGGAATGCAAGTAGCTGTCACATCATGTCCACAGTCAAGAGCAGAGAGAATAAAGACATCCCTGCTTGCTCTCAGCCCACTTTCTCTACCTTTATACAGTTCTAGGGCCCCTGACTAGGGAATGGTGCCGCTCATGGTGGGATGGGTCTTCCAGAATCAGTTAGCAACCAATACAATCCTCCATAGGCTAATCTCTCATTGGGACTCTCTCTGATGTCAAGTTATCCTTAGGCAAGCCCTTTGGGCTCTGTGATGCTCACCCTCTACATTAGGATTTTACTATGACATAAGACAGTGTAAACTCAGATCCACAAGCCAAGGGCCAATGCTTTCCTATGCAGCACAAGTGGCTTGTGGAAAACCATTCTCACAGAGACTGGGAGCAGGAACAGAAATGCTGGCTGGCATTTCTAGAACTCATGCTCAGCTGTGTGGAAATCACTTGGGGTCATATTCGGCGTTCCTGAAGAGGTAGCAAGGTTTTCGTTCTTGCTTGAAGGAGCTCAGGTGACTTTGTGAAACACTCAAGAAGAAAAGGCTAGAACTTTCATTCCTGCAAGGGAACTGGGGAAGGGGGAAGGAGAGACCTGGGTGGCCCCCCACTGCCCTATCAGGCACACACATGGATTATCATACTTCTATTCCCCTCTTCTCAAGGAACCTGGGATTTGTCTGGGCCTGATCAACAAGTCACAACCTTTCTCAGAGCCTCAGTTTCCTCCCAGTCAAGTAGAGAGAAGAAGACTCCATCCATGGAGGATGGAAAAGGAGGATGTCTGTAGCCGACCTTAAACCATGTGTGTAAGGCAAGATCAGTGGGAGCTGTGGTTCTTGGGGGTTTTCCCTGAAGACTTGCCTTCAGCCAACCCCAGCCTTCTCTGCTTAGCTGTGTGACCTTGGACAAGTTACCAAGTGACAAGCCCTGAGGCTGCTAATCTATCAAATAAGGAATATGCAGTACCCGCAGCACTGAGCTGCCGTTAATGATTAATTAAGTGCACGGGGGGGGGGGACATCAGGCACAGCTAAAGATTAGTGGCTACTGTTGTTAACATCATTGGGATATTCCTTCTTCATTAATCTCTTGAGAATAGCTTAATACATGTTTGCTAAAAGGATGGATGGACAGATGGATGAACAAACAGATGGATATGTGGACTGATGGATGGATATACAAATGAATGGATGGATGGTTGGATGGATTAATTGATACATTAATTAATTGATTAATATGCAAATGAAGAGTATTGGCTGTCAGGTATTGTCTACACATTTCCTAAACATTCTAGAGTTTGGCTACTTCTCTAAAACACCCCATCTCTCTACCTCTGATGTGACATGTAAACTGAACCCTCCCTGCCTGTCTGTCCACCAGAAGTCACCATGGCCTTGCTCCCTCTCTCAGAGGAATCTGTAGTTCCCTAACTTGGTGTTCTCATTTCACCCAGACCAGAAGTCTGGTATCCATAGTTCTCTGGTTTTGAGGTATTGCCCCGGAAGTAGTTTCGTGTCCCTCTGGTCACCATCCATAAAGCTGTATAGTTCTTGGTCTACCTCAGAGAGGTCAGAGCAATAGGCAGGGGTCAGGTCCCTGGAGTAAAGATGACATCACCCTGCTACAGAAAACCCTAGAAGGATGAGGGTCATGTGACCCCTTTTGTGGGTCATGAAGACTATTCCTGGTACAATCTGGAGAATAGACTTGAGGAAGAGAAGGAAAGGTGGATGCCTAGCCAGAGACCATTGGAGTCCAGCTTCTAAAAATGTCCTTAGGGTTGGAGGAGATGGCTCAATTGATAAAGTATTATCCTTCCATGTATGAAGATCTGAATTTGATTATTTGATTTTTTTTATTTTAGGACTTTTGTTTTTAAGATTTTACTACACACACACACACACACACACACACACACACACACACTGTCCCTGTCTTCAAACACACCAGAAGAGAGCATCAGATCCCATTACAGATGGTTGTGAGCCACCATGTGGTTGCTGAGAATTGAACTCAGGACCTCTGGAAGAGCAGTCAGTGCTCTTAACGGCTGAGCCATCTCTCCAGCCCTGGGTTTGATTTTAGAGCCCATGTAAACATTCAGGCACTGTGGAGTGTGTGTGCCTGTAATCCCAGCATCGGTGAGATGGGAAACAGAGTTAGCTGGTTCCCTGGAAGCTCGCAGGCCAGCTAGCCCAGCCTCCTCAGAATAGTTTCAAGTGAAGGAAATGGCAAAGGGGAACGCAAGTGTGTTGTGCTATTGTTGTTATTCTTGTCCGTCGTACTGCCAAGGGATCCACCCAAGATCCCAGGGATACACCAGCCCTTAGGTGGTACCGGGCCCCACCACTCAATGCTCTGTCTGCTTTAATGTAGAACTGAATATGTGTGTTGCCACTAGCTTTTTCAGTTTGAAATATGACATCAAAAATAACATAGGTGCTGGAGGAATGGCTCGGCAGGTAAAGGTGCTTGACATGCAAGCCCAAGGATCTAAGTTCAATTTCCAGGACCCACATGGTAGAAGCAGAGGACAATTGCAAAGTTGTCCTCTGACCTTTCCACACACAAACCACCGCACACACTCCCAATAATAGTAAGTACACTTTAAAAAGGACACAAATTCCTTTTTGTTCTTCAGAGTATCACCCATAGAAGATTCATTCTTACTATAAATTTTACCAATAATCTCTCCCTTTCACTTAAAGGAAGTATGATGTGCCTTCTCTAACATCTCTATGTTCACCACCCCCACACTTTAGGACCTTGGTAAAATAAGATAAGGGTCACACAGGGTCACCACTCCCAAGAAACCGTGAGTTTTGATCTGGTCACTAGGTAGCTCGTGGGTGAACAGTGGGCACGTAGCATCTATAGCATGGACCCATTGATCACAGGAGTGATTCATATCCTGAGCAGAATGGGGTCATAGGAGAGTGATGTAATGTGAGATTTCATCATGTTCCCATAATGGCCTGCAGCTGAAAATATGTGAATTGTTTATTTCTGGAATTTTCCACTCCTCACTTTATACCGTGGTTCAAGCTCAAGTAGCTGAAACCATCCAAAAGCAAAACTGTAGGAAGGAGGGCGTGGGGAGCATTGCCACTTTGTTCTTAACAGCTGCGTCTTCCTTCCCTGAGCCAAGCAGGTAACGGTCCTGATGTGTTGTCCGATTTAATTGAACCCTGCTTACAGATGAAACAAAGGCTCCCACAGGTAGAGCAGTATCCAATGGTGGACTCAGGGGTCACCTGTTCACCACTCTGATCCTCCAAGCATAGTATTCCTCCAAGCCCTATCATTGCAGGCAGGGGAATTGAGGCTCAGAAGGGTTAGACGGAATGCCTGGACCTCCCACCACACAAGGGACTGAGCCCACATCATTCTGTGGATCAAGAGTTCTCTCCCCTGGGCCTCCCTTGCAGGCTACAAACTGATGTCTATTTTCCTCTTTGGAAGACTCCCTAATATACCACTCCCCCATCCTCCCAGGGGTGCTTGTGACCAGGGTACAACCAAGCTCATAGGCATATGAACCAAGTTTCTACAGCCAAAATGAGGAGATGTCTTAATCTCGGAAGCAAACAGATCCTCACCATGCACATGCAGCAGGACTGGAGCTCCAGCCTGAAGCCACAACCCAGGGAAGGAAACAGATCAGTGTTTGCTAAGTGGGAAGAGAGATGATATTGGCTCAGGAAAAAAAAAAATGTCATTTTTCAGTCAGCTGACAAGAATGTTAACATATAACCTAGAAAACCAATATAAAATGCCAGTCAAATTCTTCCAGGCTGCCTGCATGAAATAATTCATGAAATTGTGTCCAAGAGCCCTGACATGTGCCTCCTAGTTTTGATAGAGAAGATGTTTTCCAAGGCCTGATATTGGCAGCAGATATATTGGCTTTGCAGGTCCCTTCCCCGTGGCAGGTGATCAGAATGTGTGTCCCCAATCAGAATGTTCAGAAATGGCATTGTTAACCACACCCTGTGTTCCTTTCCTGTTTATTTGCCTGTTCATCTGTTCACTCAGGGAAGGGAGCTGCTTTGGGGGCCGCAGCACCTTCTAAGACAAGCCTATCCCTAGAAGTCTCTTAGCCTGGGCGAAGGTGGATGGAAGAAACATCCAGAAAGTGGTAAGCTGAATAAGAAGTGTGGGGTGAAGGTGCACAAAGCATGAACTGAAAATGAGGTGACATAACATTAGGGTTTGAGTGTGAAATGTCCCTTTAATAGGCTCAACGATTGGAACACTTGGTCCCTGACTGGAGGGCAGGAACTTAGATGACATGGAGCTGCTTAGCCATGCGTTGGCCAGCAGAGGCGGGCCTCAAGGTTCAGAGCCTGGCCCTGCTTCCAGCTTCCTGTTTGGGGGTTGACAGGGAAGCGCAGCTGGCTCCTGTGCTTGCTACCATCCCTGGGAGGCACTCCCACCACCCACCACCATTGCCTCCCCCACCATGATGAACCGCTTCCCCACAACTATGATCTATAATAAAGCCCTCCACCATTATTCTGTTTCTTTGGGGGTTTTGGTCACATCCAAATAAATTAACTAATTCTGGTAGAATGGCCATGGCAGGAGGCCCTTTGAAAGAAATGGACAGTTTTATTAGTTCCTCTTCTCTTGCTGTGGTAAAACACAGTGACTGACGCAGTTCATCTGAGCTCCTGTTATTTGGGTTTATGGTTTCAGGTTAAGAGTCAATCACTGGAGGGAAGCTTGGCAGCAAGTATCAGGGGTAGAGGCCAGAGAGAGAAGCTGATGGTATCCATGACCCATGAGCAAGAAGCAGAATGGATACAGCAATGCTGGTCTGTAAACTCCCACAGGCCACCTTCCTTGACATTTGCACTCCAGCAAAACCTAAGAGTGCCACCAACTGAGGGCCAAGTGTGGAGAGTGAAGGGGAGGGGGCATCTCAGTCCCCCGCCACAACAAATGAGGAAGGAGAGGCAGGAGAGCTAGCGTTGAGCAAAAATTCTATCTCCAGAGTCAGGTGTGAGTTCTAGAAGGTTCCAAAGACAAACATTCAAATTGACTGCACACTCAATGGTACATTGGATCCATATGAGTGGAGTGGTCATGACACATATGCCAGGCCCCATCTGACTCCCCCAAGTCCTTCATCAAATGTTGTTTTTCTGCCTTACTCTGTGAAGTTACATCTGCCATATTTGTGTCTGAACTAAACACATAGAGGCTTTTGGTGTTTTTTTTTTTCCTTCTACCTAAATACTATATGAGCTACTTATAGAATGTTCACATTACAGACGGCCAGTAGCTCAATGTACTAGAGTTGTTGTTATGTAAACCATAGGATTTCAAATGACAGGACCATGTGCATATATTGTATACTGGTGCTGTGCCGTTTTGCGTAAGAGAACATCTGCAGAGTTTGGCACCTGTGGGGTGAGATCTAGGGAGCAGAGGGACAGCGTGGTTCACTTAGGACTAAACAATGACAACTGGGAAGGTGTACCACAACACCGAAGCCTTGGGTGACTTCGTAAGGATGGAGAGTGTTGGGGACCAGGGAGATGGCTCAGTCAATATGGTGTTTGCTACTCAAGCATGCGGGCCTAAGTTTGGATCCCCAGAACTTATCTAAAAAGCTAAGCATAGCAACCCATGCCTATGATCTCAGAGGCAGGAGAATCGCCATAGCTTGTTAACCAGCCATCTAGCTAGAAGTGTGTGGAGCTCCTGGCATAGTGGGGGATATCCATGCTCCCATGTGTACACACATGCATGCACACACACAACAACAACAACAAAGAAGAAGAAAGAGGGGTCACGTCTCGCTACACTGTACAATGCTATGTCATAGAATGCTCACAGCTATTCTGACGTGTGACTGTGAACACTGACTGTATTTTACACACCAGGCTCCAAAAAGTTACTTCCCCAGAATTCCTTCTTAGAAGCAGAACTCCACTTCAGCAGCTGGCATTGATCTCATTAAGAGCCCAAAAACATGGAGGCAGGACACCTGAGCTGTGGACTGGGGGACAGGGGGACACCCATCACTTGAGGGTCAGGCTTTGTAGTTTGATTTCCTCCATGGAGCTAACCACACTCACCCATCTGACTGTAATTCATGTGATATGGTAACCTCCATAACAGTGGGTGGGACAATATGGGACCTTAGGGGCGGGGTCTGTTCCTGAGTGATGTAGAATGAGCATCCTCATTGGCTCTGGCTCTTCTTCTACATCCTCTGGCCCAGGCCAGAGTACCTTCCACTACTAACCATCACACAGCAGCCAAATTCACATGTAACTTGGATAGCAAAAGGAGCTGTGCTTTGCTTGGGATCCCTGTGTACCCTCAACATTTCCTAGATAGACTCTGGAATATATATGGGATTTGCCAGAGTCTGGGGTGGGGGTGGGGGTCGGGGGAAGGTACCTAGGCAAACATCAGATAAGAATTCTCTCATTGCCCCAGAGTTGAGAGCTTAAAAGAGGCCGTGGGAGGCGCATGAACTTACCTTGTGATTTCAAATCTCTGGGAAATTGGCAAAAGCTTACATTTTGTTCCTGCATCTTCTAAATTGGCTTTCAGGGGGACTGACAGGACTTTCGATAGAAACAGATTAACAAGGTGAAGCTCGGTGGCAAATGGAAATATTCGGAATAGGGATTACAAGGAGTGGTTTTTTTTTTTTTTTTCATCTAGCTCGCGGGGATGTGACAGTCTCTTGGGGGCATAGCACCCGTTGTCTCTAATCTCTCTGGACACTTATCTTCTGTTTTGAAATGATGAAGAGGGGAGGTCACATTCCCATGGTGACTGGCTTGCTATCTGGGACAAGCTAGAGAAAGCTATTAATGAAAAAACATGAAATTGAATCTTGCAAGCAGAGATTCCCATTCGCCTGTAGTTCCTTCAAAGCCGCCCCACAGCCTGGTTTTATGAGGATGGAGATGACCTTGGGCATTTGGGGGAGGGGGGATACCATGTTTCTTAAACACCAAGAAAAATACAATCCCACGCCAAAGGAATTTAGTTTCTTTAGCAGTCCTTCATGGCAAGCTTGACCAGATCACAGCATCTTTGTTGAGCTGGCTCTTGTTCATCCTCTTTTGGCTTCTCATGACCTCAATTCACTTAATATTTTGAGATTGACTAATCCACTATCGCAGCCAGTATTTATTGAGAGGTTTCTATGATATGATCTCTTTGCATGTCCATTAGGGTTATAATATATTTATTGATTGATTTTTGTATCTGCAGTCACTCATCTGCCGTGGTGTTTGTGTGGAGGTCAGTTCTCTCCTTCTACAGTGTAGCAAGTGGGGTCCCTGCCGATTCAAGTTGGGTCATCAGGATTGACAGCAAGTGCCTTTTTGTGCGAAGCCATCCTCTCTGGACTTTTCCTAGCTTTTAGTCAGGATAGGATACGTGTAAGCTGCAGAGACAAATAGCCATGAAATTATCATTTAACATGTTAAATCACTCGTTAAAGTCAGCAGTAGGTTGGGTGATCCTCTGGGGTGCCCCCTTTCCATGTGGCTGCTTGTGCATCTTGTGTATGTAATCCTGTGACTTTGCATGTCAGCACAGAGCCTCCCTAGTCAGGTTGGCACACAGTGAAGGACAGACTGGACATTAAGCAATACACTTTTAAAGTTCCCCAACTGGAAGTGACAGGGCTCACTTTTGATTGGCTGGAGCCAGTCACATCTGAACATTCATGGTTAAAAGTTAACAACATTGGGTCTGGGACCCGGCTGTGGCTGACTCCAAATGCCAAGCTCCTTGTCCCTGGTTGTGTCTGCCTCCCCCTGAGAATGCCTGTCTCCTTGTCACCCTCTTTTCTGGTTCTCCTGAAAGCGAATGTTCCTCCAGGGAGACTCCTCTGGCTCCCATTCTTTTCTCCATTTCTATTGGGGTTGTGAATGTCTTTTTCCTTCAGGGTCCAGCCTGGATGTGCCACCCTGGCCCTCATTACCTCAAGGTCCTCTGTTATCTGCTCCCAAAGCTCTGAGAGACAGAACACGGGTGTTCCTTGCTGCAAAGGATATAAAACAGAGGTTGCAAAGTGTGGGGGAGACCCTCCCTGCACTGACGGTGCTGGGGTGTGTCATAGTGCCCCCCCTTCCCAGCACAAGGGAATCTCAGTGAATGCAGCCAGTGAAAAACAATTCCTTGATTTCTCTGACTTCCTTTTGCTTGGGCTTATTAAACAACCTATATATTGTTTGCATACCACAGTGTGCTCATCCAGTGCACACAGCTTATGGTATAGCTCAGTGACATTTCATGCATTTATAAAACTGTACTAAAATGTAAATTTAAAACATTTTGAACCCATAAGGAAAAAAGTATTCTGTCCAATAACAGCCACTGTAACTCCCATCCCACTGCCCAGACCCTTCAGCACTCCACCCACTGACCACCATCCACTTCGCCAATCTCCCTGAAGCCAGTAGCAACTTCAGCTTCCAGTTTGCAAAGGACTGGTTTTTGGGGTGGGGGATAATATGGAGACAGAGCATTTCTCCAAGGGTAAGAAGCCAGTTCTGGGCTTGTCATGAGGGTATCCTGTGTAACTGTCCCTGCCTCCAGTCATAGGCACACACCTACACATGTAAGGACATGAAGGGACCTCTGCATACATGGATGTTTCTTTGCATTTGGGCATGCAAGAACATACCTATACAAGCTTAACATCCCTGTTGGAGCAGCTCTTAGTCTGGGCCTCTCATGAGGCCAAGTGCATCATGGTAGTATGGTAGGAGCACAAAGCAGAGATCGAATCTTGGCCCACTGCTATGACAAAACACCCGGAGACAGAAGCAGACTAAAGAAGGAAGGTTTTGCATTTTCCCCTAAGCTCCTAGTTTCCTCTATACTCAGGAAGCAGACAGGTACAGATGCTGCTACTTGGCTCATCATCTCCTTTTTATTGAGTTCAGAATCTCAGTCTGTGGAATGGTATTGATCATATTACAGTGGGTCTTCCTATCTTAATTAGCCCAATCTAGGAACTCCCACATAGGCATGCCTGTCTCCTGGTTGATTCTAGACCCTGACAAGTTGATAATATTAATTATAGCATGCCCCTACTAACCACTAGCCCCCACCTCTAACAGGTCCCCAAGACATCATAATACTACTACCTTGGGTCCAAGGCTTTACATTTTGTGGGGAAAAAAACACAGCAATAAATATGCATGCATTTGCGTACCGTGTTCAGTTCCCAGACATGTATATGTTCACTCACATGTATCACTCACATCTCTATCTGTGCATTTACATATGTGCACAGGAAAGGACACATACATATGCACCCAAAGAAACTATAACAGACACATACACACCTGTGCCTTTTCATCTAGTTATGACAGTCCTATGGTATTATCATGGGTCACTTTGTGGCCCCATCTAAGCCAATTGTCTGGAAGGAAAGGCTTTTAAGGCAATGTGGGATTTGCCTCATATAGATGGACACTTATCCAGCTTACTTAGTGCCTAGGAACTCCCTGGGAAGGCTCCATATAAGTGTGGTGTTGGGTTCTGGGCAGGTGATGGAAGAGGAGGAGAAGCCAGAAATGTGGACTTGACTTGGGTGCATTCCTCTCTGGCTAGGTGGCCATGGGCACACAGCCAGTGTCCACCCAATAGAAGGCTTGTTCTTTATCTGGATTTTCTGCACTGGTCCCTCTCTGGTCCCTTCTCCCCCAGAGCTTAGTCCCATCCCAAGCAAAGTATTGTCTCTGCACCATAACACTTGGTGGCACTGCCTTATGTACTACCTGGTCTGCTACCAGACTTGATGTCCCCAAGGCCAGCATGGTGCCTGGCAGGGCAGAGTAGGGGTTATAGGGGGTGTGAGTCCAACGCCTGCATGAGTGAATAAAAGAGTGAGCGAAGGGATAGAAAACTCATTAGGCCTTGATTCTCCCTTGCTACAGAGAAGAGTGTCCCATCGTTGTCCTTTGTCAACTCCAAACAGTCCAGAGTCATCTGTGAGGAGAAGCCTGGGTTGAGGAATTGCCTAGATCCCATTGGCCTGTGGGTATATCTTTGGGGGATTGTTTCAATTACTAATGGATGTGGGAGGGCCTAGCACACTATGGGCAGCACCATTCCCTAGGCAAGTGAGCATAGGCTGTATAAGGAAGCTATCGTGATCCTATAAACAAGTCAGCAAGAAGCATCCTCCATGGTCCCTGCTGTACTTCCCTAGTGAGAGAGTTCCAGACTGGGGGGAGAGCTGGATAGGAAGCCAACAAGCCAGTTCCTGCCCCAACTATCTTCAGTGGCACCCTGTGATCTGGAAGTGTAAAATCCATAAGCCCTTTGATCTACTAAATGCTTTTGCTTAGAGCATTTTATCACAGCCCCAGAAACTGGAACAGGGCTCACATTCCTCATCCTGAGAGCCCCATTTCTTAGGGCGTGTGGGGCAGGGGGTGTCACAGGTCTTTCCAGTCAATGTCCAGCAGCACAGAGTTTTGTCGTAGTATTTGCTGCATCGACACAACCGCCATCACGGCACAGAAGCAGCTGCAGACACTGACAACCAAGTGTGGTTGTGAGGTAGACTTTGTTTAGGACAAAGATACTTGACTCTCTCTCTCTCCCACATCATAAAATCTCCACTTCTTGGGTCATGTTCAAGTATTAAAGATGTAAACACCACTGGCCACACATGTGAGATAAGACCCTCAGGCCATAATGAACAATGCCTAACATGCCTCAGTGTCTATTCTCTCCTAAGTCCCCTGCTTCCCACTGGCCTGGAGCAGTGTGAACAGAGGGCTAGGGTGCTCTGGAAAAACTAGGTCCAGTCTTTGTTCCCCACTGTCTTGATGCAGAAGGATCCCAGTAAGTCACTTGCCCCTCTGACCTCCACATGCGTAATAATTTTAATTTTGTTTTGTTTTGGTTTTGTTTGGTTTTTTGAGACAGGGTTTCTCTGTGTAGTCCTGGCTGTCCTGGAACTCACTCCATAGACCAGGCCAGCCTCGAACTCAGAAATCCGCCTGCTTCTGCCTCCCAAGTGCTAGGATTAAAGGTGTGCGCCACCACTGCCTGGCATAATTTTAATTTTTAAAATTAAGAATGAATAGTAACAGGGGCTGGGGATGTGGCTCAGAGTTAGAGTACTAAACTAGTGGCATAGGACACTGAGCTCAGTCTGAAATAACACACACAAACACACACATATACACACATAAATACATACACACACCACACACATATATACACATATAAATATAGGCACACATATACACACCACACACATACATACACTCCGCACACACATACATATACACATGCATATACCACACACAGACAGAGACACACAAACATACATATATATATATATATGTATATATATATATGCACACACAACCCACATACACCACACATGCATACATACATACCACAACTATACCACATGCACACATATACATAAACATATACACACCACACACAGACACACATATGTATACACACAAAGACACACATGCATGCATATATACACAGCACACACACAATACACACATACACTCTCCCCCCCCCCCCCCCCACAGCTGTGCCTGTCAGTTTCACGAGGGGCTGAACTTTTCCAGGGAAGATGCATTGCCCGACTTTCTGAGATACACTGTTTGCCATATGCATGGGATTTGCAAAACCAGGTCAGCAGATAGGAACAGCGAAGAAGCCTAAGCTGCGAGGAGCAGGAGCTCAGCTCAGGCTGCACTTTCTGCTTTGACTCCGCTCGGTTATTCCAAACTTTCTGCAGAGCAAACACATGTCTGGTTTCACTTCCATCTGACTCAGAATTCTTCCTCCCTCCTCTCTCCTCCCTCCTCCCCCTCCTCCATCCCTCCTCTTTCCCCCCCCTTTTCTCAATTTACAAAAGTAACGTGAGTTTATAGGAGAGAAATTAGAAAGGAGAGATAAGCAGACGGAAAATGTGTAAAGCCCCAGGTCTAGCACGCAGAGATAACTCTGCCAATACCCTGCGATCCATCCTCTTTGTGAGTTTTCAATGCATATAAATTAGGTGAGAGATGTATACATTTTTTAAAACAGCAGTTCAGTTTACTGTTCAGATGAAAAAGAAGCGTGACTTGGGCCAGCAACAAGTGCCCACAGGGATTCAATATCCAGCCCTGGAAGTCCACAAGTTCAACATCTGTTTGTTCCTCTGTCATTTCTTACCTGATGGGGCGGGGCACAGGAAGCACCCCTGTGCTCAGCTAATGATGTAGATCCCGCGTTAAAATAGAGCATGTAAAGCTTACTTTGGCATTATATCCTGCTCTCCCCAGCCACACACACCCCGGGGAGAAGCCACAGGACCTTAGGGCTTGGGAGACAGATGATAAGAGTCAGGACTGGAAGGTGATGCCCACTTCCGGTTCTGGCGAGAACAATCTGCTTCTCTTTTCTGCCACATGCCCTCACTGCCCTCTGTGGGGCTGCACTGACCTCCTCTGCCATGCTGGGCTCCTCCCTTCAAGGAGCTTCCATTGTTGCTATTTTGACACTGTGGCTGGGGCAGCATCTAGGATAGGAAGGTCATCTCCCATGAGCTCCACAGAAGAACAGGGTGTCCCAAAGTGTCCCTCTTTAAATCAGGGGTCCACTTGTTGTGAAATCACCTTTCCCAGGGGCTCTTAGAAAGTCCTAGAAATATGTGAAGATTCAAGGTAGAGACCCAAACGGGGAGCCTATGGCCTCCCATGCTGGGGAAGGGAGGTCCTGAATTCTAGTACAGAATGTGCCATTTGTAAGTAGCATCCTCGCCCCGGGCAGGTTGGCGCCAGAAACTCTCAGTTCTCGGCTGAGCTGCATGGAAACTGACCATGGTGCATGTGTGTTCCACCCCTACCCCCACCCCCACCCCTAGTTCATGGAGCACCGTGGCTTCCAGAGATTTCTGGTCATTTGCCCAGGAAACTCAGAAAAGTTTCTCCATGGCTCTCCTTTCTGAAGTACATGGTCTGAACTATGTGGGCCATGGTATGTGGGCTTACTACCTTGGTTTCCCCATCTGTCCTGTGGGACAGCACCTCAGAGAACAAGGGAAAACAAATCTTCAAGAGAAAGCAAGAGCAAGAGAGGGAGAGAGGGCAGGAGAAAGAGAGAGGAGGAGGGGGAGAAAGGGTGGAAGAGGGAGAGAAGGAGCGAGAGAGAGAATGCAAAATCAAAAGAATTAAAAGATGAAGTGGGCCATTCTGAGGAACACCACCAGAAGTTATCCCCAGGCCTCTACATGCATATCCACACATGTGCACGTGCTCCCACACATGTAAGAAGCAGGATTAGATGAGACAATTCAGCTAGAGAAAGTTGCCTAGAAGCCTCTGCATTGTCCCCCACACCCTAGGTGACTCCCAAAGATGACTGTCTCCCCAAACAGCAGGGTCTTCTACTGATCTCCTTGAGGAGACTTGACAAGGAAGACTTGGTTAGAAGTGGTCCCAAGTCGGCCTAGAGCCCCTGCCCTGGAGTGACCCTCTCTGGGAGCCAACCCTGACTACCTTGTCAGTGGACACCATCATACTTATTCCTTGGTTTCTCTCAGTGTAATCTGCTGTAATCTGTTCCCCCATTGCTGGTCTCCTCCATGAGACTATCCACTACAAGCAAGGGATCCTCCTCTGTCTACCTTCTGCACATACTGTAGGTGCATTGGAGGGGAAGACTCCCTCTGGTCCGAGCCATTCCAAGCTGTCTCTGACAACTTGACTTGTTTCACAGAAAGCAGAGCCTTCCAGTTTAGAGCCTTTAGTGGGTTACGATTTCGAACTAAGATTTGGCCTTGGGTTTTTTTGTTTTTTGTTTTTTGTTTTTTTAACATTGTTTCCTATAGTGTTTCTCTTTGTATCTATTAGGGAGTCAGGAGTTCTAGCACTCTGTGTGGTGATAAAAGGAGGCTATGATCAAAGGTTCTTTTTGTAATCCTGCCGTCTTCCATTTCTCATTGTTGTAACGAAATGCTTGAGCCTGGAAGTTTATAGAGATTAAAGGTTCATTCAGCTCAGGACTCTTGAGGATGGGTAGTCCAGTAGTGTGGTTCCTGTGCCTGGTGAGGGCAGCCACAACAAACAACAGGTGTATCATCTCCTGTCTCTCCCTCCATTATAACCTACCAATGCCATCACAGGGACCCACATTATGGCCTCACTTATTCCTAATTCCTTTCCTAAAGCCCCATCTTCATGTCCATTCACACTTGGGTTGAGGGGTTAGGTTTAGAACAAGTGAGTTTGAGGGGACACTTTGAAACCATAGCAGATAGCTGGAGTGTTCAACCCTAGTCTGTTATGCACAAGGGATGAAGGAGCTGACCCAGCAAGTAGGTCTGGAGTGGCCATGATGGACAGAACCCTGGATGATACTGCAGGCCAACCTCAGAGATGCTGAGAACATATGGATCAGGGCTCAGGGAAGAGCACATCCCAAGATGCCTTTAAACAGTGTTCTGGATTACACTGAGCCTCTCAGTGTGACAAAATGCTACTGTGGCCTGCAGGTCTGCAGTGAGCTGGAGGTCTTACTTCCCAGGGGGCTTTTGATCTTCAGTGTTTTCTCCTTATGCAAGTGAGACCAGAGAGGATGAATGTCATCAAGTGCCCCACAACACTGGGTCATAATCAGGGTGACAAGGAGAATGTAGCATGGCCAGAGCCACATATCTCAGTCCTTCAAGTGCCAGGGCAGCCAACTTCTGGCCATTTAACAAATAGCTCAGATCCAGCGGTAGTAGGAAGAGAGACAACAGAAAGACCACAAAGAATGTGTGCCTCCCTCTTCCTGCCTGCCCTCTCTGAGCTCTGCAACCATGTTTGGCAGGAGGAGAGAAGACAGATGTGAGTTATCAAAAGCCGAGCCCCAGGGCTGGGGAGATGGCCCAGTGGAGAAACTACTTGCTAGTCAAGTATAAGGATCCAAAAATCTATCGCAGCTGGGTAAAAATCCATGTTCATGCTGGGAAGGCAGAGGCAGGTGGGGCCCTGCAGCTCATTGGCTAGCCAGGTCAGCCAAATGAGTGACTGACCCTGCCTCAAAACATAAGGTAGAGAGCAATTGAGAATGATTCCTGCTGTCACTCTCTGGCTCCACATGCGACAACACCTCACAACACCTGGCCCCTATACGCAAAGCCAAGACCTTCTCCCCTGGGGCCTAGCCTCAGCTCATTCCAACATTTTTCTTGCCCAGCTTGCATGTGAGCCCCAGGCAAGCTCTTCCTTAATAGAACTCCATAATTCTTCATTTCCTAGGAACGCGCTGGGTTAAGCAGGTGACAAATCGCTGGCCCTTCCCATTTTTATAAGCAGCTAACCTGGCATTTTATTATTATTATTATAAACTCGCCAAAGTCCTGAGGTTTAATATCAGCAGTGTTAGACTCATGACGGACTTGGAAGCTGGAGATTGCCTGAGGCCAGAATTTGGTAGAGTGTGCAACCTGTCACTTGGAATATGATTTATTGGCTTGGGGGAGGGAGAAAGAACATGGAAACCATTCAGTGGGACTTTTGAGTGTCGAAAAGTTGGGGTCAGGATGCTGAGTCGAGGAAACCTTGTAAATCACCCTGACAACTGGAGAGCTTTAAAAATAACCAATTTTTAAAAACCAACTGCCTTGGGTACTCAAGGGATTCAGAGGCTGGGATGATTCCCACCTAGCTGTGGCTCGGAAAGTCAAACACTGGGACAAGCTCTTTGGAGTGTGGCCTTGACTGGGTTACTCAAATACCCCACATGGCATCCTACCTCAGGGCCTTTGTGCTGGCCGGGCCAGCAGCTGGGACTCTCTCCCCTAGATTTCTTCCATGCTTGGCTTCTTCATTAAGCTAACCTTCACCCTCCCCCCAACACTGGCCCTCAGTAGGGCAAGCATGGTACCTCCTGACCTATATATATTATATATCCCTAATGGTGATAATTTTACCAGTGGTTCTAAGAGTCACCATTCATGCCCCAGACAGAGACTGCACCTTCATGGTCTGTTTGTTGTTACCAATTCATACTAACTGCCCACTGGATTAGTGTCACAAAGCTACTATGACAAGCAGCCAGGAACAGAGAGTTTAAAAGAATTAAAAAATCATTTTGGAAGTCAGATGTGCAGATGGGACTCTCTTGAGTTAAAATCCCAGTCTGGGCAGGGCTATGTTCTCCCAGGGACTCCCGGGAGGGATCCTCTTCCTGCTTCTCTGGCAGTTGCCTTCCAGAATCTTCTGAGCCAGTCTAGATCCATGATGCATTGCTCTGGCTTCGTCCTCTCTCAGAGCTGCCTCTGGCTCTTCATTCTCTTTCCACTGGAGCCCCTAGATGGTGCAGAATTGTCCCATCACCTTACCTTAAATTGGTCACATCTGCAACATCCTTATGTACCACGGATGGGACTCAGTGGGACACTGTGGTTTGGAGATTTCTGTGTCAGCTTTTAGAAGTGGCTGACCCCCTAAAAGGCCAGCATTGTCCTCAACCCCCACCCCAATCATCCACACCTGCTATGGATCCATTTGGCTTGCTGGTGAACAGATAGGCATGAATCCCTTTTATGGCTATGGTGTGGGTCAAGTGAGGCCATTTAAACCAAGACCCTTAAAGGCTGACTCTGCTGGATGAGCTTGTCTCATTCCTGACAAGCCCATGGCAGGCTTGCCCCAACACAGATTTTCCACCCCAGGGCCAACATTCCTAATGGCTTGCTTTACTTCTCAGATTAAAAACAAAATTCAAGGTAGCTTTGGGACCACTGTCAGAAGCCAGGCTGGGCAAGGTAGCAGTCTTTGTGCCTCTTTTAAGAGAAATGATTTGGTTACTCAGAGAGATCCTAAGGGGGTGGGGAGTATGTGGATATACACACATGCATGTGTGTGCAAGTGTACCAAGAGGGATGCATAGATACACATATGCATGTGTGTGCATATGTATATACACATACTGCCTCGGAAACTAAAGGAGAATCAGTTGAAACACCTTCTCCTGACCTCCAGACTAACTGCTCCCGAGCACAGCAGGCTCCATTCATCTTCATTGTCCTAGAGGATGGTGGCAAGGGTGTCATAGCTGACATCTATGTGCACCAGGGTATGAGAAGGAGATGCTATGAAGCAAGCAATAGGCTCCTGGAGCGCAAGTGCCATCCAAGGCCCCTGGTTTCCATTGCCAGCTCTGAATGAAGGAGAGACTTCTGCACAGCCATGTTCTTGGCAGCCCTGGGCACACTGCTGGTTAGCTTTAACTGTCAACTGATGTAGCCTAGAGTCACGTGGGAAGAGTCTCAGTGAGGAACTGTGGATATCATGTTAGCCTGTGAGCATGTCTGTGGTGTGGGGGTTGTCTTGATGGTTACTTGACGTGGAAAGAGCCACGCTGAATGTGAACCATACCTAGTCTAGGCTGTGGATTGTATAAGGAGAGAGAGAGAGAGAGAGAGAGAGAGAGAGAGAGAGAGAGAGA
>NW_022196905.1:111110743-111150139 GCF_008632895.1 Mastomys coucha
GAGAGGGAGGGAGGGAGGGAGAGAGGGAGGGAGGGAGAGAGAGAGAAAAATTCTCCTCTCTCCACTCCTGATAGTAGACATGACATAACCTGTTCCCTCCTTGACCATCCTCAGTGATAAGCTCTGACTTGGAATTGTAAGCAAGATAAGCCCTCCCTCCCCTACATTGCTTTTCGTCAGGGAGCCACGGCTGCAGAAACAAAACTAGAACAACAGGGAGCTAGCCTGAGTCTTCTGGTGAGCACACAGGATGCTC
This sequence comes from Mastomys coucha, assembly GCF_008632895.1. Lineage (NCBI taxonomy): Eukaryota > Metazoa > Chordata > Mammalia > Rodentia > Muridae > Mastomys > Mastomys coucha. The sequence continues at coordinate 111,111,000 of NW_022196905.1, forward strand.
TTCAGCCATTTAAAGAGGAGACGCATTCACAATCCACCAGTGAGCCTGCAGATGCTATGCACAGGGAAGGAGACAGACACAGAAGATGAATTATGTTTTACAGGAAAGCCTTCAAAAGCCATGCTCAACCAAGTGTGGGGGTTCACATCTGTAATCACAGCACTTGGGAGGCTGGGGCAGGAGGATCTGGAGTCCCAGGCTAACCTAGGCTATGCAGAGAGACACTCTCTCAAAATCCACAGGCTGAGGATGTAGCTCAGTGGCAGAGAGCTTACCTAGCATGCGTAAATTAGATCTCTACACTGAAGCAAAGAAGGGAAAAATTCAAACTCTTAGAAAAGCAAAGTGATGTGAGGTGGCCAGAGACCAGGGATGGGTGAGGGACCTGGAGAGAAGTTGGTCTAACAACATAAAATTTCTTAGAATTAAGTTCAAGCTATCCATTGTTGTCATGGTAACTGGCTGATACATACATACATACATATATATATATGTATACATGTGTGTTTGTGTGTGTGTGTATGATCATCACTATGTTTATTATTAGCCTAAGATTAGTATTTAAGGTACTGCATATGCTAATAATCTTGAATTAATCATTCCACAATGTTTATATTCATCAGAATCTATTGTAGACAGTAAATAAATGCAAGTTTAAACTTTCTAATTGAAAAGGATCATCTCGACTGGACCTGGTGGCCAAAGGCTATATAATCTCGGCTACTTAAGGGGCTGAGGCAGGAAGGTTCCTGGGCTACAGAAGGAGCTCAGGGGCAGCCTGAGCAACTTAGGGGCACCCTACCTCAGAATAAAAAGCCCCCAAAGGTGAGATCTAGAAATGTACCTCAGTCATCGGGTACTTGTCTGACCTGCGTGAAGCCTGGGTCTCCCTCCCGAGTGACAATGACCACAATTCCTTTTTGCCACTTGGCTTCCTCATCTTTGGAGTAGAGACCATGCCCTCTATGGGCACATGCGCTGTTTGTTTATGTGCTACCAAGAGAGACAGACAGCACCCGTGGGGCTCTGCCCTGTGACTTACTGCAAGGTAATGCACGTCCTCCTCTCTGAGATGCTAACTATGAATGTGTATCTTGGAGTCTTCGAAACACCATGAAAAGGTCGACCTGCCTCCTGGCACAGATGCTGGCTGCATATAAAACCCTCTGCATGTGTGAACCCTCACCTCTTGACGTCATGAAGCTGGCTGTAAATAACAGTAGAGATCCGGGGCTACTTTGTATCTTTTGCTCTCCAGCTGCATGGCCTTTCAGAGAAAAGCTGGGAGAAGTTTGTGTGCATGTTGGCTCTGTGGGTAGGTTTGTCCTTCCCACCCTGGATCTCCCAGATCCTGAGATCTGGTCCTGTAAAATGGAAAGATAACACAGATAGACCTCGCAGGATTCATGGAAGTCACACTGATCCCAAGTATGTAAACACACACCTCTCTCCCATCCTCACCTCCTCACTATTCCAGAAGTGACTGTAAGAATCCCATAGTCAGCCTCATGCCAGGCTCAGAGTTAGCAGGTTCCATAGACATTTGAGCTGACTGGATTTTCTCCCCTCAGCCATCCCCAGAAGTCAACATTGGCAGGAGCTTTCCACCTTGTTTGTTGTTGTTTCTTGTTTGTTTGTGTTGTTGTTGTTTTGGTTTGAGACAAGGGCTCTCATTGGCTTGGGCCTACCCATTAGACTAGGCCTATCTGGCCAACAAGCTCAGGATCCTGTCTGGCTCAGTCTCTGTTGTGCTGGGATTACAAGTGTGTGTTCTGCGGATCAAACTCAAGTCCATGTGTTTACAAAGGCAAGCACTTTACCTCCTTAGCCACCTCCCCAGGTCCTCTCACATTCTTTTTAAGGTTCTTTTTGTTTGGTTTTGTTTTTTATCGAATGAAGGCCCACAGGCAAATTGCCCTTCTCATCAGGACAGAACATGGTGGCTATCTGTGTTCTCAGCTCCCAGATATAAGTATTCAGCATAGCCCAGCATAGTCCCTGATGTTCTTCCTTCCAAAGCAGCTCTTCTGACATACACACAGGTATATACAGAGAGACAGACAGATACAGAGACACACAGACAGACAAACACACTCAGAGAAACACATAAACACACAGAAACCGTCACTGCTCTTCCGGCTTCCAGCACACAGGCCAGTAGTGAACTCTTCCAACAGTCTCATGAGGCTCCTTCCATACTGTGAGCTTCACCCCGCTGCCTGCTGTCCGAGTGTTCTGTCCACTTTACCCAGCCGTGTGACTGTGTGTGGTCGTGCGGCTCAGTCGTCATGTCCCCAGTTTCTGTGGATGCACACGGGTTGTGTCTTAGCTCCTGCTGCTGTAATAAAGTACAGTGGACCAGGCAGCTTATAAAGAAAAGAAACTTCATCGTCTGTCTGGAGTCTGAAGTCTGAGACCAAAAGGCCAGCTCATGGCAGCTTTGGCAAGGACTCACACATTGCAGACTGCCATCTTCACACTGTGTCCTTGCATAGTGTAAAGTCACTGAATGAATTCTAAGGCTCCTCCTCACCATCTCTGTAGGTTCACACCTCACCTGGCCATCACACTACGGATCCGGGATATCAGCATAGGAACTAGAGTCTACAGTTATTTAGGCTCTTATAGATTGCTTCCAGGCTGGACGATGGTAGAAGTTTAGCCAGACTTGGGCTACTTTGTGGGTTCTTCTTTCTTCCACCCTTCTCCACCCCTCTTCTTCCACCCATTCAAACCCCTAACACTAGGTAGGAGAGAAAGAGATAGAGGGGAAAGGGGGGCCATTATCATTAGACTACTTCCTGCTGATTAGAGGCGTCAAGTTCCTTGGGGCAAGTTTGATCTTCCCCATCAGGGTATCTAATTTCTTTTCTTGTTTCTTCTTTGTGTGTGACTATTTAACAAACCACAACCAACAGCAACCTACCAGTCACACAATCACAAAAACTATTTGTAGCTGGCAAAACCACGCCCCTGCTAGAGCACGAGACAAATCAGTCAGCTGCTGTGGACAATCCAAAGCAGCCCCACACCCTACAAAAACATATTCCCATAATATCTCTGTTTTGTTTTTTGTTTTTTTTTTAAAGAAACCAAGATTCTCATGACATGAAAACTGTTAGAATTTTTATTATGTTGTAGTTTGTATTTGAGGGTAAATGTGGGTGTGCATGTCTGCTGGGCATGTTTCCAGGGGAGAAACTGTTGGCTATGGGCTATCTGCATATTTGGCATTCATAGATGAGCCAAATCATGGCTGCACCAGTGTCCACTCTGACTAGCATCCCCAGATAACTTAGCATAGCAGCCCCCGTCAGTGGTAGCCAAGAAGGAATATAAACAGAGGTGGGGACTTCACACGGTCATCCTGAGCCGTAGATGCTGGGAGTCTTGGAGCCTGGTGCAATTATTCACTCTTCTGTATGCAGGAGGGAGGGCTCTGGTCTATAATGAGTGTAGGTGGCCGCTCAAGAATGAGGTATCCAGGGGAGGGAATCCACCCACGGTCTTCCATCTCTGATACTTAAATGTCAACAGAGCCAAATTGGCTGCTTAGCCAGCCGTTCCTCCACCTCTGCTGCAGAGGCTCAGCAAACTTACCATGGTGCCCGCAAAGAGGGGGCAGCCTTGAGTCATCTTAGACCACTTCGTGCTCATGCGCTGGACGACCTTGAACAGGTGACTCAGCCAGCCTGTGAGTCAGCTGCTCTTGTAACCTCACCCCGGGCAGGTGAAGAAACAAGTCCTCGCCAAAGATCATGGCTCTAGGGAGCCTACGGGGTGGTGAGTGGATGGATGAATGGATGGATGGACAGACAAGACAGATGGACAGGGTAGAGAAATAGGGCAGAAGGGATACACAGATAAACATGTCATTTCTCCTATTACACATATGTGTAATCATAAAGGCCTTGAGGACCTACTGTGTGTTGCGCAGGGAACAGTGCCTATATTTCTACACACCTGAGATCTGGTGGTGCAGGAAGTGCCGCACCCCACTTTATGATGCAAAAGCCAACTTACCTGTCAGAAGTACCCAGGGTTATGCAGCCATCATGCGACAGATCAGAAGCCTAATCCCATAGAGTCTGACTCTTGACCCCTAACCAGTGGGCTAGACTTCCCTTCAGATGGCAGACACCAGGCGGGACTCTATCTCATCCAGTCCTATTAATCTACAAAGCAGGTTTGCTCTGACAGATGAGGCACTGGGGTAACACAACCCAAGGCTTTCCAGGAAGTCAGAAGCTACAGCCCAGAGGCACTGGGGTAACACAACCCAAGGCTTTACAGGAAGTCAGAAGCTACAGCCCAGAGGCACTGGGGTAACACAACCCAAGGCTTTACAGGAAGCAAGATGCAGGACTGGGATCTGAACTGGGATTCTCTCTGCTACCAACACTCTCACTTCTACCTGAGGCATGCAAACAATCCCAGCCAGGTCCAGTGTGCAGTGAGAACAGAACTAACACCAGAGGAGGAAACGTCATGCCCAGAGCACTTGAGCAATAAAGCTGTAAATTAAAAGAAATGCATTCAAGCTGTTAATTTTTTAGAGATGGAAAATTAATTATCATAATAATGACTTCCATACTTCTGGAGGCTTTACTGGCAACAGATCTCACTCTTCTGTTTATTCATTCACTCATTCCTTTGGTGGCTCCTTGTGGCACCTGTTCTGTGTATGTCAGGAGTCAGGGTGAGAAGAAGGAACAGACAAGCTGCACAGTGAAAAGTTGCTGCCGCTGCCACACAATTTCCTCTCCCACCATCATTCATCCTAAACTATCAGTCCCTGAAACAAACTCAATGAGGCTCCAGATGGGTTGCATGCCCTCCGTCTAGCCCCGGTGCCCAATTGTTCCTACAGACATGCCTCCCCACGAAAAGACTGAATGTGCCATTTGCTGATGATGCTCAGCATCACAGTTAAGCAGCCACAGTTTTACTGCTCCTCTCCCCACACAGGGCCTCCCAGCAGGGACACATGGCAGACAGTGAAGTCTGAGTAGTGTGAGAGACCTAAAGTTATCGGTGTGTGACAGTTTTCTCTTGAGATGTGAACCAGGCATGGAGACATGGGCCTGTAATCTCAGCAGCTGGGAAGCCGAGGCAGGAGGATCATAAATTCGAGGCCAGCCTGAGCTGTATAGTGACAGTCTATCTCCAAAAGGGTGAGGAGGGCTAGAGATGTGACCTATTTGTGTCAGTGCTGGCCTTATAGGCCTGAAGGTCTGATTTTAATCTCTTGGAACCCATGTAAAGAAACACACACATCTCAGCACTAGGGAGGCAGAAATGGATGGATTCCCTAGGACTCAACAACTGGCCATCCAAGCCTACGTGGTGAGCCCAAACTTACTTAGATACTATCTCAAAAAACCCACAGTGGTTGGCACCTGAGAAATGACAGCAAACGTTGTTGTCTGGCCTTGATATGCGTGCGCACACAAGTACATGTGCACCTGTAGACACACGTGCCCCTGCCTACATACACATGAACATGCATGCACTGCATGTACACACACACACACATACACATGGGGGGGGGGGAGTAAGCCTTAGTCACTGTTCTCTTGCTGTAAAGAGATACCATGACCAAAGCAACTATTACAAGAAAAAGCATTTAACTGGAGGCTGGCTTAGAGTTTCATAGTCTGTTATCATCATGGAGGGATGCATGTGGTATGTATGTAGACACTGGAATGGCATCTGAGAGCTGATGGCTACATTCTGATCCATAGGCAGAGAAGGATGGGTGAAGCTGGACCTGCCACGGGCTTCTGAAACCTTAAAGCAGACTTCCAGTGACACACTTCCTCCCACAAGGCCACACCCCTAATCCTTCTAATGTTTTCAAAGAGTTCTACTTTCTAGTAGCTATTCAAATACATGAGAGGCCATTCTTATTCAAACCACCCTGGGCACTTCTAGACCCAGCTGGATCTTGCAGGCATCTACAAGGCAGGAAACACCTGGCATTCTTAAAGAATCTACAAAGACATCTTTGCAGATTGTCACCCTAGAATCAGCTCTGGGGTTCAGTGCAAGGCCTCTGAATGTCACATGGGCATCATGATGGCACATCGGCTCAGCTCTTCGTGACTTCTGATGACTGATATGGGCCATCTTTCTCACCACTAATGATCATTTCCCCTAATGATCTTGTTCTTTTTACCTTGCAGCCTCTGTAAGGGACGGACACTCTACTCCGTGGTGAGGGACGCCAAGATTGTCTTAGATGTCAACAAAACCAGGCAGATCGCACAAGAGATTGTGAAGGTACTGTGAGTTTCGGACCCCCTACCTGGAATTAGAAAATTCAGCCCCCCTCTTGCCTTTCCTTCAAGGATCATAAGACCCAGGGTCTGCGTTAAACCACCAGTCTGGACCTCAGAATCAGACATTAGATTTAGTCTGAAAAACACAAGATGGTGTGTTCAAAGAATCTGTGAAAATACAGTCCTTAGGAATACTGTCCCAGATATGTTTTCTGACTGGCATCTCATAACCATGACACCTGGGTACAGAGAAAGGCCTGTGGGTATAGGCAAGCCCCTCAGTTCTCTTGGATAGTGGATCCATTCCTTCAGGGTTACTCTGATAGGGGCACCAAGGGAGGCTCATTTTTGGCTTATGGTTTAGATCACTGTCATGAGAAAGATGGGGGAATAACAGCCCAGTTCATAATGACACTCCTGTCATTATGGGACAGAGATGGTTCATGTCACAGTACTTCAGAAGGCAGAAAGTAAAACAGGAAATGGTCAGGGATAACATTCCCTCAGAGACCTGCTCCAAGTGACCCTGTTTCCTCCAGTAGACTCCACCTCCCAAGAACCTTTTAAAGCAGCCACCAAGCATTCAAAACAAGTACCTGAGGGGGAACCTTTCAGAGTCAGACCATTACCATTAGCAACAGTTATACCAGAGTCCTGGAATCTTGTCTCTTACAGCTGGGGAAGCATCAAGTTGCTAGATGTGGCTTTGGATGAAGTCAGTTAGATAAGCCATCCTGAGTCTCCCAAAAGCTGCCTTCTTGGCGGGTTAGACTCAGGTTCTCAGTCCCCACCAGAAGTTTTAGGAGTGGGCTGTAAAAACATCCATGTGGGAACTGCTCTCCAAGGCAAAAATAAGCCAAAACAATCAATTGTTTTCACTTGAGCTAGACCATCCACAGTTCTCCCTCTGTGTTCCAGATGTGGGATCTCGAAAAGTCTCCTGAGTGTCTCAGGTCATTTGTCACCACTGTGTTCTGAGTAACAGAGGGAGCAAGGGCCCTTTAAAAAGGAATTGAGGGGAAATGGCTGATGGGACTCCTTTCTCTGATGTCCTCATCATTTCTGGTGTCCCTACTCTTTCCTCCCGGGACACTTTTCCCTCCTTTATTCTACAGGAAGCAGATTAGCTCCAGAGACAGCTTTGTGGGGCTTTGGGGATGATGGTGGGCTGTGGCTCACATGTACTCTGCCCCCCAAGCTCCATGGGTAGACCCTACACTCTGCCATCCTTGAGGTTGCAAATGAGGATGACAAGGAAGTTCTGGGGTTGTCTCAATGAGTTCTTGTCTCCTCATCTCTTACAGGGCATGGGCTACCTACATGCCAAGGGAATCCTTCACAAGGACCTCAAGTCAAAGAACGTCTTCTATGACAATGGCAAAGTGGTCATCACAGACTTCGGGCTCTTCAGCATTTCCGGGGTGCTGCAGGCTGGCAGGTAAGAGGTGACAGGTGACAGATGGGTTCTTAATAAATGAGTATCACAGGATGGGAGCACACCCAAATGTCTTGAGTGACTTGGATTGAGGGTTGAGCTTATGGTTGTTGAAAGTTGTGGCAAGGCTTCCATGCCAGTAAGGGTCACCAAAGTCATTCTCCTGATTCCATGAGCCTTGCTTGTTTGTCCTGAAAGTAGCACTTTTAAGAGTGTGCCACAAGTTCCCTAAATCTCACAAACTCTTGACCTGGGCTGGAGGGCTTTCCTCTTTGCCTGGGGGGGTGGGGTTTGGCTTTTCTAGGATGGGGTCAGCCAAGCCCTGAGCTCCAAGCTATCTTAGGAATTAATTTTAGCCCATCAACCAAAGACAGCTAAGGGTGATGGTTTTAAGACAGACCGCTCTTGCCAGATGGGGTTCCAGCAGTTCTTCACTGTGGCTGTGGCCAAGATAAGCAGTCTCTGAATTTGAGTTTTCCTCGTGTATTTGAAAATGCCTCCCTCATAGCATCCTTGTAAAGATGAAACAGGAGAATACAGGACAAGCATCCAGCACAGGACCCTGAGTAGCATCAGACACCAGGCAAATAGCTGTCCTGCTGTGTTGTAATTAGCATGCATTTGCATATACCTCCCCAGGATCATCCAGGGAATGATTAACCATCTTTAAGTAATTAACTCTCAGAGGCCACTCACCCCGGAGCCAGCCACATTGAGTCAACCATGCGAGAAACAGCTTGATCCCCAAATAAACAGCCTATAACTCAAAAGGTCTGCCCTCTCAGATTTTAATTTGGAGTGTGTGCTGTGTACACACGCGCTGTGCATGCATACATCTTAAGTCCCTGCACCATCTAATGAATGACCTCTCTCCGTGGGGAGACAGTGTTGTGATTTTTCTCATGGTGTTTAACTTTCTGCCATTCCGGAGAGCCACAATTCTCTGAGGGGCATCCTCCTGTTTTCCCAAAGGACTTTATCTCTGCTGTGAGCTACCTTTGAATTTGAGTCAGAGTGCTTGGAAATTTAACAGAACATGACATAAGCCATTTCTGATGGTGTACTAACATACAACAAGCAGCCTTGGTTTCTGTGTTCAGATGTCACACACAAACACACACACACACACACACACACACACACACAAATGGGATGTTCCAGGTTCTAGAACTGTCTATGGCATTAAGATATGTAGGAGCGAGCAGACAGATCAGGAGACACAATGAGAGAGTGTGTCCATGAAGGAGCAGGTATGGCTCCTTTCTCCCTCTGTCCCCATAGCAATACCAAAGTCCCTAGCTTGCTAAGAGAATCACACTGACTTTAGTGTGCCAGGACCCTGGAGTCAGGGACACAATTGGTGATATCACTATGGACTCAAGTATTTATATGGGATGAATGGAGACTGGATAAGTGTTTTCTTCAACTAGATTTTGGAGTTGATGAAAACATTAGCTCCATCCCTCCTGGTGACCTGTTACTCACTGTGAACAGAATACCTGTCACAAATGGCTTAAGGGAAGAAGGATGCATGAAGGCTCCCAGATTCTTGGATTCAGCATGGTTGCTTGGTCCCATGCTCTTGGGCAGGCATCATGGAGGCAAAGCCCAGGTGGAAGAGGACCATGGCTGACAGGAAGTGGGAATGAGAGACAGGAAGTAGCTGGGGATGACTCCCTCAGAGACTCACAGCACCCTGTGACTCACTTCCTTCAGTGAGATTCTGTCTAGGTGAACCTCCCAAAATAGTCCCACTGGCTGGGGATCAAGCCTCCACTGTGAGTCTTTGGGACCCACTTGACAGTTACAATGTAACAGTGAGCCTTTGGGGACCACTTCACAGTTACAATGTAACAGTGAGCCTTTGGGGACCACTTCACAGTTACAATGTAACAGTGAGCCTTTAGGACCCACTTGACAGTTACAATGTAACAGTGAGGCTTTGGGGACCACTTCACAGTTACAATGTAACACCTATCTACATCTGCCTGCCCACCTCACTGTGGAAGGCGGGGATACGAGTTTCTGACTATATTCTTCCTTCTGCTCTGTTAGAGACCATACTGCAGAGCTGGGGAAGAGGAAGTGGGAGACGTGGGCACTCTTTCCTTCCACTCCTCCTAGAGACCCAGTGGGGACCAACCAGAGAAGAAATCTGGCCAAGTTAAAGACAAGAAGTCTTCTTGCCTTGTCCAGACAATGGCCATCCCTTCATCTCCATCCCACCCTGGGTGTCAGCACATGTCCATCTAGTGTCAGGAGAGGTAGTGGAGTCTCAGGAACAATGCCAAATAGGAGCAAGCTGGTGACGATAGGAGACACTATTGAACATGGAACATTTGGAGCCCTACCCAGCAGCCTGGGGATGAGTGATGGGAGCTGAACTAAGAAGAGTCGGAACTGTGAGCAACAGCAAGACTGAGGCCTAAATTCCTAAATCTGTGTCTCTGTTTAGCCGAGCAGCACATGGCCATTGAGAGCTTTGTGGGGCACTTATCAACTGGGGTTACTCTAGCAAGGTAGCAATATGGTGATGATGAAGTACACAGGTAATATTTTCTCCCATTTCTCAGGCTTCAAGATCAAAGTCTGGCTGACTGTTTCTGCAGAGTTACGTTCCAGGTTTATAGATGGCCACTATGTCCTGCCAAATAGATGGAGGGGAGCTCAGAGAAGAGAAGGAAGGAGCAGAGAAATAGACAAAACTCTCATGTTCAGCCTTTGTTTCTGGGCTGGCTAGTTTTGTGTCAACTTGGCACAATCTAGAGTCAGCAGAGAGGAGAGAACCTCAACTGAGAAAATGTCTCCTTAAGATTAGGCTGTAGGCAAGCCTATAGGGCATTTTCTTAGTGATTGATTGGGAGAGGGCCCAGCCCATTGTAAGTGGAGCTATCCCTGTGCTGGTGGTCCTGGGTTCTATAAAAAAGCAGGCTAAGCAAGCCATGGGGAGCAAGCCAGTAAGCAGCATCCCTCCATGGCCTCTGCATCAGCTCCTGCCTCCAGGTTCCTGCCCTGTTTAGTTCCCCTCCTTACTCTCTTTGATGATGAACCATGACTTGGAAGTGCAAGCCAAATAAGCCTTTTCCTCGCCAAGTTTTTGATCCTGGTGTTTCATCACAGCAATAGCAACCTTGACCAGGACAGAAGTTGGTACCAGATGTAGGGTTTCTCCCTGAGGCCACCACTCCCTTCATTTCATTTCGAAGCAGGTCTTTCTTTAAACATTTTATCTCCTCAAGCATAGGACTCGGCTCTATTACACTTCCTGGTATTCCTTTCTCTTCTAGTTGTCCCTTTGTATTTCTCTTTGTCCAGCTCGCTCCTTTTCCTTTTAGACCTACTAGATCTCCCAAGACCATTAATCTAAAACTCTTCAATTTAGCCTCAGGCAGATTTTTTTTTAGGACAAGGACTAAATGCAGCCACATTCTTTGCCAAAACATCACAATAACAATCTCCAGACCACTTGCTAATATTCTTCCCCTCTGGAACTTCGTGAGTTGGGCCTCCACAGTTCAAATTGCCCTCAGCGTTGTCTTTCTTGCTCCCACTAGGAGAGTTCATTAGCCCTGCTTAAAGTGCCTGACTCCTTTCTTAGTCCAAAGTCCTCCACATTCCTCCAACAAACAGCATGGTCAGGCCTGTCGCAGCAATACCACAGTCCCTATGTGGTGGTTTGAAGAGATATGGCCCCCATAGGCTCATGTGTTTGAGTGCTTGGCCCGTAGGGAGTGGGAGATGTAGCTTTGTTGGAGGAGATGTAGTCTTGTTGGAGGAAGTATGTCACTGTGGGGGCAGGCTTTGAGGTCTCCTATGCTCAAGCTGTATCATATATATATAATATATATTACATATGTATAAATTATATATGTATTACACATACATATAAATATATATGGCATACAGTAGTATGTGTATATATGTGCACACACTAGTAAGATGGCTAGGCAGGTAAAGGCCAATCCTAATTACCTGAGTTGAGTCCCTGGGATCCGTATGGTGGAAGCAGAGAACCAACTCCCACACTTGTCCTCTGACCTACACACACACACACACACACATGCACACACACACACACACACACCCTCCACCTCCCGCCACCCACAAATAAATTAAGAAATACATTTCAAACGTTTAAAAAGTAAATACATAGCACAAAGAGTAAATTACTGGCATCCATTCATTGTACAAAATGATAGGTTTCACTGTGACATTCACACGTCTTTGTATCGTGTACTTCTCTCATATTTAGCTGCCTATGCCCCTCTCTATGAGTCTCCATTCTTTCTGGCCCCTTCTATTTCCCTAGTAGTACTTCTTTCTGCTTTTATGTCATATAAATTAATGAGCCGACAAGCCCTGCCTTTAGTGACAATCACATTGAGAGTCTAGACTTTAGCATGAGAATCTGAGGGACCATCAGAGTCCATAACACCACAAGATAGATGACAGACAGGGACTTGCATTCATTGAATATGTGCCCAATGTCCTGAGCCTGTGGAACGGGTAGAGTGGGAGGATCAGGACTTCATGTAGAGTAGCAACAGTACTCCAGACCTACATTCCAGGATGTGAGGGACTGACTGGGGTCTGCCTCCTCAGGGTGCTGTCTCCCAGGACACCCCAGAGAGCTGCAGGGAGGGGTCTAGTCTCAGCAGTGACCACACAAATGTCGCATACGGCAGCCACTCATCACGATGGCACCTAGGCAGGTGGCTTAGCCAAGATGAGCCCTGTGTTCTTACCTGGTTAGTCAAGAGAGTATCCCTCAGGGGTTGAGCCTACAAGCATGGTGAGTCTGACAGGTAACATGGCACACAGTAGGTCTCAGTACATGGAGACCTGTCTGGACTGGAAGCAAAGAGGTAACCATACAGATCTCTGCAAAACAGCTGCTCTGCCACCCTCAAGAGAAAGTGTCATTTAAGATGCCAGCCCTGCCATGCCAGCCACACACAGCCTGTTATTAATCATAATAATAACCATAATGAAGATGATTTGGGTTTGTCATTGGTGGGCCAGTTGCCATGGGAACAGGACACCCTGGGGTGTATGTACTAATCCTGGCTCCTAACCCTCTCTCAGGCATGTGCCTATGCCAGCTCCATTTATATGCCTGCCACACCCTCTCCTGTCCCAGGGGTCCACAGTCTACCAACTTCTGTAGTCCTGGACATGCCTGGGGATGGTTGTCTAACTCATTTTAAGTTCCCTCTTCTGCCTTAGACATTCTTACTTTGGACTGTAATCTCAATCCCATTCCTGAGTCCTCCAGATCAATGGATATATTTGTGTGAGGGATGTAGTATGTAATCATTTCTACCCAGTAGTCACATAGCCCTGGTGGCTGACAGAGCCCTAAACTAGACATTCTGATATTGCCATAGTTACCTGAAATATAAATGAATGTGCCCACTTGGCACATGGGAAAATAGAGACGAGAGTCTGCCTCAGGCCTCACAGCTAATAAACCCCAAATGTGTTGCTAAGTCCTTATATGCTAGTAGGTATTCTTGGTTCTAGAAGAAAGATGTCATTCAACTCTACCAACCCCAGGGTTTGGTGGAGGGTCTGGGCCCTGTGTACTAGCAGGAGACACATACTATCATGTTCTTTGAAATAGAGGAGAAATTCTTGACACTGGAATGTGGATCATTCTCTAATGTGTGTTAAATGGCTGTCTTAGTTAGGGTTTTACTGATGTGAACAGACACCATGACAAAAGCTACTCTTATAAAGGACAACATTTAATTGGGGCTGGCTTACAGGTTCAGAGGTTCAGTCTATTATCATCAAAGTGGGAACATGGCAGCATCCAGGCAGGCATGTGGGAGCTATTCTTTCAGTGGGAGGTATTCTTTTGCTCATGGAATTGAAGACATTCCTCATTGCTATACTTAGGCTGTGCGTGTGGGGTTGGGGGCTGCTACTAGAAACTACTGTGTGGAGACCAGGGGTCTCAATGAAACATGGTACAATGCATAGAAGAGCCCCACCTGAAAGAGAAGTATCTGCAGTAATGTAGCACACTGAGGATGAGAAGCCCTGAGTTAGAATAGATTTCACGTTGGCCATCTGACTGCATCTGACTGGTGCAGGGATACAAGCAGTGGATGAGTGGCCCCTGTGCTGGTATAGAGGTACCCCAAACAGAGCCCTGGTTCACACACAAAAGCCAGCTGAAGCTCAGTGATACCCCTAGCTTAGTCTCCTTCTTTTAGCCGCTGACTAGGGATCTCTCAATAGCTTATTATCCAGATGGATCTACTGTGTACCCTCTGAGAAGAAAAATAACTTAGAGAGCTGCATGTCTGAAATGTTCCTAGCCATCCCCTGCCCCAGCCAACAAGCAAATGTGGGTTCAACCCTGAAACCCCAGACTCCTGCTACCTCATTAAGAGGTTTCTTCTCTATGCCCAGGGTTTCTGAGAGGGTAGGCATTGAGCAGATTTTAAGGAGAGAACGAACGAGCACTTTCTAGCTTCATTTTAATGTGTATTGGAAAAATACTAGTTTCTATTTATGGCTGTGCTAAAAGTCACTTATTAAAATATATTTAAGTTGTTTTATTTTTTTTTTAAAATTGGTTTTAGTAAATCATTATCTAGATCTGGGCTGCTAGCCAGACAGGTATAGCTGTGAAGAGTCAACTTTAATTAAAGTGGAATCAGGGTTTGTGAGATGTTCTGTGCGTAGAAGTGTTTGTATCAAGCCAGGTGACCTGAGTTTGATCCCCAAGACTAACACGCTAGAAAGAAAGAACTGATTCCTGCAAGTTGTCCTCTGACCACCATGTGAGCATTGTGTGTGTGTTACACATTAAAATAAAATTAAGAATTTAAGGTGGAATTAAATTAATAGCTCACCCCTTGGGGCTAGTGAGATGGCCCAGCAAATAAATATGATTATCACCAAGCCTCAAGTTCAAGACTCAAGTTCAATCCTCAGGACCCACACAGTAGAAGGAAACCAGACTCAAGCCCTCCAGCCATGTGTCAAAAGCACATACACACACATACACACACACACACACACAGAGAGAGAGAGAGAGAGAGAGAGAGAGAGAGAGAGAGAGAGAGATTGGTGGCTGCCACATTTGAGAGAGTAGGCAGAAAAACACCACTCTTGAAGAGGTCCAGACATGGGGGAGATCGTGACGGTGGCTTTGACTGAGTGCCCTGGAGGGCCCAGCACATCCCACCTCGTATAGCTTGGAAGCCCACCTGTGAGAGCAGTAGAATGCAGCCAGCCCCTGAGCCCCAGAGAAACAGCCATGGAAACTGTGGGCCTTCCTGCTCTCAGTCTCTGTCCAGATCCATCCTGTCTCTTGCTCATGTCCCTTGGCCAACAGCCCCTTCTCTAGTCATCTTTGGTCATTGAAGACTTTATGCCAGGCCCACTCAGTCATTTATCCCCAGTGGAAAGCTCAGATCTGCTAAAGACGTGCAAGGCATTGGAGCAACCTGGCCTGCCTCCTCCTCTAGGTACTTATCTCAGGGACAGTGACAAACATACAGAGGGACAGTCACAGCATTGACCCACAGATGTTCACTGCACTGTTGTTTATAATGAGGGGGGGGGGATGAGGGGAGACTGTGCCGCCTAAAAACAGTTCAAACATTGATTGCATGTTGTCTCCCTATGCACTGGCATCCGCTGGTTTCCAGAACTCTCCTCTGAGTACTTCCCTGGGTCTTTGACTTCGCTTTCCCTTCTGGCTAACATTTTTGTTCACATGGCTGGATCCTTTACCCCATAGTACTTAGCTAGGATTCATCCCAGGTTTGCACACATGTTCTCTTGTGATTCTTTGTGAAGTGTTCACCACTATGTGGCCTTTTTTTCCTGTTTCATTCATTCATTGACTCTTTTCCTGACCACTTGCAAGGACTCATGTCTTGTTGGTTTTGTTCACAATTGCAGGTCAGGTGCCAGGAATCTGCTAGAATGTGCTATTTGGGAGACTTGAGGTTTTAATCTGTGAGGTTTTTGCATAGCTCCCCTAGAGCAGTTCTCAGCTTGTGGGGTGTGTCCTCCTTTGAGAGTTGTACAACTCCTTTCACAGGGATCACCTAAGACTACCAGAAAACACAGAGATTTACTTTACAATTTGTAACAGTAGCAACATTATAGTTATAAAGTTTCAAAAAAAATAATATTGTGGTTGGGGGTCACCACAACATGAGGAACTGTTGAAAGGGTCACAGCATTAGGAAGGTTGAGAACCACTGTTCCAGAGGTAACCTTAGACTTCTGAGTGCAACATGTGGGAACAAGAATGGACAATGTTGAGCGAAGATGAGCAAGAAGGCCCAGAGGCTATGAGCTGGGGGTGGCTTGGACTGGCCTCTATGTATCCTCACCCTGTGTCTCAGGCTCACTGGAGGGTCAGAAGATGCCCTTGGAGGAAGGTAGAAAAGTGACTGAGGTGTTTCTGGGACTTGGGATCAGTTCTACAAAACAAACTTCATCTTGGCTACGCTTCTCCAGGCGGGATGACAAGCTGCGGATCCAGAATGGCTGGCTGTGCCACCTAGCCCCAGAGATCATTCGCCAGCTGTCCCCTGACACAGAAGAGGACAAGCTCCCATTCTCCAAGCACTCAGATGTCTTTGCACTTGGGTAAGTGGGCCTTTGACCTCCACAGTGTGGGTAGCACCACTGCCTAGTGACACCTTTGGAAGAGTCAGGGCACATGTTAGCAAGGACAAGGTGACAAGATTTCTGAGTGAGCTTCAGAGCGGAAAGAATGACTGTAGCACATCTGTCTAGTTTCAAATGGATTATTAGGCCATGACAAATCACCCTATTCATTCACTCATTAGTTCATTTATTCATTCATCCATCCATCTATTTGTTCATTGTGTACCAATTCATTGTTACATTGTTGCAATGTTTGTGCATCAATTTGCCAATGAGCCAATTCCAAGATGGCTGCTCGTGCACACTCAACTGTGGTAAGCACTCCAATCTGCTAAGAGGAGGCTGCCCAAGCATGTGCCCAACATGCCAACAAAGGGCCTTGTTGCAATGAGCTTAAGCCTGAGGAATTATACAGCATCACCCTTACCAGATTCAAGTTTCCTTTTTTGAATGATGTTTTTACATGCAATAGGATACTCTGACGTGTGAGTACTTTGAATAATGATGGAGACGAGGGAAATTCATGTGTCTGTCACCTTGCACCTTTCTCAGAGTTCAGAAGCATTCTCAAGTTTCCTGAATAGGAGAGCAACTATAGTTAATTGAAAAGTGCTCTCTCCTTCTAGTGGCTCCTTGTAGGCAAGCCACTAAGTGCAGATGGCCTTCAGGGACAGGAAATGTCTTCGCTGCCATTTTCAGTTAGGAAGGAGTTTTGGAACTTGTTTGTTTTCTCCTTTTCAAAGTGCTGGGGATGGGAGCCAGGGCCTTGCACATGCTAGGCAAATACTATGTTTCCGAGTGGCTTTGACCTCTCTAGGGAGGTGGTTCAGTCACTGATGGTCACACAATCATGAGGACCTGAGTTTCTAACTTTAGTGATTATATTAAACAACTGCGTGGCTGGGCGCTGGGGAGGCAGACACAGATGGGTCCCTGGAGCTCAATGGCTAGCCATCCTAGCTAATTTGGTGACTCTAAGCCTAGTGAGAGATCGTGCCTCAAACAATATGGTGGAGAGAAATTGAGGCGAGATATCCAACGTGACACCTGACCTCCATATATTTATACAAACTTGCACATGTGTGTTTATAATCACAAGTATATTTACATACACACATAAGGACATAACACACGCACATACACACAGAGACAAACACATACATACCACCACCACCAGATGAGAAGAAGTAACCAGGAAATAGCTGTACCAAGTCCCTTAAATAACCACACCGGGCCCACCCCTAAAATAGCCCTTATTTATGGATGGATTTGGAGAGTTGGGAGACAGCGCTGGGAACACTGGGGAGGGGGGGAGCTGCAAGCTTTTAGGTTTGTGCAATTAGACCTGTCATCCCTAAAGTGCATTAGAAAGGCAGTCAGTCTCCTGTAGAAAAGCACCCCACCGCGCCCTCACCCTCATCCCCAACTGTGCATTTTAAGAAGATCTCAATCCCCAGAGCTCCCCCTTTGAGCCCCTTGTGAAGCCATCACTTGCTCTAACTAGTTAATGCCCAGATCTTTATCTAGTTAGATCTCATTATCTGGAACCAAATTGCTGTAATTAAGTTGGTATATTTTTACTGTGAATTTAGCAAAAGAAAAAAAAATGTAATTAACAAAATGTACTAGAGTCAGTAATTGGTTTCCCACTGGAGTTTTCAACTATAACTGTTTTTTTTTCTTTAAAGTGAATTTTCCTCTTAAAAGTTAGGTTAGGAAGGAAGTTTTAATGAGCCTTTTATTGGTGACACTGTTGGATTGCAAAGGATCCCTTGCTCTCGGACTCCAGCCAATTAGGAGCATCCCGTTGCCAGGGAACCTCATGTTCAGGAATGATTTAGAGCACAGAGAAGCTGGTAGAAGTGTTCTGAGCACTGTGTCCAGCTTTTCATGTGTATGGTAGCCCGTGGTCTTCACAAACACCTTCCCAAGTTGGAACCACTCTGCCCTGGATTGACTGGTGTAAAAAGCAAGGTCAGATGATTGTGACCTACTATGTGGCAGCTGGTGGCAGGACTGGGACTCAGGCCAGAAGCACGCTCATTCTCTGGCTGGGGCTTTGAACCGAGCAGCCCACAGACCTGGGAGCAAGTCACACTCAAGGTTCCGCTCTGTCTGCTGCAGAGGAAGCTTAATAAAAACCGATGTAGGAACTGGAGAGATGGCTCAGTCCTGCATGTGTACCATGCAAATGTGAGGACCTAACTAAGTTCGGTTCCCTGAACTCACCTAAAAAGCAGAGAATGGTAGTGCAGGCCTATGATCCCAACACCAGGAAGGCCTAGACACACAGATCCCTGGAGCCTCCTGGCCAAGCTAGATGAGCTGATGAGTTCCAGGCCAGTGAGAGACTCTGTCTAAAGAACAAAGTAGAAGCAGCATGTGGCAGTACATACCTTTAATTCCAGTACTCGGGAGATAGAAGTAGGCAGATTTCTATAAGTTCAAAGTCAGTCTAGTCTACATAGTAAGTTTGAGTCCAGCCAGGGTCACATATAGAGAGACCTTGTCTCAATTAAACAAGATGAACATCTTAAGGACTGACACTGAGAGAAACCTCTGGCATCCACATGCTTGTGCATACAAGTACATAAGAACAGGCACGCGTACATATATACACCCACATCACCACATGTACACAAGAAAGAAAAAGATAGAAAACCATCAGTGATCTGAAGTCATTTCTTGGGCTCTGGATGTGGGACTGGGACATGGACCTTGAGTGTCAACAACAGGTCAAAGAGATGTCTGAGACATCTGGTTTATTGTAAAAGGCTTGCTCCCTGGTCAGTCCCTTCCTGTGTATGGGAGTTAGCTAACCTAAGCAGGGGATAGTCCACCAGGGCCAGCAAGTCATCAGCCAATCAAAGCAGCAGAGTAAAAAAGATGCACTGAACATTAGGCATGAGGCTCATTGGGAAGTGCTTGCTTAGGATGTGCAAGGCCCTGGATTCTGTCCCAGCAACTCAAAACCAGGCCAACCTCGCCTTCCTCCAAAGACTGTGTCAAGCTGACCTTCATGTTCCCACACTGAAGCCACTGATTGAAGGGGTACACTCATCACATAGGAGGCACCGGGTCCCATCCCCAGCACCAGAGAAAATAAAATCCAGAAGGTATTTTTTTCATTTATTATTTATTTTTAACTTTATTTTAATTTTTGGGATAGTACAATTACATAATTTTTCCTTTGACCTTCATTTCTCCCACCTAGTTCTTTTTCAAAGTCGTCATCTCTTTTCCCATTAATCGTCATTGCATACATGTATTGTGGCATGCACATGTATGTACATGCCTATTCTTAACTATAACCCACTCGGCCTGTGTAGTGTTACTTGTATGTATGTTTTCAGGGCTGATCATTTGGTATTGGACAACCAATTGGCGTGCTCTTCCCTGGGGAAGATTGTCTCTCCCGCCCTCAGCATCCTCAGTAGCTGTATTTCTTTGTATTGGGTTGAGTCCTTCTCTGAGTTTTCCCAATTTTAACATAGCCTGTTGCTGCTGTCCTCGTTCAGCCATGTTTGGGCAGTACACTTAGGGACTAGGGAGGTGATTCAGCAAGTTTTAGGCCATCTGGGGCTACGTGATTACGAACATCTTTGCCCTCGCAAAAATCTAAAGTTGGTTCCTAGCACCCCGGCAGCTCACAACTGTAACTCCAGAATCTCCGATGCCCTCTTCTGGCCTCCACAGGTACTCACAGTCATGTGCCTATAACCCCACACCCTCTTAATTAAAAAATAAAACAAAAGTTTAAATAGAATAAAGTTGCCCATGAAGACTTGAGTTAACACAGTCCTTGATCAGTCAAGAGAATGCCAAAGTGCTTTGTGTTCCTTAAAGAAAGGCCCAGGAGTCCCCTTGGAGAGTGGGGGGTTGGGGGAAGAAACATCACTTCCTGGGATTATTGAAATGTTTCCTGAGGTGAGAGGTCTGCTTGCTTCTCAGGAAATGAAAATTGTTGGCCACAGTGGCATGCTAGTGACATGCCAGCTTCTCTGAGCTCATCTACTACCATGCTCACCACTGATGGCACCTCATTTACATATCATCCCGACCACAGCCAAGCTCTCTGTCAGCGTCCTTTCTCCCCTTATTGCATTGCTGTGACTTATGGGACATGCCGCATAGCAAAGATGCAGCAGAGCAATTTTAGCACTGTGTTCCGCAGAGACACCCTTCCATGGGCACAGAGAGCAGGGCAAGGTTAACACAGCATCATCCCACTTGCATAGACTTAGGCCAGTCTGAATCACAGCCAGTTGTTTTACGTCTCTTTCTGCCATCCCACACTACGATTCATCTTTACAGTGCACAGGTATAAAAGTAAAAGCTCCCTTCCCACCACTCCTCATGGGCATGGTGCTGACTTTCACGATCCTCCCAGATCCATGCATATACATAGTGATTTAAAAGACCCCCTATATATTCCTCATCCAATTTCTTACACTTAGAGTGATCTATTGAGAAATTTTCATACCAGTGAAATGTCTTGCATGTAAATATTCTCCAGGCAGTATGATGCTGTGTCATTTAGAAGAGTTACTTACCATCACACATACATCTGCTGAGTACCTCTGATATGTTATACTGTTTCCAGTTTTTTCAGTGTTACATATAAGATGGTTGAGAACAACCTCATGAATAAAGTATTCAAAGATAGTTTTTTTTTTCAAGTATAGAATTTAAATTGTGAGTGGCCACTGCACTGTGTTAAATTATCCAGGTATAATTTGCATCCATTCTGGCATCAAAACAGGTATTCTAAAATGACAAGCCTAATGTCTAACTTCAAGAGGGTTTTAAACAAATTGCCAACCTCTTGAGAAGAAACTGCAGAGGGAAATGGCCAGCTAAGATGCCACCCCTGTTGGTGCAGTGGGTGAAGAAAGGGGCTCCAGAGTCACAAATGGCACACCACAGCAATGCCTCACTAACCGTATCTACTGTCTGACAGCACCATCTGGTATGAGCTCCACGCCAGGGAGTGGCCATTCAAGACCCAACCAGCAGAGGCAATAATTTGGCAGATGGGCACGGGAATGAAACCCAACCTCAGCCAGATTGGCATGGGAAAAGAAATCTCGGTAAGTCCTATGAGAGGCAGGGTCTGGGGACAAGGAGAGAGGCCGACACAGTACTGGGATCTCTTGGTCCTGAGTTTGGAGCTTAAAGGGCAAATTCTCAGCACTATGCCTGCAATTCAAGGTGCCTGCCATTAGGGGTGCAATAACACTTGTTTACCCTCTTAGCGATGGATTGCTGCTTCAGATAAAACCAAAGAGTACCACCTGGTCTGTTACTTTTTAAAACAATATTCATTAAAATATCACAAACAATATTAGCACTCATTTTTCCTTGCATCTAATAACAGTATGAAACTATTATCTAACTCAAAGAATGCTAGACAGAAACCAAAGAGCCTGGTTGTAAGCGAGTAATCTTCCTCTTAGACACATGGGGAGAACCCTGACCAATAAGTCAAGGAAACAGTAATTACCCCTGGTGTTCATCAGGGCCACCTATGTCCAGGTTTCTCTTGCTGAGCAAGGAGATGGTGGAAATTAGCTTTTCTCCTCTGTATCTTTGAAGGACACCCACTAATCTAGTGGGATGTAGCTAGCGACTCAGGATTCCTTCTATTCTTTGCTTTCAAGAAAAATGCCAAGAAACTCCCTGCAGCTACTATAGGTCTTGACATGTCTTAGGCCTTCTAGCGTGGAGCCTCCCTAGCTTACTAAAGGGACTCATGAGGTAGATGAGAAGATGGGAGAGAGAGAGAGCCAGGGGATATGGTGAATGGGTGGATAGATAGATGATCGATGAAGATAAATAAGGGAAAAGACCAGTGAGCCATGGTCTCATCTTCATCATAAAGGAATGATTATGCAGATTCATGCTTTGTGGACAGATAGATGTATGAGTGGGTGGGTGGGATGTTGAATGGATGAATAGGTGAGTGGAAAGTAGACAGAGAGATGAGAGAGTAGATAACTTATATGTGAATGAATGGAGGGATGGATGATGAACGAGTATAGGTGAATTCATATGGATGGATGAGTGTATGTTGTGAATGGATTATGGTATGGATGGGTGATGGATGAATAGATAATGGATGCTAGAAAAAGGATGAATGAATGAGTTGATGGATGGATGGATGTTTATGAATGGATGCTAGTGTGAGTGGGTAATTGATGAATAGATGGTGAATGCTAGAAGGATGAATGAATGAGTTGATGGATAGCTGCATGCTTTTGAATGGATGAATGCATAGATAATGAATACTAGAAGAAGGATGAATGGATGAGTTGATAGATGTATGGCTAGATGATGGACAGACTGATGGGTGATTGGGTGGGATGGCTGTCTACATGAATGGATAGGTAGATGGTGGCTAGTGAGTGGATGCATGGATGGATGGGTAGATGGATGGTAGGGGTGGCTATGTGTATGAATGAATAGGTGGATAGTGGTTAGTGAATGGATGAATGGATGGATTGATGGAGGATAGATGGATGGACAGATGGGTATGTGGATGAGTGGATGGGTAGATGGATGTAGGGGTGGCTGTGTATGTGAATGGATAGGTGGATGGTGGTTAGTGAATGGATGAGTGGATGGATTTGATGGAGGATGGATGGATGGATGGATGGATGGATGGGTGTGTGGATGGGTGGGTGGATGGATAGATGGATGGATGGATGATGGATAGGTGGGTTTATGGACAGGTAGATGAATGGGTAAGTGGTGGTTAGTGGATGGATGGATGGATGGATGGATGGATGGATGGATAGACTGATGGATGGATGAGTGGGTGTGATGGCTGTGAACATGAGCGAGCAGATGGGTTGTGGCTGGTGGTTGAGTGGATGGATAGATGGGTGAGTGAGATAGCTATGTTTATGAGTGGGTAGATTGGTCAGTGGGTGGGAGGGTGGTTAATGTAGAAAGGTGAAGTGGACCAGGTGGACGGACAAATGGCTGACCCAGAGCAATGCCCAGGTGCCGAGACTTAGACAAAGACTCAGGAGAGTCACCACTTAGATCCAGTCATGGCTCACTGGTTTCTTCTAGGACATACTACTCTTCTGCTGGGCCTTTGAGCAGGAAGAGCGTCCCACCTTCACCAAGCTCATGGACATGCTAGAGAAACTGCCAAAGCGAAACCGCCGCCTGTCGCACCCCGGACATTTCTGGAAGTCTGCAGAGTACGTGTTTCCCTCAGCACCTCCCCCACTGAATTACCTGTCCATCCTTGTCTCCTTTTTGATCCCCTCCCCCAACCCTTCCCTGAGCTGGCCTCGCTCTGTGTACCCAGCCCCCAGCCACCACACTTGTCTACCAGTGTCTGTCTGTCCAGGGGAGCCCATTATGACCCTGGGGTCCCACAGTGTCTGCCTGTGGCTGGCACAGTGACTTCTGTCTTAGCTCTTCCTGGTGGCAGATATTGTCTCAGTCTGAACAGCCCTTGGAAAGACCATGTTCCATCTGTCATGTGACTGGGGTCTCCTCTATGAAGCTGACAGGCAAGGCCCCTCCCACCTGTCCCCATCATGGCCGATTACAGCTCCCAGAATCCTCCTTTGCACAAGTCTAGAGATAGGAAGGGCTCCCAGCTTTTCATCATCCTCTGCATCTGCTTCCTTTTTGAGAAGCTCCATGCCCCTCCTTGCCCTTCCTTAGCTATAGGTCCATTGCCTCCTCCAAAACCAGGAGCATGCATTTTTACCCTGGGGTCCCCTCCCCAGGCCTGCCTCCATGACAGATCTCTCTCAAAGATGAGAGGGAGGCTGCTTAGGGGGCCTCATTTCCTGGCGTCTGCCTAGGTACTCCCAGGTAAGCTCACACAGACTCAGGTATACACACACATATGAACACAGAAAAAGTACTCCACACAAACCTACACACATACACAGAGCGGGGGCGGGAGGACTCATTTGCACATACACCTCCATGCACAGGAACATCCCATGGAAGTAAACCCTAAAGCCTGCTCCTGAAGGCAAATTCAGGAACAAACACAGGCAGTTACTTAGCGATACTGTAAGGCATGGGAGACATGTGTATACCTACACTTAACGCTGCCCTGGCTGTTCACCAGGCATGCCTACACACAGATCTGTAGATACTGCTTACACAACGGGACCCCATGTAGACCTTCAAGATCCTAGCTCCTGAGTGAGGAGACATCTCTAGCCTCTGATCTTCGAATTGGTTCTCATCCCAGAAGCTCACCTTTCCCCTGGGGAATTAGAAAGAACACAGGGTCCACTGTCAGAGGGACACAGGTTAAAATTTCCTTTCTGCTGTTAATATCCTTGTGGCTTGGGCATATCCATTGGCTTCTCTGAGCTATAATTTCATGCTCTGAACATTGAGGGCAGCAGAACCCATAGCAGGGATACTGTGAGGGCCCAGCAAGGTCATGTGCTTGGCACTGGGCTCACTGAGCTTCAGATAACCAATGTTCACTCTGCCCTGGAAACCACTGTGTGCCAGGAGGAAGCAAAAGCCTCGGACTGGCGTTGTGGTGGCACTTAGAACCAGTCATGCAAGAAACAGGCAGGAGGCAGCTCAAACAGGCTCCACTCTGCCTGCTAAGAGAGTCCAGAACAGGGAGAGAACTGGCTTGGGAGTTCAGGCAAGACCTCAGAGTATCTGGTGCTCTAAAACTCGAAGGTCCTTTGAACTAGCACCAAACCCGTCAGCGACAACTTTCAATTGAGCACTGAAGAGGCAGAAAGCCTTGTTTTCTAGGTTCTTCTCTGGACACAAACTGAAGAGAGACTAAAGAAACAAAGGAATAAGTTGTGGTCCTATGTCCTGCAAGGCTAGAAATCCTGTGGAATTTTCCATTCAGCCTTCCATTATTCCTTCTGTGTGCTGAACTCCCATGAGGAGTCAAAGCCCATTCTAAGAGGCACATGCAGGATCACGAGGGTCTGCTGCTGTTGCCAATGTCAAATCTGCAGCACAGGTCTGGTCTGACACCCCAGGTCTCCATATTTAGCAATGTGTCAAGTTTTTTCCCAACCTAAACAGTGGGCTACCTACTGTAGTAAAGGACTTCTGGGTCCACATTTTGACCCTGATACTTCTTAGCTGTGCACCACAGCTAAACCCCATAACTTCCCTGAGCCCCAATTTTTTATTTGGAAAAAGGATAAAAAGTGCCACAACTAAACCTCTTCCCCGGGCTTACAAGAGATCAGGGACAGCCTACACTCAGTGTAGAGTCTAGTGTACAATAGACCTTTGTCAGTAGGAGTCCCTTCTGCTTGGAAAGAGCAGGAAGCCACCCTGTGAGAAGATGTTAGCACATAAAAGGTGTCCTAATGGGACCTATGTCTCTCTAATCCACCCTTTCTTTCCTCTCCCTTCCAGGCTGTGACCATGGACATTGGCCAGCATCAGCTGCCTCACCCCTAAACCACCTCAGTCCCCCTGCTCTGCCCTCTGCCAGCTCAGGAGGCCCAGGCTCGCCGTCAGGGAGTCCTGACACGGCTCAGCCTGGGAGACCTTTGTGATGACATCGAGGCTGTCCACACATTCGACTTGTACCCCGTTACTCAGGCAGGATCAGGGACCGCCGAACTAGGATCAAACTGGGCCAGAGAGGGTCCCGTGCATGGTGTGAAGGAGCTGCAGACTGCGTACAACACCTCCAGGCTGTGAGAGACCAAGACACCCGCCCTGTGGGCAGACTCGAACTCACACGCCGGACCAATGTGCGTGCATGTGTCTACACCTGGACAGGGCCACCTGCTTTCCTTCTGGCTGGATGAGCCAGCTGTGGAGTGTCCCGGGTGTGCTATCCCGGAACATAGGACTGGGATGGAACCAGAAACAACACACCTGCTCTGTGGTCAAGGCTCCCAGGCCAAGGTCACGGTAGGGAGAGGGTGGTCTAAGCTTGCAAACATCTGTTTTCAGAGGCCCCATTCTAAACTGGAAGTGACTGGTAGCTGCTGAGCACACAATTCCGAAGGACAGTAGGCAGTCCTGTGTGTCTTTCTAGCACAGGGCCTCTCTGGTGACCAGCCCCTGGCCTTTACCTTCCTCCTGTTTTGTAAGAACACTGTTCTAACTCACCTCATGCCCACACTACCCTGGGCAACTGGAGAACACCATAGCTCCTCAGCTGATGTGACATCTGGGGGCCCTTTACAGTTCACTACCATTCATGGCTCCCCCAAAGTTTGAGTCCTGAGAACTGGGGCTGTGGCAAGAAAGTTCTGGTGTGTTCTCTCTGTGGCACTAGCAATGCTGGGGTTAAGTTCTCCCTCAGTGATGGATACGATCCTGGGTGTGCATGATGGGTTACCTGGGTGTGCGTGTAACTGTTTACAATGGTCTCCCTGCTTCTGCCTCTCACTGGCTGTGTTCCTTGTTCCGGAGGGGAAGAGAGGTTCCATGGTCTCTGCTCTCGCCTGGTGCTGAATCCTGAGTGGTTTCCCCACTGAGGACCCTGTGACCCTGTGACCCTTTGCCCTTCCCTTATTGTACACACTCAGCACCCCATCTCCCAAAGCCTTTCTTCATTCCTTGCCTGAGATGGAAGCTTTTCTGGTCGGTGTTGGGCTGCACCCCTCCCCCACCACAATATCCTGCCTGAGGCATGCTGAGGATGAGTGGTTCAGAGTGAATGGTAAGGAGAGCCCTGGGGTCACTGGTCCTCGTCCCCAAAGCCATGTCCCCAGTGGTCAGACCTGACACAAGAGGGAAAGCTGTCCCCAAGCAGAGAAGTAGCAGAGGTAGCCAGGCAGCGAAATCCAAGCAAACATACAAAACCATCCCCCTTTTTAACATGGCCCTATTGGATATACACACTAGGACCAAGCATGGGTCCAAAGCAGGGAGACTGATTGACAGTAGTCACCCTTCTAGAGATATGTACCCCACGACACCCTCCAGTCTTTTCAGGACCTTCTCAAACCCCTTTGCAAAGCTCTTGCTGTCTGCACCTGGGGCCCTCAGGACCCACACGAGTTGTTCCCACATGTCCCCTCTCCTGGTGACATCTGTCTGTGGATCAGCTCTTGTGCCTCTTACAGATGGTTTCCTGTACATTTGCTCATGCCCCCAGGCCCCAGAATCACTAAGGACCATTCTCAACAGCAGCTGTAACCCCATCTAGCCCCGTTCTGAATAGTTCTCTGTGGCCAGGACTCGGCTGAAATCAGCCCCAACCTCTTACTAAGCATCTTAACGTGTCTCCTTTCTCTCTAATCGAATCAGGACCCCTTTGGTCCATGGACCCCAGTCTCTGTCACACACCTTTATATCTTAGAGGAAGTAAGAGAGGAGAGGGTCAGGGAGGGCTGAACCACTGGAACCCTGAAGTGTCCCCAGGAACTGGGGCTCACTCACCTTCTATTTGTCACTGAATGGGCCCAGTGGGGCACAGTTCTGGGTGCTCCAAGGAAGCCAGAGGAAGGTGTCTCCTCAGGAAGGAGTGACCAGTCTCTTGCCTCCCAGGGTTCTGCCTTGCCCTTAAACTAGGGTTTACGGTCTTTCAAGCATCCATAGAATCAGAGGATGATAGTAATCTGCCTGCAATCCTGGCAGTCTGAAGGCTGAGGCAGGAGGATAACAAGTCTGGACTATATAGGATTTCTGAAGGTCGGTTAGTGATTAAGTACTTGGGTGTTATGGGACGAGTCCCAGCCTTCCCTGCTCCTACACTGCTCTTCCTCTTATGGGGTCGGGATCTCTTGGGTCTAGGTCAAACGTTACCTCTTCACTCTTACTCTTTCCTGACCTCCACACCCACTGAGACTTGTGCCTGGGCTTCAGGCTTCATCCCTCACTGACTTCCCTCCCTTCCTTCAGCCATCAGGCCCTGCCTTACTAGTAGCCCCTTAATGTACAGATATCTGAGTCAAGGAATAAAATTAAAAAAAAAAAAAAAAGAATCATTCTCTTCCCTGAGGAAGCATCTGGGGAAAACTTATTCCTTCACCCTGCACAGAGCCAATGAGAAGAGAAGAGGCCATACAGTTAGAGACATTCCCCTCCAACTGCTGGCCCATCCAGCCACTCACTTTGTACAATGCCCCTTCTTCCATCAGACCAGCCACCTACCCCACTAACACCAAATGGCTTCTGCCCCTGCTTCACACTGCAAAGCCTTCGAGACATAGGCTTCAGAGGGGACAAGTCCCTTCTGTCCTTGTGCTGGGACATCATCTAAGTCCCCATCCTCAGAGCTTAATTAGAATCTCCAAGTATCCCCTTGGATTATTTGGGGGGGGGAATCCCCTTACTGGTCAAAGAGGTGGAAAGCCACCTTGCCATGTGCTCTTGTTTTCTGTAGCAATCTTGAACTCTTGAAAAACAGAAATCCTAGACTGGTGTTGCTAGGTACCTGATTGTATTCAGGATACCCAGGGTAGGAGGTGGATGGAGCTCTTGCCTGATACACACAAAGCCCCAAATTCCATCCCCAGTACCACATAAACCAGGGATGATGGTGCATGCCTCCTTTACCACACAAGAGAGCTGGAGGCAAGAGGATCAGAAATTCAGGGTTATCCTTAATCACACAGTGAGCTTGAGAGCAACCTGGGTTACACGTGACCTTAATAAATTTTGTAAATTCAGGACACTTGGCACCTCATGCTCCATGTCCATATACTGCATGTGCCACAAACACACACAAAAATGGACTTTCTTCATCTCCCACATCCCTTGTCCCAGTTGCATGTGGTCACCTAAGGTGCACAAAGAAGTGCCACTCACTTAACACTTAACTGGGAGCATCAAGCTCCAGCCCGCAAAGCGAATTTTACGTTATTTGTATCTGAGGAAAAGAAAAAGTCAAGAGAAGAAAAAAATGATTCTGGCAAATTCAATGCAATTCAAAATTTCCACCAGTCTCATATTGTCCCTAGCAATGACAAAATTATTTGCAAAACAGATCCTGTGACCTGTAGAGTCAAAATATATGGTGGCTTGGTCTATGGCCAGCTTGCCTGGCCAGTGATATAATGGGCTGTCTTAGTGATTGGACTTTGGGGAGCAACCTACAGGAAATGCAAAGGCTTAGAGGGGACAAGCAGCTCCCTGACCCTGGCTGGCCAGGTATGGAGCTAGCTAGGATGGGAAATGTGCCCCAGGATAGCCGTGAAGGTGACCCAATACAAAATTGTGAACTGACTTACAAACAGTAAGGGTTTTTGTTGTTGTTGTCTGCTTGCTTTTTGGTTTTGGTAGGGTTTTTTTTTCTTTTCCACTTTTTTTTCCTTTTTTTCTAACTCAAGTGTGAACTTTGTAGGTGACAATGTCATGTCTCAGTGTCAAAGGGATGAGATGCACAGCTAGCTAGACTTCAAGCTGCCTTGGTCAGCCAGTGACACTGGCATACAAGGTTGACTTAAAAAACAGTTGCTCATTACTCCCAGATCTAGGGTGATCTCTGAGGTACCTTCCTGTAGTCTCTTGTCTCTGGGGTCATCTTCTTCTAAGACCACTAATAACACCACCTTTACTCCTTGATCCGGGCCCCACTCCTCAGACCTCTTCAAAGATTCTTTCTCTGAATGTACACTGGGGACTCCAACAGATGTTGGGGAATGACTCAAGATGAGCATTATGGGGGTCATTGTTCAGTTCTGTACCAAGACCTTGGAGGTAGCTAAGGCTGTGGGTTTTCAATACCTGCTGCCCTCCCATCTCTGGCTTTTCATTCCCACTTTGTCCCCAAGTTCAAGTCCCCACAAGGGCCCTTCATGTCCTCATGCCCTGCCTGTCTTCATTCCACCCATCTGCCCTCCTAAGGACTGGTCTTGTTCCTAGAGTGATCCTGGTAAAGCGAAGCTTCCCTCTGCCCCTGTGTTGACTTCTGTGACAAACTACCACACACCAAGAGGCTTTTCACAGTGAAGATGGATGCCCTCACCATCCTACAGATGCAAAGTCCGAACACAAAGTGTCCACATGACCTACCTCCTCTGGACTTTGGGAGTGTTTTCTTCTTGCCTCTTGACATGTAGTGGTATGTGATAAACTGATATTCCCTGGCTTGTGGGAGCATCTCTCCAGTCTTTACCTTTGCCTCCACTGGCCAAAATGAACTCCTTGCATCTGTCTTTGTGCGACTCTTTTTTATGAGGATCCAGTCCTGTTGAATCAGGATGCTCTGTATTCGTTACTTTGTAACTTGTGATTGTAACCAAATGCTAGTAGAAACAGTTTAAGGGAGTAATTACATGTTTTGGCTCAGTCCATAGTTGCCTGACCCTGTGTTTCTGGGCCTTTCTTGAGGCGGGTGTTCATCAATAGTATGGGGGTGAGGAGAGGAGTTTCTTCATGGCAAACAGGAAGCAAAGAGAGCAATACAGGAAGGAGTCGGGAGTGAGGTGTGTTATGCCACTTCCTCCAGCTAGGACCTTTGAGCATCACATTGTGAATCCATCCAGGGACTTGTGAGTTAGGTCAGAGGTATCAGTATGTCTCCAGAAACTTCATCACATATACCCAGAGGTATGTGATTGATTCCCTTGAAATGCATTTCTTAATTCTGTCAAGATGTCAATCAAGATTACATATCACACTGCTTCACAGGCCTGCATGACTCTGTTTCAAATCAGGGCCCATTCTGAGGTCCTGGAACACTACCCAAACCCTAGCACTCTCCCAGTGACTCTCCTATGAATACATATGCCATCTTAATTTCTTTGTGGAAAAACCCTGGGCCACCCAGAGACAGATTTCCCAGAACCCCTGGGCCACTTCTCAATCCTACCCATGACAGACATGCCCCATCCATGAGCCCCAATAGACATAGATGTTAGAGTAGGCAATGTGGGAGTACCAATAAAGTTATTGAGATGAGGATCTAGAAAGGTCTATGTATAAACAATCTAGAAGGATGAAGATCTGGAGCAAGGAGAGTACATGTTAATGCTCCTGCCACTGCTGCCCTTTCCTCTATCCTTAGCAGACATTGCTAATCAATCTCAGCACAGCTTCTAACCACAGTCATAGAGCATTTGCCACAAAGGCCCTGAGTGTGACTGTATGTGCTGAGAAGGGAAAGAAGTTTTCCCCGGAAAGTCCCTTCCAATAAACATGGGTGACTTTAGAATTCATGTCTCAGAATTTCCAGAGACCTAATCACTCAGGGTCCCCTTAGTGGATAGTCTGCCTGGAACGGTACAAGAGTTTATTTCCAATTAGAGAGTTGGGCCAACTGGCAAAGGCTTTCTTCCCAGGTAACCTGCTACTGATACTATGTTGAAACAGTGTTGAAACAAGGGAACTGACTCTAATTGTATTTTGGCCTCTTCCCTGCACCTGAGTCTCAAAATCAAGTTTTTAGCCAATGGCCTCTGAAAGCCACTCTCTCTACTCCTGAACTCTTAAAATGCCACTGATTAGTGACCAAGAAGACCTTACATAGCCCATCTCTTCATCTGCTGCCCTATTCTACTCTTGCCCATGTGCTGAGAAAGATTGAAAGCTAGCTACCATGCGCTTACATTAGATCAGCAGATCCAGCCCTCCTTTCCATGGAACTGGCAGCCATTGTTGATAGTGACAAGATACATTGTGGATCCTTAGATGTGAAAGTCTGATGATTCAAATCAAAGCTTAGCTTTTCTTTTCTACTACTTTGAGGGAAGATCTCAGCTTGGCTATTTCTTCATGCTTTAAAAATGTCTTGGTTTCTCTCAATAACCAACTTCAGGTGCCAGGATATAAGATGGCTAGGTTCAGGGATGGCAGAGGTGTTTCTATCCAGTGGCCAGCACTTCCTAAGAAGCAACCAATCATGAAAATAGAAGTTTGCAATGTACAGAAGGCTGGGGGAGCTTGCCTGGGTGTGGCCAGTTATGTACAGAGGTGAAGCTGAGGTCTGAAGGAGAAGGAGGAAATGGGAAGATCAGACTGGTTGAATTAGAAGTCTGACAATCTAGATGCTGTTGGTCTTGGACCCAGTCAGTTCTTGGATTTCTCCTGTAGCCAGGCTAGCCTCAAAACCTTGATCCTCCTGTTCCTGGTAGAGAAACAGCCACTAAACGGTGTGATAGAATGTGACTGTTCTGTTCCTGATCTGCCTGTGGCTGATGGAAAGTTCTCTTTGTCACACCCCTAATCAGATCCAGGGGACCCAATGGCCCAGAATTATAGGGAGCAGAGGAAAAGCTGGGCATTGCAAGATCCTGGAACTTGGGAAGCACTGTGGGATTTGATATACATGATCACCAGGCCCCACCTGGGGAAGAAACTGGGCCACTGGTTCACTCTGTCCCCTGGGGCTCCACCACCCACATCTGCACCCTATCTAGGGTGGGACATTGACTCTCCAAGGGTGTCTCTGCTGTACATAGGCCAGTCACAAGCCCTTCTAAAAGCCTGCTCTTGTCTACTTTTGTTTCTTCACCATGCTTCCTGCCATCTCTTCTGAAAGAGCTCTGATTTATCAGCCACCTGACCCACAGACCCGTAAGGACACACGAGAAAGCTCCATCCTAGGTCTTCTTGCCATGGTATCTCTCTCTGTACAGTGTGCTTCACTCTGTGAATGAGCCACTGGAGTATTGACATCAAAGATGCACAGGAACATGGAGATGTGTTGATGGAAAAACCTCCACACCCCACATAATTCTCCAGAGATAAACTGAATGTGATGGGCAAAGTAATGGTTTATTATCAAAGAGGCTAACAATGACACAGGGGTCATTGTGAGTCCCAGGCTGAATCTGTAATGGGGGCTAAAGTGCAGGAGAGACTGCATTCACCTTGTTGGTGGGATGGGGGTATCTACATGAGCTTGAGACATGGGAAGCAGCACCTTGGCCAACTATGGAACAACCTGGGGTGGGGTGAGGTAAATGAACTCAGCTTCAGCTTGATTCAACTCACATTCTCCTGTCCCTTCCTCTGGCTGACCACGACGTCACCAACAAGCTATTCTCAGCTCTTCTAGGGGCATATTTTGGACTTTCTTAGCATTGTGAAGCCCTTAGTACTTGCTCTGTTGCTGGGTCCCAGGGGAATGGCTGCAGTTAATAAACAGCACCTCCATAGTGTCCCAGTCTCTGTCATCTTGGTACCCAACTGAGTCTCCCACCCCAAAGTGTACCTCTCAGGATATCCCCAGGCACATGAAGCAGAAATGGAGCGCCAGCGGGTATCTCCCACCCACTTAGATGCTGATAGCCTGGGACTATTAACACGGACAGTTGGGTCTCCTAAGGAATAGCTAAGTACAGGATGCTGATATCTACCAGAGAGAACTGAGATGTTTCCATCCCCTGATCACCAAGGCCTTTGTAGAAGCAGGAATCTCTTCCTCTGGTCCCACAGCCCCAAGGCCAAAGCCAAGAGCATCATCTGTGGCATACAAGTCTGTCTCCACAGGCAAGACAAGCCAGACACTACAGCCCAGGTTCCCACTCCAGACATGTTCCTACATCCCTGACCCAGTGATCTTTCTAGGGGTCGGTCACATGTCCCAACAAGTGGACAGCTCTCCAATTTACCAACCTGAGGAAAATCCCTCCTTGTAAAAAGGCTTTCTCTTTGTAAATTATTCTGTTGCCTTTTTCTAAACACAAAGTATATATACCTATAAATGCTATATATATTATATATGTGTATATACATAAAGACTACTTCTTGTACAGCCCTCCACGGACCTCAGGCCCACTGTTTTCTCCATGTCTGTCTGTACTGACTGTTGCAGAATGAGCTGATGTATGACCTTGATTTTCCATTTTCCTTCTGGACCACTGTCTCTTCCTTTTCCTTTGTAGGTCTGTCTTGCTCTCTGTCTCTCTCTCTCTCACTCATTGCCAACATGTTGTTAGAAAAGAATATTTGATTTAGATGCCATCCAGGGAAGGCAAGCAGGATGGATGGATGGGTGAGTGGATGGATAGGTATATGAATGGATGGATGAATAATGGATGGGTGAATGAATGAATAGGTATGTGAATGGATGGATGGATGGATGGATAGATAGGTAGGTAGATAGATATCTGGATGAATAGATGGGTGAATGGATGGATACGGATGTGAATAATTGGGTGGATGGATGAATGTATGGGTGGATGGATAGATAGGTATGTGAATGAATGGATGGATGGATAATGGATGGATGGATGAATGGGTGAGTGGATACATAGGTATACGAATGGATGGATGGATGGATAGGTATGTGGATGGATGGATGGATAGATAGATGGATAGATGGGTATGTGAATGGATGGAAGGATGGGTAGGTGGGTGGATGCATAAGCAAGTAGATGAATGAATATGTGGGTAGAAGGATGAGTGGGTGGGTGAATGGATGGATAGGTTGGCAGATTAATGTATTAGTAGATAGGTGAGTGGATGGATGGATGGGTAGATAGATAGATAGATGGGAAGGTAGATGGATGGATGTTGGATAAGTGAGATGAATAAGTGAATGGTTAGATTGATGGATGTGTGGATAGGTGAGTGGGTGGATGAATGGGTGAATGGGTAGATGGACGATTGGATGGATGGTGGGTGGCTATATAGGCAGGCAGGTAGGTAGCTGGATGGGTGGGCTATAGAAAGATAGATGGATAGGCAGATGGGT
Organism: Mastomys coucha; assembly: GCF_008632895.1. NCBI lineage: Eukaryota > Metazoa > Chordata > Mammalia > Rodentia > Muridae > Mastomys > Mastomys coucha. The sequence continues at coordinate 111,145,936 of NW_022196905.1, forward strand.
GGGTTGGTGGTCCACTATGTATATTTGTATAGATCATTTATAAAGTTTTCTACACTTCTCAAAAAAAAAAAAAAAGTATTTCTAACCGTGGCTGTTGGACAGTCTGTGAGCCTGTGAGCCGGCAAGCCTGTTGTTTCTTGTGTTTAGTGCAATGTTAGTGAGAATCCAATGTCTGAGTTATCAATGCCAATAAAGAATTTGAGAATTACTTCATCGGCTACTGTCACTCCAGGTCTGAACTCTGCTGTTGTCTGTTGGATGAAAGGAAGCTCAAGCAGGAAACAAGGGTTGCTAAGGGAACAAGGGTTGCTAACTGCCCTGATGATACTGTGTAACAAAATGTCTCCCAAACTCCACCATTTACATCAGCGAATTCTTACCTTCAGGCAGCTGGGGCTGTGAGTCTAGGTTGGGCTCCTCTAAGAGGCTCCTTTGAGGCTTCTGGGCAGGTTCAAGGTCAGATAGGAGGTTATTCCATATGTGTTCACGTGGACATGAAAGCCAGACCAGAATGAACAAAACTCCATGCAGACCATTGCCTCCCAACCACAGCCACCAACACTACACTGGCCAGTACTGGTCAGATGACCCAGCCTTTCACGGAATTGTTGCAAACTCCACTGTGGTGTAAGCTAGTAACACCCACCTGGGGGTTGGGGGGAAGGGCACAAATGTGCTTTCCTGGAAAGAGGAATGTGGTATATACACAGCAGTCCCCATGGTCACACTCACAGATATGGGTGTGTTTGTGTGTGTGTGTGTTTGTGTGGGTAGGCAAATGCCTGTGTGCTTACTTGGAGATGCAGGGGCTTTGTGACACCTTCAAGTGCTGTTCCCAGATACCTTCACCTTGGTTCTGAGACAGTGTATCTCAATGACCTGGAGCTCATGAATTGGCTAGATTGACTGACCAGCAAACCCCAGGGATCCTCCTGCCTCCACCTCCCAGCTCCAGGATCACACTAGTGTACCACTGCCTGGGGGGTGTCAAACTCAGGTCACTGTCCTTCTGGGCAAGTTCTTTACCCACTGAGCCATCTGCCCAGCCTCATACTGAGGTCTCTAACCTGTGAAATAAGATCTCCATTGAGGAAGTGAGAGGGGGAACTGGCGTTTGGGGAAGCTAGTATGGATAGCTCTGCCCACTCCTTCTCTGGCCTCACTGACTCTGCCCTCCAGGCCTGGGTAAACCCTCTCCTGCCCACATTCACACATTCACTGACAGGCCTGGGGTCAAATCACCTCTTGACAATATGCAAGCTATGCAGCTTTGGGCAGATGGTTTGGCTTCTCTGGACCTTCATGAATTAGATGTAATCATTGTAACACTACCATCCTCCTCCCAAATGATAAGGCTTCTGTAAGGGCCTTGAACATACTCTGCACATTTGAGTTGCTGAGACAGGTATGCATCACAGTGTGGGAGAAGCCCCCACCCTCCCCTAGATCTTCTGCTCCCCCAAATTCCCACTCCTTGCCGAGAGTTGAAGCAAGCTCTGGTCTGCTTCCTGAGTATGACACTATTGATCCAAGACCATGATGGGATTTGAACTCAGGTCCAAGAGCCAGGATTTCAATTGTGTTTTGTTTTTCTTTTTTAAACAACATCTTGCTATGTAACCCCCTGGCTGCCCTCAAATTCTCCAATCTTGACCTTAGCCTCCTGGGTGCTGCAGCCCAGCAAGGTTGCAGTATATAGTGTGTGTGTATGTGTGTGTGTGTGTCTACATGTGTGCATGTGCATGTGTGCATAGGTGTGCACAAAGGCCAGATATTGACACCAAATGTCTTCCTTAATCTTTCTTCACCTTATTTTTTGAGACAGAATCGCTCACTGAACCCAAAACTTACCCATTCAGCTAGTAGAGTCAACCAGCTTGTTCTGGGGATCTCTGTCTCTGATTTCTGATTGCTGGGATTGCAAACAGGCTCCAACACCCACCCAGCATTCGCAGGCTGCAATTCACATGAGTGTGGAGGTCCAAACTCCGGCAAGAGCTTTGCCCACTGAGCCAACACCCCAGCCCCAAAGCTGCTGTCTTCAGCAACCACTTTCGAGCTGTGTGTAATTTGGAAAGCCCTATTTCACATCCCACCTTTCTATAGCCTCTGTGACATACTTGGAAGACTCTAAAGTTTTCCACTTGGAACAAGGCCCCACCCACCGTTCCCAGGCATGTGAGACAGGTGCCTCTCATCCTGTCACATGGTACTGTCTGCCCTCTGCCTTGGGAACTGCCCCCGCCATTATCAGCACTTTGCTGGGGGTATTAGGAATCTGTAAAACCATCCTCATAGGTCCACTAGCCAAGAAGCTGGTCACCAGACAGTAAATGGCTGCTGCATGTCAGCCATTCCTATCTAACCTCTTCATTAACATCCTGAAGCCAGACAATCCCTTGCTAGCCTGGGACCAAGTCCTGCTAAGTACCACTGCCACAGACCAGCACGGGGCCGGTCCCAGCTCACGAATGAGGAAAATCAAGGTACAAGGGCATTTGAGTTCTTGTGGTCAAGCCATGTCTGGGCCCCCAGAACTCTGGTTCTGGTTCCAACCAGTTCTGAATCCCAAACCTCTGGCCCATGGGAGGCCAGCAATGAGTTCCATTCCTAGGAAACAAATGTGGGTGAGTGTGGGGGATTCCCCAGCAAACAGCCACTCTAACACTGCCTAGCCATGGCTTTGAGAGTCCCAGTCACAAAGTCTTTTGCTATGGGAGATCCACTTTGATGGGCATGGTTCTGTGCAAAGCCCACAGGAGCAGAGGGAGAAGTCACACGAGATTCCAGATTCAGTGTCCAGTATTCTTTCTCCTAAAACCCAAGCTGTCATCAAATTCAGAACCTAAAAGAAGGACACGCGGCCAGAAGGGAAGGCCTACATCTCAGCAGGACACCAGGCCCAGAATACTAGTGTTGTGGTGGAGAGAGAGAGTATCAGAAATGTGCCACCCTGAGGTCTGTGGGCTCGGGGCCACCTTGCTATGGAGTGGAGGACAGCCTGCCTCCAGTGTTCATTCCTTCAGCCATGAGAGCTTTCTAGACCTACGTTACTTCATACACATCACATCCATGACTACACAGATGTGGAAGGCAGCCCTGACCAGGTAAGACCTTCATCAAAGAAATAAGATAATGCCAGGTGTGGTGGCACACGCCTTTAATCCCAGCACATAGGAAGCAGAGGCAGGTGGAGCCTGCCCACTTAGATTGCATAGTGAAACCCTGTCTCAAAGACAAAATAACATAGAACAAATAGTCTATCGTTTTTGTACTGATATCATTTTAGAGCAAGCAGTTTTATATAATATTGGATTGAAGTGTATTGCTATAATTTATCTTTTAATTTTATTTTTTTTCCCATGTAGGGTCTTGTCACTCTGTAATCCATACTAGTCTTCTGGAACTTTACATAGCCTAGGCTGGCTTCCAACCCTGCACCTTCCTGCTTCCGCCTCCAGAAAGTGGTCACCCCAGGTGTATTGTTCACCTGGCTCTGCATTCTTTAATTTTACTTGCTTTATCCCTTGGGAACGGTTCTGGCTGTGTCCCTGGCTGGCAGTATACAACAGAATCGACCTCACTCTGCTGGGGGCTCAGATTAGAAGCAACAAAGTAACAGATGAGCGGTCAGGCAGGCAATAGTAGCCCCAGTTCCTGTCCCTGCAACCAGCCTTGGAATGCAGTGTCAGGTTCTGCCTGCCCAGCGCACCAAGAGGATGGGAACCTGGGCTTGAAGCAAGGAATTTCTTCTCTCAGATTCTTCCTCCCAGTATGGAAGTGATCAGTAAGTGTAGGTTCCTATGTGGATGCCGGGCCAAGGCTGTACCATAACTATCATTAATGCCAGTGCCGATCACCTAGTCAAAAGCACAACTGGGAAACAGTTCTGGCGATGTATACCTGTAACCCAGCACTCAGGAGGGGGAGCAGACATTCAAGGCCATCTTTGCTTGGCCATAAAAGAAATCTGAGGGCATCCTGGGCTACATGAGACCTTGTCTCAAAAACAAACAAACAAAACAAAATAACCATCACAGGGCTACAGAGATAGAACATTTGTTGCTCTTCCAAAGGATCTGAGTTCAGTTCCCTGTAGCTATGTCAGGCAACTCATAGCAACCTATAGCTTTAGACCTGAGGCCTCTTCTGGTCTCTGGCACACACGCGCGCTCGCACACACACACACACACACACACACACG
>NW_022196905.1:111150149-111193286 GCF_008632895.1 Mastomys coucha
GAGGGGTGTCTCGGGGTTGAACCCCAGTGCCCAATTCTGTTGAACTGAGACTTGTGAATGACAGGATTTCTGCACACCAATGTCACACTTACCCCAAGCTAGAAGAAACATTGGAAGCAAAGGTTTCAAGCAGTCTGTTTTTAATAGGCCATGTTTGCTTAACATCTACTATGTGCCAGACCTAGGGTGCTATGGGGAAGTAAAAACAAAATTCATGGCTCTGGCTTAGGGCTGGTCAGAGAGAGAAGAGCCAGGGAGGGGTGGGAAGCACTTGCCCACTGTGGGCAAGGACTCTGAGATGTCAGGTGACAAGGTGGCGCACGCCTTTAATCCCAGCACTTGGGAGGCCAAGGCAGGCAGATTTCTGAGTTCAAGGCCAGCCTGGTCTACAGAGTGAGTTCCAGGATAGCCAGGGCTACATAGTAAAACCCTGTCCCCTCCCCCACAAAAAAAAGATGTCAGGTGACAATATCTAAGATCAGCCATGGAGGAGGGCAGAGGACAACCTTTTTGGAATCTCTCCCAATTTCTGGAATCCAATGGGTGGGGAATCTCCAATCCTTTACAAAGCAGCCCCTCTCATGACTCTTAATAGAACATTCTAGTGAGTTTGTTAGTGACCCCACCATCTACTTGCTATCTGAGCTCAGAGCTTTGTCATCCCGAGGTCTCATCCTAAAGCCCATCACCTGCCTCGGGACCTGGCTCAGTGGCTCAGGAGGCCTCATGGCCAACGGCCCAGCCAGCTGCCTGCTCCCTTCTGACAAGTCAGGCAGTCTGACTCAGGCTCATCTTCCCCAGCCCCACGTGGAGGCTGGGTCTGCTCCAGGGGTGTGAACTACCAGCCAGGGTGTCCGCCAATCAGACCAAAATGAGCCCATAAGCCTCCGTGAGGATTAGACCTAAGAACATTCTAGAATCCCACACTCCACTTTGGAGCTCCCAAGGGGCAGACCACAGCAGACAGGTGTGTTACTCAACCTGTCTTGATTGAGGATAATGATACAGTAATTATTTAATCATCCAAAGGGACACAGGCCTGTCAGCTGCTGCAGCCCCAACACCTGGAGTAATGCCTAACACACAGTAGGCACTCAGTAGGTTCTTTTATTAAATAAGGACACAATAATTGCTGCCTCAATTCATCAAGTATGTAGCACAAATAATTACACCTCGTGCCATTATTATACAACTAAAAACAATTTTTAAAAGGGGATGCATCTTAATTTCTGTCTCCACAAGGGAGGTGCCACTATAATGCCTGCCCTGAAAGCTCTGCACACAGTAGGTGTTCAATAAGTACCATTACCCAGAGACAGGTACTGGGCATGAGTTCGTTGCGTCTGGGGAGAATGAGGACAACTTTTCCATTCTCCAAACCCTTCCTCTGTCTCAAAGTACTCATCCGTTGTATGTTGTAACTGTAGCAAAGCCCAGAGAGGTAGCGGAACCTGCTTGAGGTCACACAGCGAGCTTAGCACATCTCCTGACTCCGTGTCCAGAGCTTTTTTTCTTCTCACATCCCCAGCTGGGGCTCCACACTGGAACCATTAGATCAGCCAGGGAATGGGTGGGTCAGGAGAGAAGGCATCAGAAACCTAACGTGAAATACCCATCAGCAGGTCGTAATTTCTTACTTGTCTTTTAGATCTGGCTCCCTGTCCCTGAACCTCAGTTTTCCTCATCCAAACAAGGGGCTGATGTTGTTTCCTTTGCAGGAAGCACTGTGAGAAGCCATAACCCAGTGTCAGGCTGAGTGAGGGGTATGAGCTGACTCCCCTACTGTGTGATGTTGAAGAAGAAACTTAGTTTCTCTGAGCCTTAGGTGCTTTGTGTACAAATAAAGTACTTACTAAATAGCCACTTTGTGGAGCTTGTGAGCTGTGTTTGGGGGCAGCACAGGCACCTATCCTGGCACGCAGTAAATGCTCAGTTAAAGCTCCCAGGATTCCTGGGTGCCAGCCACAGCCGAGACACAGAAGACTCATGGCTGCAATCCTGACTCCAGGCCATCCCAGCCAGCTGGGGGAAACCTGAGCCACCTCCATCCCTGGCAGAAGCCTCCACAACCACCACAGCCCCTGGAATGAAAGAAAGGTCAGAGTCTAGGGAAGCAAGGCTGGCTGGTGTGATGGAGGAAGGGCTGCCTGGGGGCTGGCTAGCCACCCTCACCTCTCTCCTCTCCGCTTTCCAGGGGGAGCCTGAGCACGCTGAGCCTGGGTGTGCCCCCCCTGCCCAGGGCTTGGCCTCTGGGCCCCGTGCTGAGCCGCCTCCCAGCCTGCCCCTGGGGAGGGGCCACCTGGTGTCAATTAAGGCCCTGAGTCGCTCGGCCGCACCACGCAGGGCTGCTGATTAGAGCTGCAGTCTCTCCAGATGGGGAGCACGGACTGAGGGGCAACACCACCATGCCAGGGGGAGGCTTCCCAGAAGCCCGTGAGTAATGGGTGGGGGCTCTGTCCCCTGAGTGGGAGGGAAGCTGGGTGCATGCGGCCACTTGGGCATCAGGGGAGGGGGCTCTTCCAGCAGAGTTTGTTCTTTAGAGGCCTTTCCAGGCCTCTCCTGGACCTTCTTCTCCTCAGCCTCACCTCAAGGAGACCCCAGGGGACCGTATGCCATCCAGTGTCCTTCCTCCAGTCACGCAGTCGCAGAGGGCACCCCCACGCTGCGTCTGAAGGAGGCATGAAGGGTGTATGTGGGACCAGCTCGGTTGGAGGCTATTTGGAGGAGTCCCTGACTTTCTCCTGGGCACCCCACAGGGAAGGCTGCCTCTGTGCCCCCTCAGGTGGGCACCTAAGGCTGAGTTCCTACAATGTACTGGCCCCAGAGTCCATGCTGTGGGTGGCCCCACAGGGAAGCAGGAGAGGTCCCTGCACCAAAGCAGCTCTTCAAGGGAAAGAGGCTACATACAGCTCCAGATACTGTGTCCTGCCACAGAAGTCCAAGCCAGATCCTGGCCCCGCACCTGCTTTAAGGGCCACTGGTTCAGCTAGGTAGGGTTTGTATCACGGGGGAAGATGATCCCCAAAAGGGACAGTGTATGGGGCAGCTGTGTGCTTGTGGGATGGACTCTGGGTAGAGGGAGGGGGGCGATTATGGAGGTCTGTAGGATGTGACGTGACTCATGTTTGGCCCCCCGGCTTTGTCTGTGGAGCCTGGGCTCTTAGCTGGGAGAGGTTTCTGTAGCCATGGAAGGGTTTGTATGATGGCACCACTTGGCACTGGTGTCTGTGGAAGTTCTAAAGTTGGAGGACACCTGGGTAAGACCCAGGAAAGTGAAGGCAGCTGTTGACACATTAGAGCAATAGGTAGGCCCTTGCCTTATCCATATCTCTATTTGTGCAACAAACTACAGTCAAGCTCTACTGTCCTTGGGATGCATGCCCCTTAGTGTGAATTTCCTGTATGATATCTGTCACGTGCATCTTGGAGTCTGGACTAGGAAGGAAGGAGGGTCACCCCTGTGGCCAGCAGGCCATTGCAGTGTCTTTCTGTGACTGTGCATCTTGTGTTGCTCTTGGTGACCATGCCGTGTGGACATGGGCCTCTTGGCTGTGGGGCCAAGTTACTTACTGCAGCCTGTTCTGTCCTTCTGAGGGCATATGAGTTCTGGGGGGCGCCATACCCTTTGAGGTTGCTGGGCAGTAGCTATCTCCCCACTACCTTCGGTATGCATTTTTGGGGACTTAGCTAGTTTTATCTCCGAGACTCCTACCTCCCTGGTAGCTGGACTTGAGGACTGAGCCCCTGGAATCATGTCTGTGAGTCTGAGGCAAGAGGGAAAGGGGGGTTAGCCATGGAAAAGCCCGATTGCTTTCTGGGAAATAGTGACCCTAGCTCATTTCCCCCAGAAAAGTCCTCGCCAGCCTCCTTCCAATTAGGATTTGGGCCTGACACGGGGATATGGTAGTGAACGGAGAAGTCAGTCAGGTCACAAAAGCTTTACCAAGAAACATTTGCTCTCAGAACCAAATTACAAAGCAGCCACCCTGCAGTGGAGGCCTTTATTCCCACAGCCTGCTACACACTGTGTGGTGTTCACTGAGCATCTACTATGAGCCAGATTCTGTGCTCACAGGTGTAGACACCTGAACTTGAGACTCCATCCTCCTGCCTCTTTCCCCACTGTGGGCAGCAGGACACCCATGACTGGTCTGGGACATGCCAGGTGCTAAAGCTATAGAAGCAGATTGAGGTCCCTTCTTGGTTGGGGGGGGGTCCCCTTGAAGCACCAATCGAAATGTTCCCAGAATCCACTGGGAATCAGTGGCTGTAGCTAAAGCCCAGAATTCAGTTTGTGATGGACCGTAATTGATCCCTTAGCATCTTGAAAATATCCACCCCAGGACAAAATGGAGTTCATGCGTGCCCATGGCTTAACTGTGTTTTCCTGAGGGAACATGTGATTATTCCTCTGCTTGCTGCCTAAGCCTGTCCAAGGCTCAGGCCACTCATTAAAGAGACAATGCGTTCAGTGTTCCCCACAAGCTGGACACCACCTAGTGTAGCACGTGAGATGACTCACGACTCAGGTCCCTTCACCCTCCAAAGTTCCCCCAGTCCTTTCCCACCTGCTCTCTGGGGGCCACACCTGGAACCCCCAGAGCTAGCCTCTTACTGAGCTCCAGTCTTCAGTGGGACATGGGCAATTTTGTTTCCTGGTTTGATTTAGTTAGCCATGCTGGCAATGGGTCTTGTGCATGCTAGGCAAATACTCTTATTATAGAGCTACAGCCCCTGCTCCTCTTTGTTTTTTAATATGAAATTTTAATAACTTTTAAAATTTCACTTTTTAATATGACATTTTTAGTAACTTTTAAAATTTCACATATGCATACAATGTATTTGGGTCATATTTACCCCCACTCCCTCCAGACCTGCCCCCTCAGCCCCCACTCATTCCCAACTCCATGTCTTTTCCTTTTTTAATAGCTCACCAGAACTAATCTGTGCTGCCTGTGGACTCGTGGGTATGGGAGCACCCACTGGAGCAGAGTGAAGCTAAACCCCTGGTTTTCTGAGACATGGCCTGCTTCCTTTCCTCTTCCCCAGGCCAGGATTACAGACAGGCTCTGCCACACCTGGTACCTAACATGTAGGTAGAGCTGATCCCGGAGGATGAGGGAGCCATTAAGGGAGTGGGTAGGGCCTTCAGAAAACAACAAAGAACTTTTCATACATTACAGGCAGACATGGAAAACTTTTGCCCACACAAAACTCTAGAGAAATGGATTAGTGTCGAATGTTCCAGAAGAGGTGGACGGAGGTCTTGTTGTCTCAGTCCTCATTTGACCCCTTGCCTTCGCAGGGTCTTGAGGTCCCCTGGTGAAACCCCTGTGGTAGCCAGGCAGCTGGCAAGTCCCAGTCCAACCAGGGGGACATGGCAGGTGATGAAGTGGTGGCCTTGAGGTTGGAGGAGATCCTGATAGTACCTGAGAAAGGCAGACTCTTAGGAAGGGAGGCATTCTCTCAGACATCTGTTCCTGTAGTCACTCAGCAAACAGCTATTAAGCTCCTACTATGTTCTGTAATTTGAGCTATCTGTCAGGTAGGGGACAGAACACAACCTAGCTGCTCCCCTTGGCACAGAGGGGTACTATCTGTATGTAACATGGCTTTGGTGGGTGGGATCTGATCAGAGCTTCTCCAGAGGTTGTGATGATAGGCAGGTGGCCCAGCCTATCTCACCAGCACCCCAGCAGGAAAAGGATTGTCTGGGGTCTGAATGGTGGAAGGAGGGCTGTCATGACAGAGGGTGCAGTTTACACAGGGCACTGGCCAAGGCTGGCACAAGCCTCAACCTGGTCCATGGGGCTCTGGAAAATGGGCTACCTTTCTGAGCCATGCCACCCAGTGGCTCAGGCAAGTGGGCTCAGTTAGTCATTGGCTCAAGCTGTCCCCAGCTGTGAGGGGGATGTGAGCAGAGGGGAATGTCAGTTTGATAGATAACCCAGCTTCCTCCACTCCCAAAGGCACAGAAGCTGGGGCACAGGTGCCATTGAAAGCCACCTGGGTGAAACAAGCTTGTGCCCCACCACAGTAGGCGACTTCTAGACTGAAAGACAGGTAGATGAGAAAACCACATGGGCTTGTCATTCCAATGGAGAACGTAAAGGAAAGCCAATGGAAGGACCAGAACCAGTGTGGGAAGTCAGGTGAATGATCAAGGAAGAGTCTGGAAGCCAAGTTCAAATCTTAGTCCCACCCTGTGGTGTCCCATCGCTTTTGAACCAGTCCCTTGGTTTTCCAGGCTGGTGATTCCCTGGCTGTGGAGTGTAAATGCCATGTAGCCCCATCTCATGGCATGATGGGTACAATGTCTGTAGAAATCACATAGTCCAGTCTCTGGAAGCTGCAAAGGACAGTATGGTACACTGAGGCAGAGTCCAGCCACAGGTAGCCCCCTTACTGTGGAATAACTGGGGCCTTCCCTGACCTGAACTCAAAGTGCATGCCCAGGGCTTTTTGTCTCCGGGGAGTTGAGGAGGAAGCATGGCTTCCTTAGTACACGTTCTGTTGCTGTGATAAACACGATGACCCAAAGCAGCTCTGTGATCTTAGATTTGGCATAAGGCTTACAGTTGTAAGGCTTATAGTCCATCACCAAGCGGAGCCAAGGCAGGAACCTAGAGGCAGGAACTGAAAATAGGCCATGGAGGGGTGCTGCTCACTGGCTTGCTCCCCATGGCTTGCTCAGCCTGTTTTCTTTACAACCGAGGACCCTGGGATCACACTGTACACAATGAGCTGTGCTAACCAATCATTAATCAAGAAAATATAGGCCAGGTGTATGGCTCTTGCTTTTCCTTCTAGCACTTGAAGAGACAGGTGGATCTCTATAACCTCAGAGCTAGCCTGGTCTAAGTAAGAGATTTCTGGGCCAGTCAGGGCTACATAAAATCATTATCATCATTATCATCATAGTAGTAGTAATAAATGGGGTCTAGAAAGATGTTTCAATGGTTAAGAGCACCTGTTCCTCATGTAGAGGACCTGAGTTCAGCTCCCAGTACCCACATGGTAGCTCACAGCCATCTGTCACTCCAGTTCAAGGGGTTCCGATGCTCTCTTCTAGCCAGTGCAAGCCCCACATGTGCACACGGCACATTTGCATAAAATGGACAAAATACATAAGAATCAGTGACTCCAAGGAAAAATAAAATATCCCACAGTCTTGCCCTGTAGTCCAGTCTGATGGAGGCATTCTATTAATTGGGGTTTCCCCTTCACAGGTGACTCTGGCTTGTGAACAGCTGGCCCCAAAATAAGCAACACAGGATGTGTGTGGGGCCAGAGCTGACTCAGGAGGGGCTTGTATTCAGCTGAGAGCTAGAGGAGACAGAAACCTGGAACTGCTCCAGTCCTGTCCCTCCTCATACCTCATGCAGGCCTGAAGCACTGGCTAGAAGCCTCCCACCCTGTCAGTCATCCATCCCAGAAGGGATGGATGCAGAAGCACATGGTCCCTCAGCTCCCATCATGCACTGGACCCTGAGATTATGCATGAGTAACAAGTAAGGATCCCCATGTACACCAGGTTTCAAGTTCATAGTGGGGTTGCAGGACTCCAAGGATATGGTCAAGGTTAGAGGGCAGAGAGCCAGGAGATCACCGCAGACTAAGGAACAGGCTCTGGAGGTTTGGGGGCAGGGTGGTGGGAACAGGGGTGCAGCGGGGATATGAGCAGAGTCATGAGTGAGGACATGACCTCCTAACAGAGGGAGAAGTACAGAACCCCAAGAATGGCATGTGTTTAATGGTAAAGGCACAATACAATGTAGTCAAGGCTGTGGGAGGAAGGGGAGATGGCATGAGGTTGTAGGGGAAAAGGTATCTGTCACAGAAAGGTGTGTGAGGATATGTGTGCATGAGAGAGGTGTGTAGAGGCATGTGCGTGTGAGAGAGACAGGTGAAAGTGTGTGAGGTGTTAGCTTAGCATGTAAGAGGTGTGTCTGGATATAAGAGAAAGAGAAGGGTGTGTGTATAAGAGAGGGAAAGAGAGGTTTGTGAGGGAGTGTGTGTGTGTGTGTGTGTATGAAGATGTGTATACTTGTCTACATGTGTGAGGTAAGTGTGTGAGGATATGTGTGTGTGTGTGTGTGTGTGTGTGTGTATAAGGCAAGTGTGAAGATATGTGAAGGGGGTTATCAAGGTGCCTGTGTGCAGACATGAGGACTTAGGGAGATTGTGAGGATGTGGGGAGCATGAACACATGTGTGAGCACATGTGTGAGCATGTCAGAATGCTATAAGGTGTATATGGAAGGCATGTGTGAAAGAGCTCATGGGGGGGTTGTAAACAGAGGAATGTGCATGAGATGGGTTGGGTCAGCGAGACAGCATGAGTAAGCATGTATGTTGGTGTGCACGTGGGAGGTGTGTAAGAGAGCACATGTGTGTGAGATGAGTGTGTGACAGCATGGGTGAGTGTATATGTTGGTGGTTGGTGTGTATCCATCCTTCCCTTTAATTGCTCATTCACTCCTTGGTGTGAAGACAGAATCTTACTATGTAGCCCAGGCTGGCCTGAAACTCACAACTCTCTTGCCTCCCAAACCCAGAGGATTCTCCTACCACACCAGAGCCAGGGTTCGTGTGTTTAATGAAGCATTTACAGAAGTTGGAGGGTGTGTATGTGAGGCCATGGGCGGGGCCTGTGTCAAGTGCTGTGGGAAGCATGTACTGGCATGCATAACCTGTGTGGTAGCCATCTTTGTGTGTCAATGTGTTTTCACCCAACTTTGGATTCTTGGACACCAGAGAAACTCAAATTTAATTCTATTTATACCTACCCAGCAATCCCGGCAGTGTCTAAAAGATGTCCCATCTCTCCGGACACTGCACCCCCAGCTTGTAGTCCTCCACTTGCTATTCGAGGACCCTCTCAGAAGCCATGTGAAGACTTTCCTCTTATTAGCAGGCATGGGAGCTGAGGCCCATGGGCTCAGAGCCAGGCATGGACAGGGCTTCTGGGTCATGGTGATAGTGTGGTAAGACTGCTCTCTGACCGCTGGCTAGCATGCATGCTCGTGTGGGCAGTGACATGTGTACTGAGAGCCCACGTGTTTCTGGATTGTCCCCTTCTCCTCTGTGTTGGGGCAGTTTACTGTCAGAATCCCCTTCATTTGGATTTTCCTTCTCTTCCACTGGGAATAGATAAGGCTACAACAACTACATATTCAACAACTACTCTTCTTCCCCCTCCTCCGCCTCCTCTTCCCACATCCTTCTCCCCCCCTCCATCTTTCTCCCCATCCTCCTTCCTATTCTCCCTCCCCTCCCCCTCCTTGTCTTCCCCATTCTCCTCCCATTGCTCCTCCCCCTCCTCTTTCCACTCCTCCTCATCATCCTCCCCTTCTCATCCTCTCCCTCCTCCTTCCCCCTCCTCCTTCCCCTTTCTCTTTCCCCTCTTTCTCTCCCTCTTCCTCCCCCCTCCTCCACCTCCTCTCCCTCCCCCTTATCCTCCTCTTCTTCCTCCTCATCATCCTCCTTCTCTATCTCTTCCTTCTCCTTTTGTGACTCAGTTTAATTACAGAACACAGGATGAAAAAAGAAACAGCCTTTTTGCAAAGTTGGCAATATTTCCAAAACAATAAATTGCAAAGAGATACTTGATGCTCCCCAAGAAAAACATGATCTAAACACCACCGACAACCAAAAGCTCATGTGTTCAATAGGTCAAACCTGTAGCGGGGAAAAAAAGCAGCTCAGTCTGGAACTGTGTGTTTCTGGCCAGTGAGTCCTGCCCCACTACAGACCTTTCCCTGTACATGGGGTGCCCAGTGCATAGTCATGGTCTTCTGCATGCCTCAGGGAATGGGTGGCACTGAGAAGCCAATCCCCAGCCTTGACTCACTGACAGGGAAGCTGCTGTCAAAAGTCTGAGCCTCACAGGACTCCAGGTGCCATTAAAATTAGTTGCTGAGAGAACATGAAAGACTTTGATTACACTCTCCCACACTGTGTGTCCACTCCAGGACACACACATGCACACACATATGTACACACATGCACACGCACATACATACACACATACACAAACACACACTCAGGCATACACTCACTCACACACACAGATATATACATTCTCTCACACACAGACACACACACACTCATGATCAGTCAGCTCTTCCATTCACCTACCTAATCATTTGCCCATCCATCCTTTGATCCATCTATCCATCTTCCCTCCCTTCCCTCCTGTTAGTAATTTCTTCAGCTCTCCCCCTAGCCATCCTGTATCTATTCACTCCCCACTGACCAGCTCACACATCCATTCCTGCTTCACCAATCACTCACCCATCTTCCTGTATCCAGCTGATCCATTTATGAATCTTCGTGATTATTCATCTACCTCTCTGTGCTGGGATCCCCAAGACTCCCCCGGGGTCTGGTGACTTTCAAGGAGTCTCTCGTATATAGTAGAGTAAAAGAAGGCAAAAGAAAAATACATGGCTGCAGCCAAGGCTGATCACCAAGATGGCCCCTTGAGCTGATGTGGTGAAGGCAGGCCTGGGATGGCTCTGCCGAGGGCATAGGGACTGGCCCTCCTCTCAGTTTCCCCTTCAATGTCACCATCAGACTATGCCCTGCCCACTTCACATGCCCATCACTAAGCCTCTCACTTGCTCCATGAAATGGACAGGGTCTAGAATGGCCCTTTGCTTGATTAATGCATCACAGCCAGAGGCTCAGGGAGGTGGGGTCACTGTCTACAAGGTTTTGAGCTTTTATGGTGGTGCCTGCTGCAGTATCTTTGGAGATGGTGTGCCTTTAAAAGGCTCAGATCCTCACAGGCACATCCCCTTCAGTGTCACCGTGAAATGTCCTCATTACGATGTTTAAATGGGTGCCGGCAGACACGCTCCATGAGTTCCTGGCTCTTCCCGTCTTCCCACACTGTTCTACAGCAGAACTGGATGGACTCGGTAAACATGATTGCAATTATGCAGCCAATAAAACTCGCCCTGGAAACATGCGTGTGATGGGCAGTGTGTCTCTCTGCCGAGACAAAACTGCTATACACCCTGAAAGTATGGGACATGCTGCCTAGAGGGGGTCTTTTTTAACTTTTGAAGTTTAACTCACAGTTGAGAGGGTCTGGGGGCAGTTCATGGGGTTTTTTTTTCCTTCCAGGGGGTTCTTTTAATCACCCTTACACAGCCTCTGCTGCAGTGACTTGATTTTCTGCTTCATTTTCCTCAGTAGGGATGTGAATCCATCTCTTCCTTAAGGTATAGCTGATGTCCTATCCTCAGGCTTCACTGGGCACCAGCAGGATCATTTTCACACAGCATCCATGTTGTCCCCTTGCCCTTGTGTGATAATTCCAGTTGGGTGGCTCGGTATGGTGGCTGTCACAGGCATGGTGCAGAAGTGACTTCAGAAGCCACAGAGTTGGGGCTGGCAAGATGGCTCAGTGGGTAGGAGCACTGACTGCTCTTCCAAAGGTCCTGAGTTCAAATCCCAGCAACCACATGGTGGCTCACAACCATCCGTAATGAGATCTGACACCCTCTTCTGGTGCGTCTGAAGTCAGCTACTTACATATAATCTTAAAAAAAAAAAAAAAAAGGCACAGAGTTCAACAACAAGATGTTCACCTGTCAGTTCAAGAATGCTGCCTGCCTCCGCCTGCATGCTAAAACACCAAGTACAGCAAGCCCAAGTTTATGGTCTAGGGCAGGGGGAACCCCAAGAAATCAAGCGCATCTTGCAGAAAATAGGATCCTGAAAGGTTACATAGGATCCAAGAGGCTTGGGGGCATTTTGGTTTGATCTCAAGAGGGAAAGCTAAAAGCAAAGGGCGTGGAAAGAAATAGGCAGGGCAGGGCAGTGCTTATCAGTTATCTTAGCATTGAGGGGGCAGAGCTAAGAGGGTCATGAGTTCAAGACCAGCCTGGGCTATAACATGAGATCCTTGAAGAAATTGTGGGGAAGGATAGAGAAATAGGGAAGGAGGGAGACTGGAGAGATGGCTCAGTGGTTAAGAGCACTGACTGCTCTTCCAGAGGTCCTGAGTTCAATTCCCAGCAACCACATGGTGGCTCACAACCATCTGTGATGGGACCCGATGCCCTCTTCTGGTGTGTCTGAAGACAGTGACAGTGACAGTGTACTTACATAAAACAAGTGAATAAATCTTTAAAAAATAAAAATAGGGAAGGAGCGAGGAAGGGAAGGACAGGCAGACAGTTGCACAGATTTAGCAGGTTTTGAATCTTGATGGTGATACCCAAAGAACGGGCTTGCATGTGGCCTTCCCAGGGTCACCACCTGGGGATTTGGAAGAACCAACATGCAGCTAAGCTAAGGGAAACCTCCACAGCTTTCCTAGGCCTGCAGGGATCTGGTCTTGGCTTCACCCCACTTTTTTGGTCCTTGGTTGCTTCATAGGCAACTTGAGCAGGCTTGGCAGCAGAGACGAGTGAGTCAGGCAGACACAGGAAGAATCAGGAGGCCCACAGTCTCAGCCCTAGCCATCCGCCACACTGGCTGTGTGGTCTGGGACTCATCCCTAAACACAACAGGGAGTGTGTTTCCTAGGTCCAGGTGGTAAATGGGAGCCGACAGTCACCCTTCCCTGGGATGCTTGCCAGTGTTTTAACGTGTGATATTTGCAGGGTCGTTGTTTCGGCAGCGCCTAGAAGCTGTGGGCTTGCAGGAAAAACTGTCGACACGGCAGCTCCACCCTACACTAAGGAGCCACTGTAATTCCCTCCTCTTTGCATGTCCTTTCTACCACACATCTGGTCCCAGCTTCCTACAGGTTGTGGGTCCAGGAAGGATGCTATGACTTCATGAGTCTTGACCCACTTTCTCCTCATGCTCAGGGGCACAGACCCCTTCTCAGAGCAATGGTGGGGGGAGGGTGTCCCAGCCCCTAAACCTAGCTTTGCAGAGGTCACCACCACCTCCAGCTTCTCCACGGGTGCTGAGGACCCAAGGCCAGGTTCTCAGAGCCTTGTTCTCAGTGCACCAGAATGCAATGTTCTAGTGTGTTTGAAACCCTGTGATCCACAACTTGTCACTTCCCTGAAAGAAACACAGTGAGCCGTCATGTGTTTGCATTGACACATTGATTAACTTCTGCTAGCTGTGAGCCTAACACTGTTGTTTTATGTCACTACTGGGAAGTGCGTGCTTATAATCTCAGTACTCAGAAGGCTGGCGGGGGAGGGGCGGGTAGGCCATTATGAATTTGAGGCCAGCCAGGGCTACATTAATGAGACCCCTCCCATCTCAAGATAGACAATAACAATAGCAAGCTGTGGGATCTTGAAGTATGGACAAATATTAGTATCTCAGGTAACTGATGGCATTTATGGTAACTGATATTTACGGTAATTATAAAGGGACAGGAAAATGCCTCCAAAGTCTTAGTTCTTTGGGAGACAAAGATACAGGTATTGAAAACAGTCCTGGGGCATTTGTCCTTTTAAGGGATGCAAGTGTTAGGTTTTAGGGAGAGGCTAGCATGAAATAAAGATACTGGTTTTCCTGTCTACGTTCATGGTCCTTCTGAGTTGCGTCCCAAGAGCCCATGTTACATGTCAGATGGCGGGAGCCACCTGTCTGATGAGTTACCACCATCTGACTAGATTTATCTCTGTTTGAGTCCACTGAGGTTTTCCTCTGGGAACAGGCATACCTTGGGACTGATCCACTAAGACAGAAATCTTAGAAGAGGGAGGAGGGCTCAGTGGTTCCCATGCTTGCCATGCAAGTGCACAATCCAGAGTCAAAATCCCTAGAAACCACTATAAATGTTGAGTGGAAATGGTAGCTTGGATGGAATTCGGGAGGCAGAGACAGGGACCCCACCCCCAGGGTTGATTAGGAGACCCTGCCTCAAAGAATAAAGAGCAATCAAGGATGTTTAAATACATCAATGTCTATCCTCTACACACACACATGTACCCTTACACAACACGTGAAAATGGAAGGTCTTCATCCTGCCCCCCCACACTAGCTGGAGTTCTTCAGTTTCTGGCTGTTTCTTCCAATGCTCCCCATGCCATGCTGACACCCAATGTCTATCAAGTCTCCGACACACGACCACATCTCTTGACATTTCTTGCTCCATCCACCCAATCTAGGTCTCTCACTATTTTTAGTGCAGCATTGGTTACCGTGGCAACTTTGAGATATGCTTTTACACTCTCCTTCCTTACTCTCTTCACAACTGGAGGTGTATTTTAGAGCCTCGCCATTGCAGGTGATGCTGGATCCACTTCTTTCCTCATCTGTTCACCACCGCACTGCCAGTACCCATATCTGGAACTTTCATATTTTATTATATTTGTTTATTATTTGTCTGCCTCTCTCTCTCCCCCTCCATCTCTCTGTGTGTATGTGTGCACACATGCATGTGTGTGTTTGTGTCTACTCAAAACCACACAAGTACCATAGCACACATGCACAGGTCAGAGGATCTCTCCTCTGATCTCCATGTGGATCCTGAAGATCAAATCATCAGACCTGGTGGCAAGTGCCTTTATACACTGAGCCATCCCACCAGCCTGAGGTTTTTGATGGCTACTCCTGTCTTAGGCTTACTTTTGCTTCAATGAAACACTATGACCAAACCAAGTTGGGGGAGGAAGGGTTTTTTCAGCTTATATTTCCACATTACAGTTCATCATCAAAGGAAGTCAGGACAGGAACTCAAGCAGGGCAGGAGCTGATGCAGAGGCCATGGAGGGGTGCTGCTTACAGGTTTGCTCCTTGTGGCTTGCTCAGCCTGCTTTCTTATAGAACCCAGGACCACCAGCCCAGGGATAGCTCCACCCACAATTGCCAAGGACTACCCCCATCAATCATTATTTTAAAAATGCCTTGCAGGCTTACCTATAACCCTCCCCTTCCTCTCAGATGACTTTATCTTGTATCAATTTGACATAAAACCATCTAGCATAGGTCCCAAGATCCTGAGAGAATGACATGCTCCTAGAAAGCATGGGCCTGGCTCTGCTTCTTTTATACCACAAAGTATAGTGCCTGATGTGTAGGTTACTGTTACTATGTGCTCTGCTCTGTGGATACAGACTATGGCCTGGAGAGCAAACAGGAGGATGCAATACAAGCTTGATTCACATAGGTGGTGTTTTAGAAGAATTATAGACAAATGGTAGACAGGCAGACAGAAATACAGACAGATTGCTGAGTTGGTGGGTATATGGATAAATTAATGTGTAGATGAATGCATGGATAAGATCGGATGGTTGGGTTGATGTGTGAGTGGATGTATGGGTAGATGGGCAGGTGGATAAGTAGATAGATGGGTGGATAGATGGATGAGTAGATAGATGGTTGGATGGATGGATGAGTTGATGGATGGACAGATGAGTAGATGGATGGGTGGGTGGATGGATGGGTGGGTAGGTGGGTGAGTGGGTGGGTGAGTGGATGGATAGATGGATGGGTGAATAGATGGATGGATGGATGAGTGGATGAGTGGGTGGGTAGATGGATGGGTGGGTAGATGGATGGATGGGTGGGTGGATGGATGGATGAGTGGGTGGGTAGATGGATGGATGGATGAGTGGATGGATGGGTGGTGGGTAGATGGATGGGTAGGTGGGTGGGTGGATGGATGGATGGATGGATGGGTGGGTGGGTAGATGGATGGGTGGATGGATATGTGGATGAGCATGTGGATGGGTGGATGAGAGGATTGATAAATGGATATGTGAATAGATGGATGGATGTGCAGATGTATAGATATGTTGATTGTTGGTTGGGTAGATAAATGGATTGTGGATGTGTAACTAGATGGATGATAGAAAGATGACTCAGTACACTGGTCCAGGAACACTGTAGGGGCTATTATCATGCATAATTATGTGCCTCGGTGATTGTCTTCTGGTCTCGGGGCCTAGGTTTACCATTAAAACTTTATGGAAGCATCTTCAAGGAGAATGTTAGTAACCTCCAGGATCATTAACTAACCCTGTGCCACCATTAGTAGCTTTTCAATCAGACATAAATGATTCTGGGAAAGAGGGAGAAGACCAAACAAGCATGGACCACATGGTGACCACTACTGCCTGACTATGGTCCAGTGTATTGACATCGTGGATCACAGTTCTCCAACCTTTTACCCTCATCTTGGATGACTCTTACTGTAACACATGGGAGTTTCCTTACACTTTTTCTTTTGAGACATTTTCTGTGGGCTTTGGGAGATTGTGTGCAGTGGCAGTCTCTCTAAATGACATAATTTCTTTTTGGAAAAATCTCCTCCAAAGTGGAACCATATAGCATGATAACTCTGCCTACTCCTACACAAGAATCCCCTTTGTGCCCACTGTTGGCACCAAGAAGAGAGAAGATGAAGATTTATTAACTGAAAAGAGAGTTCCAGAAACTCTTTGAGTACACCTGGTCCCAAGAATAAAAGCACTCAGTCAAGAGAAACAGTGGACCCAAACCCAGAGTCTGAAGCCTTGCATGTGAGAGAGAGCAGCCAGTTAATTAAGTATAGAGTAGTGACCATGATTCATTCCCTGGGTATGTGACTTAACAGGATTAGTGGCAAGATCTGGTATGCTCTACAAGATGCAGGTTCTGTTAAAAAGTTAGGCTGGCTTGATCTCACTCTACCATATAAAGAGCATACAATGAAGGAATCAGGATTGTATGGCATATTGGAAAAATAGTAAGATATCGGGACCTTCCCTCTGGGAGCCTATGAGAAGAAGAGGTTCATATTGTAAGACTCAGGCACATAGGGACACAATTAGGAAACAGCTCAATGCTTATTATGCTACACAGTCCAAACACTGCCTCACACCCCTTGAGGAATGAAGGTTACTTAGAGCTTTGTTTCTCAGGACTCAGTGTCTGGCACCTGCTGACCACAGAGGCAGAGCGTGTGCATGAGAAAGTGTCCAGGCCAGCTGCTGGGGTTGTTGAGCTTAGAGAACAATGAGGAGGTACATGCTTGCTGAATTTATTGCTTTGCTTCAAAGAAAATACTGTAATAAAGATGATTGCCTCCCTCGCTCTTGATGTCAAAAACTAGGGCTAACATGGTTTAAAAGCAACCTGAGAGGATCATGCATCTCTTGGAATGATTGAGTCTGCTTTCAATGTTACCTGTGGCTAAGCTATTAGGCAAATATAGAGTATGAAAAGTGTAGCCTTTTCCCAATAAATGGCAGCTATCCTGATTCACCCTTGCAATCTCCATCTCCTTCCCTCACTGGCTCTACACCTCCTCTTTGGGACCTGAATCCTGTTGGAGCTGGACTCTGGCACCAGACTCCAGGTGGTAGGAAGCTCTTTGGAACAATTCTCGAGTATGGAAAATTTCTTCCGGCTACTGTTCCTAATTCAAAAAGAGAACCTACTTCCTCAGACTTCCTGCCCTTCCAAAGTCTCCTCTTTCTATGTTTGTCTCCTGCCAGGGCAGAGGGTAGTACACATGTGCATAGCCCAGATATGGAGATCAGAGGACAACTTTTAGAAATCTGTTTTCTCCTTCCAGTGGATGGATTCCAGGGATTGAATGCAGGTCATCATCAACCTTGGTGATGAGAGTCTTTACCCACTGAGTCATCTCAGCAGCTCTGAAGACCCCCCTTTTTCATTTGGCCCCTTTAATATCAACTAAAGGCTCACAGCCCTGGTGGCAAAGTCAGATGCAACTTCAGCCCAAAGTCCTTCGTGAGCACACCCTAAACCCAGGCTCACTATCTCAGGCCAGTTTTACACTAATGATACAGCAGGACAAACCCGTTAGCATCCCCCTGCCTCAGCATGTTGTCCTTTGGCCAGCCTTCTCCTCCTGTGGAAGCTCTTCTCCCTCCTATCTTGACTTAGACATCACTTCTTCCACCAAGCCATTCCTGGCCCTCCTGGGCTGTATCCCTCAGCTTCTGGTACTCTTCCCTTTTGAGACCCATTTCATCCTGGATTGGTACTACTAATGGTCTTGTCTCTCCCTCTACAAGGCAAGTTTAAGATGGGGTTCATGTGCTCTTCAGCAATAGGTCCTTCCAGTGCCTCGCAGAATACTTGGGAGCTAGAAAGTATTGCACAAAACTGTTCATTGTGGGTGCGTGGCGGGTGGGTGGGTGGATGGATGGAGGTTTGGGAGGATTCATATAGAGAGGGCTGGTAGATTGGATAGGTGGATGGGTGGATGGGGGAGATGGATGGGTAGGTAAAGGGATGGTAGGAAGAAAGGGAGGGAGGAAAAAGGGGTTAGATAGATGTGTAAATCGTTGGGTGTAAGGATGGAGAGAAGGGTGCATGGGAGGGTGGATGAGTGAATGGTAGAATGGATGCATAGATGAAAAATAGAAAGGTGATTAATCATAAATGTGTGTATGTATATATGTGCATATGTGTATATATATGCATATATGTGTATATATGCATGCATGCACACATACATGTATTGTGTATATGTGCATATATGCACACATGTATATATATGTATATGTATATATGTACACACATATGTACATATGTGTGTGCATGCACATATATGCATGCACACACATGTATACATGTATATGTGTATATGTATAATATATGTATGTATATATATGTACATATATGCATATGTGTAGGTATTAAATATGGATAGAGGTGATTCCAGAGATAACTGAATGTTTATTGGTTGGAAGAATGGACATGTGCCACCAAAACATGTGTCATGGGTGACTTGATTGTCCCTATTATTTACATCCCTGAAGTTCTTGCTCCGGTCCCAGTAACCAAGGCAGGTTCTTGATTCCATCATGAAGAATGTCAATGGTGCTGGGCTACCTAGAACTCAATGCTAGAGTATAGTTGCCTAGTGTTTGCGTGCTTCTGAGTTTGAGTGACAGCACAGAGCAAGGAAAAGTGGGGAGGGGAGAAAGCAGGAGAGGGATAAAGGGAGAGGGCCATCTTCCTAGAACATCTGTGGGGTTTGCAGTTTGGAGCTCTCAGCATTGAAGGTGTTTGTGATTGATATTGTACACTGAGTTTACTTTGAATTTTTGGTCAAGCAACAAATATTTCCCAGAGCTCTTCCTGCTCCATACTCTATGCTAAGGACAGGGGAAATGGGAACCCACCACCCCTGGGAGCTTCTGGTCTGAGTCAAGTGCTAGACGCAAGTGTGTACTCATTCAGTGACACTGACAATGACATCAGTCGGCCATTGCTGCCATTTACTGGTTAAGAAAGAAGAAAGGTGACCCCATTGAGAGAAGGAATAAGAAGGAAGTCGTCTCCTTTGGTGAGATTTAGTTACAGCAGACTTCCCTACATAGCCACAGAAAGGGAATCTGGGAGGGGTTAAGTGGGTAATTCAAGATTACTCAGCTGATGATCTGGCCACAGCCTGATTTCCACTGACCTCAGAGAGCCAGACTGTTAGCCACCCCGCAGCCCCTTGGGTAGTGTGAAGCTGCTCACACAGTTAGCCACCCTGCAGCCCCTGGGGTAGTGTGAAGCTGCTCACACAGTTAGCCACCCTGCAGCCCCTGGGGTAGTGTGAAGCTGCTCACACAACTGGGCCAAGAACACCCGAGCAAGGGAAGCAGGCAGGAATCACTCCTCCTGGAGGAGATGAGGACATTTCACCCAGATGGGCGCACACCCATCCCTGTGGAATTTCTAGACCTGGCCACAAATGTTCACAGATTTAGAGAGGAATCTTTCTATGGCCTCTGATGTCTCCATGCCCAACTTACTGGAGACTCTGACCAAGGACAGGGTAGGCATTCCCTAGCTAGGTTACCTTGTTCCCTCCTTCAGCTCTGAGGCCCCCAAAGCTGCAACACGGCTTAGAAATTAGATAATTTTGAGTTGTATTCACAACCCTGGGACATGCATAGGACAGGCAAGCTTAGCCTCTGTCTTCCAACTGGACCTTTCTGGGCTTCAGTCTCCTCTTCCAGAAACTGCGATACCTACTTTGCTGTATCAATGCTAGAACAGCATAGAGACAGTCAGCCTGTGCATGGAAGGGCTCCTTCCATGGCAGATCCTTTCTTCTGGCCCCTGGTCTTGAGCAGACCACATGCATCAGTCTCAGATGACCCCTTTGTGTAGAGAAAAGCCTTCTGAGAATCTAAGAATAGCAAGAAGAATATGTATCCATCCTGAACCACGTATGCTGTATCAGGACATTTGAAGACCAGAGCACCTGTGCCTGGCTCAGACCTCTGCAGCTGAGGGCTAGGGTTCAAGTCAGGGAGTTTCTCATAGCATTTTGCTGGCTTTGGACTTTGAGAAACCAATTACCTGGATGACCATGTTTGAAGCCTATGGCCAGCTGAGAAAACACTCTGTCTGGGGGGTTGAATGAGGCTACCGCTTCTTCCAGTGACCAGTGGTTCCATGTTCCTTACAGCAGGCTTTGCCCTCTGGGTGCTTTTGAATCTTCTCTTTTAATCTTAAAGACTGTGATCTATACATTTACAATTATATCATGGTGTCTTGGTTCGCATTGTGAACCCGGTTAGAACAGTTGAGTGAGTGAGGCTCTCCAGCCTCAACTATCTCATACAGTTAGCTTTACGTGGGGTGGGTATCAGGATCCCCTTGAACCTTTTTGAAGAAAAACTACACAAAGAAGTGCAGCATGTTAGAAATGCCACCCCTTGTGACTGCTTTGTCCTGCTTTCCCGCTGCAGGGCATCCATGCACCTATGTCCCCTCCAGTAACCCAGAACCTCTGTATGCCATGGCCCCACCTTCTCTGAGGGTGTCCACAATAAAGCTGTCATAAATGCCAGGAACTGTGACTGGCAGCAGACCCTGGACA
This sequence comes from Mastomys coucha, assembly GCF_008632895.1. Classification (NCBI taxonomy): domain Eukaryota; kingdom Metazoa; phylum Chordata; class Mammalia; order Rodentia; family Muridae; genus Mastomys; species Mastomys coucha. The sequence goes on from NW_022196905.1 coordinate 111,170,916, forward strand.
CACACACTCTCTGTCCTTGTACCACACACCTAGGACGGCTTCATCTGTAAATCGTGTGCAGGGTACTGGATGAACAATCTCTAATAGCACAGAGGATAAAGCTATTTTAAAACCCGGGAGCTGCTCCTTTCTAGAACCTTCCACTTAGTATCTTGGACCACAGTTGACCAGAGATCACTGAAGTTTCGAAAGTGCATAGGAAGAGAACCTTTTTTAAGGTTTCATATATCAATAAAATTATGGGATATCTTCTCTGTGTCTGTACTTTCTCACTTTAGACTAAATCCCTCTGTACTGGTTAGCATTTGTTTGTTTGTTTGTTTGTTTTTAGTAAATAAGGTCGTGTACCCTGACACTCTATCTTACCAGATGAGGATAACTGATTTTGGTAAGAGAGTTCATTCACCTAGAATCCTTTACAAAATGATGCAGGCAGGATTCGAACCTGGATCCACTCAGTCTTCAAAGTCATGTTCTTGATGTCAAGTCAGTGTAAAGAGAATTTGTTTGGAGCCAGTTGTCACACACACACCCCAGGGACAGTGTCATAAAATGTCTTTCTTGGAGCAGAGCTTCCAGGGTTAGACCAGAAATGGAACCCACCCCCTCTTTAAGAACTAAAAGGTCACCACTGAGCTAACCTCTTCATGCTGGAGTCCACAGCTCCAAGGTCCTCCAAGGTCCTCCAAGGTTTCCTGGACAGAACCTCTCAGTTGGTAGCTCACAAGCAGTTTTATTCACGGTGGCAGGGAAGAGCGGGGGCGGGGGGGCGCACTATTAATGACAGTGCACGGGCCGTTGCTCGTGTTTAGGAAGTCTGAGATTGTCTGCTGGCAGGAAGGACCAGTGGGCTGGACGATCATCTGTGATTCATCACCTGACGTCTTTGCCCTCTGGAAGGGGTGCAAATAGTGGGTTCTCCCTGCCAGTGCCTTGGATGGCTGGAGAACAATGTACCCAGCTGACAGTCCAGTGGCAACGCTGTCCTCTACTCAAAGCCACCAAGGCCCCGAAGTGGGCGTGGGGTCAGCCCTGCACCCTCAGGGTTGTTTTCTTGAACAATCAGCCCTGTCAGCCAGAACCTTTGCTAGGGGAACACTGTCACCATTTTTGTCTCTACTCACAGGGACATAGGGACCCATCAGGCATGAAGAGAGGAGGTGGACCCGACTGTCATTAGGCTATTCATGCCTGGGTATATTCTTAGCTACCTCTTCTTAAGTACAAAAGGATCCGGGGTCACCCAGTGCATGACTGGCATCTCTGGACATCCATCCCCTTCTAAAATGGGGAGTGTGTGTGGTTGGGTGTGTGGGGTAGTTGGGATGTGGGGTACTAACCCTCTTTAAGAGGTGCATTCATGTCCTAGGTCAGCTGTGACAGTCAACTTCATGTCACTGTGACGAAATACATGAGACAATAAACTTATAAAGAGGAAAGGTTTTTAACTGGGCTTGAGATTTGGAGGTTCCATAGTCACTGACCTTACCACTTTGATTCTAAGATACGATGACACATCAGGGCAGGGGTATACGACAGACAAACTGCCATTAGCCAAAGGGAGCAACAAGGGGCCAAGTCCTTAATCTCCTTTGCTTCCAATGACCCAAAGGCCAAAGGTCACCTCCCCCCTCCCCAGGTTTCATCTCTAAAAGGCTCCACTCTCAACACAGCAGCCACAGGGGCCAGGTCTTTAACACATTGGTTTTCTCTTTAAAATAGTGACTGTCATATTGTTTCTTTTATTTTACTTATTCACTTTACATCCCCCTCACTGCCCCCCTCCTGATTACACCTTCCCACAACCCTTTCCCCACCCCCTCCCCTTATCCTCTGAGCAGGTGGGGGCCCTGGGGGTGACATTTTACACCCATGCAATAGCAGCTGCCAAAGCTCTCTAGGCTCACTCCAGAGCATCCCCTCGGCTCTTCTCACATGTCTAGAGATCAGAAGTTCACATCCAAAGTGTAGTAAATTTCGGATCCTTCTGAGGGCCAAGGAGAAGCCTCCTCTCGGCTCTCTCATAGATGGGACTTGAGTGAGGAGGACAGCAAGCTCTCCCAAGGCTTATATTTCAGGGTGATTGCGTAGTCTGCTGTGGGGGACCTGGATGGGAACGGCAGTGCACGCACAACCAGTCAGAGGCATCCACTGTTGTCCTGGCAGGGATGGTGGTGACATAAGACCTTCAAACAGAGCGAAGGAATCTGGGTTAAAAATGTACCAGTCTCACTGGGCGGTGGTGGCCCACGCCTTTAATCCCAGCACTTGGGAGGCAGAGACAGGTGGATTTCTGAGTTCAAGGCCAGCCTGGTCTACAGAGTGAGTTCCAGGACAGCCAGGGCTATACAGAGAAACCCTGTCTTGAAAAAAAAATGTACCAGTCTCACTTCTGAACTTGAACCTCACATAGTGTTAGAACAAGCACAGAAGAGTTTTGACATGACACATCACAGATCCTGAACATGCAAGGGCTTCTTGGGCAAAACGATGATTCTATTCCCATCTTTAAAATAAGCCCTGTTGCCTACATCACCCCTGATGTCACAGCTCTGGGAACATGCTCCTAAGACCATGATGACTCAATGAGACACAGTTTAAACATAAACCATCCCCACAAGAGTGGTGTATTGGATGCAGCCCCAGCCAGGACTGCTGACTTGCAAGGTTCTATAACTTTAAGGGGAGGAGGAGCTAACAGAATGAAGTAGATCACTGAGGGCAGAACCTTGGGGATAGCAGGCTGGTCTCTCCCTCTCTGCCACCATCCCTGTTTGCTGTCCGCCATGTTGTGAAGAAGCTCTCCCACCCAAATGATGATCTGCCTGAGTGCCCAGGTCTAACAGCCATGAGCTGAACGTACTGACCTTGAGCCGAATGGATTCTTCTTCCCTTCAGCTGAAGAATTTGGTCACATCTGACAAAGCAAACACTTGGGGACATGCAGACAGAGGGGTAACACCAAGCCCCTGTCAATGTGAAGGCTTGGTTTCCTGCTCAGTCATTCCCCCCAGCATCTCCTTCACGCCAAGCTTTGGGGACCCAGTAACAAGATGCTGTCTCCACGCTTGGTAACATCTCAGACTACTTGAAGAGGAGGTATTCTCAAAGGAGAAGAGAATTGATCAGGCATGGGCAAGGGCCTCTGGATGTCCTGGGAAAGAAGAAAATCTGTGGGTATGGACAGGTGGTAAGAACAGCCCCCCAGGGATCCCCAGCACCAGCTGCCAGTCTGGACATAGAGTAACCTGACCAGGCCTGGGAATCTCTCCCAGCCTTGGAAGGGACAGAGTATGAGTGTGTGCGCTGGGGTTGGGTACAGTCACCTAAATAGCCCAGGTCACGAGGCACATGGTGCAGGGGGGACTGTGACAGCCACACAAGTCACGAGATTCACATAGAAGGTGCCACTGGAGTCGAGAAAGGGACATAGAACCCGAGCTGGCCCCGGGACATTCTGAGAAAGGACACGGTGAAAATAACTCCCGGCTGTCAGAAGTCATCGGCTGGGACGTGCTTCGGGATAATGGCACCTGATGGGATCTTTCAAACCACAGACTGTGTACACCGTCCCTGAACTTTCTGTACTCTGTCCTGAGAGTACACTTTCTGCAATGAAAGTCAGAAGCAACCGAAGTGCCCAACCAGGATGGAGCTCACATAAGCTACAGGCATTCAGTGGCCACCAAGAGAGGGACAATCTGTTTCCTCTGGGGACAGGTACCCTGAAACTAGTCCTTTCGTACTTTGGGGGGTCTTCCTTATTCTGCTCTTTCAACCCACTAGATAAGAGAGGGGAAAAAGAGAGAAAAATGAAAGAGATCCCTGAATAAAGTCGGGGGTCTGAAAGGGGGTGATGTTATCATTAAACTACTTCCTGCGGTGGGGGACATTGAGTTTCTTGGGGTAAGTTTTGTTCTTTGCTGTCAGAACATCTAATTTCTTCTTGTTTCTTCTCTGCACATGACTACTTAATAAACAACAACCAGCCAACCACCCACCCCCACTTCTCGAGGCCCTAGCATTTATACAACCTCTGAAAAGGCCCCAGAATTCATTACACAATCGCCAAAACTATCCACAGCTGGCAAAATTACCACCCCCCACCCCACCCCCACCAGAGCACGAGGCAAATCCTAGCCAGCTGCTGTGAACAGTCTGCAGCAGCCCCACAGCCCACACCTGGGGTTAAAACGAAAACATGTTCTTACAATATTTCTGTGGTTTTGGTTTTTTGTTGTTGTTGTTGTTTAAGAAACCAAAATTCCAAAATTGTCTCTACAGTTCCTGATCAGTTATCCAGTCCCAAGCCATAAACACATGTATATACCAACAGAACTAACTGGAAGGCTTATGCACATGGATACATCACACACACACACACACACACACAATGCAGAGACACAAGGGGAACAGGAAGTGTGGAAATGATGTCAATTCAGTACTCATGTGGGAAAGTCTCCAAACAACTAATTTCAATTAAGAACCAAGAGATCCAGTTACCACTGCGGACACACAAATATTGAGCAAAGGGGCATTTGCACAGACTTCAGATACATCCCTGAGAATAAAGTAAGTTTGAGAATGTGGTGAAGTGCCAGCAATGCTGAAACAGATTTGCACATTTACCCATGAGCAAAATAATGTTCTGTGCGCTTTATTGACACATGGCAGAGTCGGTCTGTCGAGAGCAAGGGCGGAAGATAACCCGTGGGAGGCTGGCAATGTCAGTTCCCTCCTCCGGAGAGCAGCGTGTGGGCGGATATTTGACACCTGGAGAAGAGGTTTTTTTCTTAAGCAATCCTCTCTTCTATATGACAAAACTATTTTCAGTAATCGTATTATAATAAGTATTATTTTCACTGTTTGCTTTCTGGTTTCAAACCATTCATTTATGAAGAATAAATTTCAGTGTTAAAGATGCACTCAAACTCAGGAAACAGGGCAGGTATGAACCAGAAATTGTGGTTTAACAAAGAAACAAAGGAAAAAAGGTGTGGCTGATGACTCTACCTACTCTTAAATTTTAAACACAAATTTTCAACCAGCAAAGAATGACAGAAATAACCCTAGCTGGCTCCATGTCTAGAATTACTATTTGTCTAGAATCGGCTGTGTAAACATAGGAGCATATATTATTGCAGAGACTGAAGTCTTGGGCTGAGATTTCATTAACTTTGAACAGTTCCAAACTGTTATTAACTTGCAAACTTTGGTTATTACATTCATTTATTGTGACTATGTGTATCTGTGTGTATGTCCTTGTGTATCTGTGTGTCTCTCTTTGTGTGTGTATATGTTTATGTCTGTGTATGTTTGTGTGTGTGTATCTCTCTGTGAGTGTGTGTGTGTGTGTGTGTGTGTGAGAGAGAGAGAGAGAGAGAGAGAGAGAGAGAGAGAGAGAGATCAGAGGACAACTTGGAGGAACTCGGGAATCAAACTCAGAGCATCAGGCTTGGCAGCAAGCTCCTCCACCTGCAGAGCCATCTTACTTACCTACAACTTGCAAATCTATGAAAGAGTCCTATAGCTTGGGCAGGTTGTGTTGAAGATGGTAAGTCACTGACCCTATGTGGCCTCACACAGAATCTGGTGATTGCTGAAGAATGCCTGTTACAAATATGTCCATTTGAAGTTCCTTGTCAAAACCTAGCAGGGATACAGCAACAGTTTCAGATCCAGACAAACAAAATACTCTCTGGGGTAGGGAGGGGGCTTCAGAACTTGGCTGTTCTTTAACTTGGTGGTGCACAGCGATGAGGGAGAAAGCACACATGCTTTTTAGCTGCTGGAAATCTCTGCCAGACAACTACACTACTTATTGCCTGCAGGCTTGGAGGGGCCTCAGCATGGCCCCCAAGGCTCTACCCCGAGGAGGCTGCCAGAGACCAGGCTCCGATTAAAGGGACTCTCAGCTTTATCTTCCAGGGCTCGGAGTTAAAACTTGGGTTGAACTGCCCGGGTTCTCATCCTGACCTGAGATTCATTACTGCTCTTCCTTCAGCCTCAGTTTCCCCATCTGTAATATGTGATGGATGTCCAAATGACATGAGATATTTTATATAAAATGCATAAATGTACTTCATGGCAGACAGTAAGTACTCAATAAATGCTGGCCGTGTTGTTAGTGGGCAGTGCATACATGCATGTGTGTATGATGTAATTGCATATGATGACTCCTTGGGGTCCAGCCTCTAGCATGCCTTTTCTCCAGGTATGAGTCCCCCAAGACACCTGTTTCCTGGTTTTTGGGACTCTTTAACTTGACCCAAGAGACATCTATGTTTTCTCTGAATAAACCTTACCTGGGAGTGGGGCTGGGTAGCAGGAGGCTAGGGGTGGGGCTGTGGCCTGATAGAATTAGAGTCGAGTCTAGGGATGGAGAGGTTGGACAGGCATCTGGGCAGGACGTTGCCTGGCAGACCACTCCTGTGCCTACCCATACCCTTTTCAACTTTCCATATATACATTTTCTGTCTTTTCATCTGATGGTCTTCTGGGCTACCCACCCATCCTCACTGGCTTCCATTCGTCTTACACATTCACCAAATTGATGTTTACCACCCGCTTCTGTGTGCACCATTATGCCAGCCCCAGGACACAAAGAGTATGAGGATGATTCAGACCCTGCCTCCTGGGCTGCCACTCTGGTGAGAACACAGTAATAGATAATGTACACAGAAAGGAGCATCGCAAGTTAGACTAAGATATCAGGAGAAGCAGTCTACCTTTATCTGTCCATCCTCTAAACCCACCTCCTTCCCTTGCCTACCTCTACTTGAAGTTTATGGGATGTTGGGCTAACAGACTGAATCTATCCTTCATAATTGCCCAACTTGGCCCAGATGAGACTTACCAGTGCACCTGTTAAAATGAGGTTCTAGAACCTTCCTAAGATAGCTGTTTGGGGTAATAACATGTGGCAAGCATACAAGCCAGGGTTGAGGGAGCAGAGTGTCACTTTCTCATCCTTCCTCCCCTCAGCATCCTTCCCAGAGTGTGATGTGCCACCCAAGATAATGGGGGCAGCCAGGACAGGGAGAGCAGACCCCAGAGGTGTGTACTTGGGGTTATTCTCACAGTCTGGTACTCTCTGGAAAGTGGGTTAGGTAAGCCAAGAGCCAACCCTGTTCGGCACCAGGAGAAATGTAGACACCAGCTCTAGATGGGGTTTGGGGATAGCAGGAAGAGGACAAGCCAACTCCAAGGGGCCTCAGAGGCCTCAGCCACATATTCTCCAGGTACTAGCCATGTTGCTGGGAAGGGACATTTTGCTGAGACCCTGGGCTGCTTGGAGTCCTAGGAAGAGGAGGAGTCCTCATGCCCTGGAGACCTGGGAAGGGTCTACATTGACTAAAGAAAATGCCCACTGAGGGCCTTGCAGGGGAGGGAGGGCACAGCCCCTGGCTGCCAGCTTTGGATGGACACAGAAGAATGGAAAGGTGTTGCTAGGGGTGTCAGCAGCTGCCGAGAGTCTGAGCCTCTTAGAACTGGGCATGGTGGCATGTGCCTATGATCCCTGCACTGGCGTGGCCAAAACAGGAGGTTTGAGAGTTTGAGGCTAGCCTAGGCTACAGAGTGAGGCCTTAACATAAACACAATTGAACGGGATAGCATAGGTTTTTTTGTTTTTTGTTTTTTGTTTTTGTTTTTGTTTTTTTTTTTTTAGAGAGAGAGAGATCCTAGGCTGCGTCTCTCAAAGCTCCTAACCGTACCCCGGTTTGCCTCAGTGGTCAGCATTATGCTGGCAGCCATGGTGTGAGGTGAGAACTAGGGACAGGACAGGTTCTATTCAAACCTCCACCTAAGGTGCTCTGCGGGTGGCCCTGTCTGGGACAGAAGCCACAGGTGACTTTATCGATAACATTTGTCTGGATTGTCCTCATGCTGTGTGTTGGAGGTCGCATGGGGGTGAAGTGGCACCCAGCCCCCAGCCTCTTTGGCTGCCATCTCCATATCACTTCCAAATCTTCCTGTACCTATACTAAGTACAGCCAGTGTCCTATAAGTGTATTTCCTGTAAATGAAATCATGCAGTGTGAACCTTACATCCCGTTGGCTATGTACCTTATTATTTCTTTGAGATGATCAGGGATGGTGTGGGATGAGTTCAGTCATTCTTGAAATCAGTGTGGTTCACCTGACTGATAGCCACTGAATGGGCATACCACAGTGTTTACCAACATCCCTGAGAGTAGACATTTGGTTTCTTTTCTGTTTGGAATTACAGTTCTTAGATGTTTTTGTAGACAGCGAGTTCTTCCCTGGGTGGATAAGTAGTTTCCAGCTGCTGGATCATCTGATTTATCTGGGACTATATCACGAAGCTTTCTAATGCGATTAAACTATTAATGTTTCGATCATCCATGTATGAAAGGTTCACTTCTTGCATATCCTTGCCAAAACTTGGAACTGTCATGGTTTTAAAATCCTTTTGGTTTCTTTTAGCCCTTTGTGTGGGGGGAAGGGCTCAGTGTGCTCTTAGTTTAAATTTCTCTGATGACACTGATATGTCTTCAAGCAGTTAGCAGTCACATGACCATCTCCTTTTGAGAAAATTACACCCAACTCTGGACAATTTCCATCTTTGGCTTTAAGTGTGGAGTCTTAGAAGTCCTCAGAAAGCCCAATTTTTACTCCTTGGCCAATCTTACTTGAGCGATGGCTCCAGTCACTTACTGTCCATTTGCTTTGCTTTTGAATGAGTTTTTGTTTCCTTTTGCTTCATTGTTTTTTAAAATCAAAGATTTAATGGAATTTTTTTCTCATCTCCTAAACCACCTGACATTCGTCTTTGCTGGATTTGTTTGGAACTCACTCAAAGCAGTCAGTTACAGACTAAAACCACAAGACATTTTTCTATCACTGCTGTTATTATTTCAGATCCTCCCTGGGGTTTGCTCTGTGATTCCTGAGTTGTTCTCCCTGGGCAGAAAATTACAAACATCTTACAGATTCTGTCAGGCCCAGTAAGAAGGGACACGGAGACTGCTCTAGTTAGACAGAGGGTGGATGGGTGGGGAGGTAGATGAATGGATGGTAGGTAAGTGGATAGACTGATGTTGGCCATTCCTGTGAATAAGCATGATAAAGATCACGCACTTAGCATAGGTGCCCTCATCATAGGACTCAGTCTCGAGCCAAAGAATGTCTTCTCTCTGGTGATTGTGGAGCGAGAGAAATGGCCTCATCTATGACTTTGCTACCAGTCAAGCCTGACTTACATTCACGGAAGCCAGCCGTTTAGCAGCTAGGAATCCCCAACAGCATGTGGCCCATCCCTCCACAGCCCACCTGGGTGTCACCTCCTCCAGAAGACTGATCCTGGTCCCTAGGCTCAGGACTCCATTTTCCTTCAACCCTGGTGCTCTGTGAAGGGTGGGTTCTGCCTCTGGGGTTGAACTGAGAGAGTAAGGCTGTCTTTGTCGTTGTATCCCTGATACAATGTGTGATATGCAGAGATTATTGCTAGTTTCTGAATGAGTAAAAAGGATCAACAGTAGGTGATGGAAAGATAAACTGGTAGGGATGAGTGAACAATGGATGTGTAGATGTACAGACTGATGGACTGACAGGCAAACAGATGGACAGAAGGATGGGTGTATGAGTGAATGGATGGATGAATGAATGAATAAATGAATGATGCACAGGAGATGGGTGGGTGAGCAGATGGGTGGGAAATGGATGGGTGGATGAATAAATCACTGCTGAACAGATGTATAGATGGACAGACTGATAAATTAATGGAAATAAGGAAGTAGAGATTTTTAAGCACAGCGCAAAAGGAAGTTTCCCACATGTGCACGGCAAAGCTTCAGATATGACTCCATCAAAAACTCTTGTAAAGCACAAGAAACATCATCCCTAAGGATGGGTTCTATAGATTAACTAAGGCAGCAGGCTCACGGTAAACGACGCTCATGATTAAGGTCTAGGAGAGGATAGCTTTGTACATTGAGTGAGCTACACAGGCTTGAGATACAGGTCTTGGGGAGCCAGCATGTCCTGGCCATATAGATTGCACAGATCCCCAGGCTATTAACCACATCCATTCCCAGCCTTCTGGGTAGAAAAAGATTAAACATGTCCCCCTTAGAAGAGACAGCCCTGTGTATTTAACATTTCTGGTTCCCCTGGTGCTTATCTGTGAGCACAGGTAATGCATGCCTCCTATGCAGGGGGTAGAGTCTCACAATGAACCTCCCATCTGCCTATTTTTACCTCATTCCGCTTCCCCACTCTAGCCCAAGCCCCTCTTCTCTTACCTGGAGCCCTGGAAGGAGCTCCTGGCACAGCTCTGTCTTTGACTCACTTCCCAAACGTACTTACCTCCGTGTAGACAAGTTGGTTGTCACACCCTTCCTCTAGATTTTCCAGCACTCCCTAGTGCCCTACAGACAGCTTTAAATGCCTGATGTACAGACCCAAGCTCTGGTGCAGGAGCTGAGCTGTGGTCCACTTGCAGAGCCCCAGCTCAAGTCATGAGGCCTCTCACTGGAGGCTTGTTAGGATTCTGTATCCTCAAGCACACCAAACTTCCTCCAACCTCAGGACCTTTGAGCTTGCTGTTCTCTGTGCCTGGACAATCCTCTCAATCCCATAGGAGACTGAAGGCTGGTAAGCGAATGTTACTAATGAAAATCTTCAGCCCGGTTCTCACTACAGTGTTTCTGTTTCTCCTGGGTGATTTTAATGTCTTATCCTGTGGCTCTTGTAAGATTAGTCATTTCTTTGTTGCCTCCTTTGAGTTTTAGAGGCGGAGGCTATACTTTTTATTTGCCAAGGTTACACAAAGATACATAGAGAGTAGAGTTAAGAAGAGAGCTGCTGCCTGTTACAATGTTTCTAGTCTAGCTTCAGGCACCTCTGGATCCAGCAGTTCCATCTCCAGGAATCTTTCCTAGAACCCTTGTTGGATGAGACTTTCTATGTGATCTCCATCCTCAGGCTGACATTGGTCTTTCTGGTTTATCAGGAGAAAGCAAGGCTCTCAATTCTAATCTCATCTCTCTCAACTCACTTGACCTGCCCCCTACTGTACTCCAGCCCCAATTTCTCCCTCATAATGTACCTGTTTAGTAATCTACGGGTTTTCAAGGTGTTTTTCTTTCCCAGGACATTAGGGACTTTCTACCAAATCCAGGAGCTCTGAGATGCAGTTTGAATTCTATTATAGCTTGACAGGTCTTTACTGAGCACGTCTCTAAGGCGTGAGGGATCATTAAGAAACAGAAGGGATGGAGCCCTTGTCTCTGGGGCTCACATTCTAGGAACTGAAACTGACAGCAACTGGGCAGAGGATGACAAGCCTCAGAAGGTATGGTGGCCAGAGTGGAGTGGGAGAGGCCCTCAGGGAGGTGGTAGGACACAGCTGATAGCTGCCACCTTTGCAAGGTCCTGCCTGGGGGTATCTGTTCCCCAAATATGCTCCAGGCAGTGTAGGTAGAGACAGAATCCTTGTTCAAAGGATGGAGACAGGCAGGAAAAGCTAGAGACATCAGCAGATGGCAGAGAGAAAAGGCTCAAGACACAGGACTTCCCTCTGTGGTATGCTCAGTGCTGGTGGGGACAAGTTAATGCTGTGAAAAATGTCACTTTCCTCTAACTAGCTATATTGGCTGCTTTCTATAGCTGTGACCAGGTACCGATAGCAATGGCTCCCAGGAGGAGATTATTTATTCTGACTTGGGGAATATGGTCCATCCCGGGGGACCATGCAGGGGGTAGAGAGGGGTGGGAAGGAGGGAGACACACTGTGGCTGGGGCAGTCCAGTTTATAGGGTAGGAACTTGCAGCTTATTCCTACTACTGACTAGGAAGCTGAGCCAGGCTGTAACCCTCCAGGCCAACTTCTGGTGACCCATATCCCAAAGGCTCCCAGATAGCACCACCAATTGGTGACCACCAATACATGAATCTGTAGGGGAATTTCATATTCAAACCCATGGGCCTTTGTTTCCAGGCACACCTGCGATGTCAGATGCCCTACTTCCCAGGACCTAGAAGGGCAGAAATAGAGAATTGGAACAAATTACATCCAAGTGATATTTACTCCAGAAAGAGCAAGTCCCATGGCTGGCTGTCCAGAGAGGAAGCTGAACGCTGGGGTGGTTTGTTCTCAGCAATCTTTGAAGAAGTTTTTTGGCCTCTCATACTCTCAGAAATTCCCCCCAAAGCTCTGAGTGGTGGGTCATGTATTCAGAAGACACTGGACCATCAGTGCTGTCTCCAAGGGTTTGGTGGCTACTGTCCAGGCCACTGTGTTGAGAGCAGATCCAGGCTCATCAGGAGCATGTGCTATGATCCACTAGTAGGATCTGATGGAGTAGGTGCTGTGATCTATCACTAATGTCTGACAGTGGCATGGGAAAGAGTAGAGTGGGCATCCGTGCTAAACATTTGCCCATCTCTGGGCAAATGGTTAACATCTTGCCTCACTGTGAAAGCTGTCTGGCTAGAGACAGAGGCAATACAGTAAGAGTGACCTTGTAGAAGTGACATGTCACAAGAAAAGCACATCGTGGGGCAGGCGATTCACTCCTGGCTCTGCCACTTGTGTTTGTGGGTGACTTCAGGCAAATTAGAAGCCTGTCTGAGCCCTGGTTTCTTCCTTACCTCGTTATTGCAGTAAGATTGCTCCCAATACTGGGAAGCTCTCTGGGGGGCCAGTGAGATTACCTACACAAAATGAGTTGCACACTGGAGGGCCTTTCCAAGCTTCCAGGATCCATCCTGCATGAGACATGAGATGTGAGGAGTCAGGGAGAAGACTCTGGAACACTCAGGATCATGAATGTAGAGGGCCTGACCCAGAAACAGGAACAAAGCAATGGGGACTTTTAAAACCCAGCTCTGGGGCTTCTAGAACCAGAAACGGAAGCCTTGCTGGCTAGTCCATGGGTTTTGAGGCCAAATGGTCCATTGTTAAAGCCCTGAGTGGTTAAATCTGCTCACACCCTGGCTATGTTATAATCTTGGTCTGTGCCTCAGTTTCCTTATCTGTCAAACAGTAGTGGTCGGCAGTGACCATCCCCTTGGGGCTGAGTGTGAATTTATGAGACCTAGAGGGAACATTGACAGCTGGATATTGATGTATAATTAGTGCTGGGATCGCTGCCTCATTTCCTGGGTGGCCTGGAAGCACACATGTGGGTTCTTAGTAGCTCCTGGGTAAAAGGAAAACAGACTGAAACAGGAAGTTTCCTTGCTCCTCCTTCCAGGCAAGAGGCCTCCATCCTAGAGATGGAGGGTGTTTGGACCTGGCTGTAACCTTGTGGTACAGAGGACTTCATCTGGGCAGATGGTGTCCCCAGAGGCCATCATCCATTAAGGATCACAGCAGCAGAACCTCCCTCCCCACTCCTCATCCTAATATGCCCAGGATCCCTGCAATCCAATGTTTGGAAACAATTAGCCTGGTTCATGGCCCAGGCCCACCAGTTAATGTGAACACCACCATGAATTACGGGGAAGCAGGCACAGATGGATAGGGATGAGGTCATCAGTGCCAGTCTCTGCTCAGATGAGACTCCCTGAGTTGGGCTGGCCATGCTGGGTTGACAGAGTGCCTCTTTAATCGGGCAGGTGTGGGCCAGTTCTTACCAGGGACCATGTGGTACCCACACCTAAGAGCTCTGGGAGGTACACATGCCAAAATAGGATTCCTTCTGTGGGCCAACATGCTCTATGGAGCAGACAAAGGGCTGTTTGAAGACCACTGCTAAGACCCAATGAACATGTGCTGGGAACGGGTGTTTCTGCTTGCACCCCAGCTTACTTTGGATAGCATGCATATATGAATGTCTCTAAGCCTCAGAGTCACATTTGTTTTTGAGACAAAGCCTCCCTCCATAGCCTAAACTGACCTTAAACACTCTGCATAAATTAGGCTGATTTTGAACTCATGATCTTCCTGCCCCAGCTGCCCAAGTACCAAGAGTCACAGACTTGTCCAACCATTCCCATTTCTACGAAGTTTTTACTAAATGTCCATGTTTAATGTTTTCAAGAAGGCAAATGCCCTTGTCGCTATATGCGGACTGGGTCACTTCAGAATGCTGTTCCCTTTGGGCCAAGAGAAGTAACAGTTGGCTAATTCTTGTCTGAGCTTGCTGAGTGGCTTGTTGTTCCCGATAGGAGTATATAGGAGATACCAGCTCCCCACCCAAAAGAGACCACTGCCTTCTTGTCCCTGGATTCAAAGGTGCTACCCATCCCTTATTGTGACACCCATCCCTCGTGTGACACCCATCCCTCACTGTGACACCCATCCCTCACTGTGACACCCATCCCTCACTGTGACACCCACCCCTCACTGTGACACCCATCCCTCACTGTGACACCCACCCCTCACTGTGACACCCATCCCTCACTGTGACACCCATCCCTCACTGTGACACCCATCCCTCACTGTGACACCCATCCCTCACTGTGACGCCCATCCCTTGCTGTGACGCCCATCCCTTGCTGTGACACCCATCCCTTGCACTGTGTTCTTCTTACCAGAAGCAAGTCACTGGGTCTCTCCCATACTAGGGCTCCAAGTGTGACCAGCCTGGTCACTGTCATAGCAAGACTCCATCTCAAGCACGAAGCAAACAAGAAGGTTGGGTTTCAGAAAGCAGGCAGCTCACTAACTCTCAGGTGAAGCTGTTCCCAAAGCAGGTTTTCCAGAAAGTTAGTTGAGGCTGCAGACATGGGCCACTGGCTGCCCTGACCTTGGAAAGTAGCATCTCTGATGAACGGGGACAGGAGACCAGGACCCAGGCTGGACAGGGAACCTAAAAAACAAATCATAACTTAGTAATGCAGTTTCCTTGCCTGGAGGTGTGGGGGTGTGATTGTGTCCTGGATGGGAGGAACAACTTGCTTGCCTGTCTGGCCTGGTCTTGTTGGAGGCTGAAAGGCCCTTGATAGATGTAGCTTGTCTGTGTCTGTTGAAATCATGGAAAAAGAGCTAAGTCCTGACTCCACTGAAGGGGAAGTACCTTGAACACTGGAGGTGACAGGAGATAGACCTGTCTCCATGGTGACCCTGATTGGTTCTGAATAGGGCAGCCTTCCAGATATGCACAGAAACCAAACCCAAAGAGAATGGGGGCTTAAACACCCCATCCCAGGGCAGCAGTGATCTATCAAACCCTCCTCAACTCACAATACCCTGCAAAGCTCCATGTCCTGTCCCTCAGGGTAGATGACATAAATCTAATGCACAGGTGACCGCCCAGAGATGAGACCCCACAGGGAATGCCAGGTGCCCAACATGGAATCTGAACCATTCTCCACGGGTTCACAGAGTGAAAGGCTGTTCCTCAGCCATTGATGTTATTCTAGAATGTTCTAGAAAATTTAAATTCTGGGGTCTAGCTGGAGGGCATAGATCACTGGAGATATGCTTGACCTGAGGACATAGCTGGTTCCTGGCCCCTCCCTCGTGTCTGTCTTATGTTATCTCCTCAAGTGTTTTGGTGTATGGCAAGAGGCACTTCTGGCCCCTCATGAAGGCAGGCTCATAAAGCTCCCAGAACACAGGTGAATCTAGGCCATTGGCTCCATCTTCAGAGATCCTTGGCTTTCTTGAAAACCTTGAGACCATGTGTTTGCTCTGTGACCCTGAGAAAAAGACTTAACCTCCCTGAGCATCAGAAAATGGCTTCATGTCAGCCTCTCATGGCTGTCACAGTGACCTGAAGGCGAGGTAGAAAAAATTCCCCAGGCAACAGTGGTTCCCATTGTCACCCAGAACTGCACAGTCTGTGCAGGAGAGCCTGTGACTCACAAGTGGGAGTATTGGGCTGTGGCACTGGGAATGAAGCCTTCACTGGCAGCTCACACACAGGAGATGGGAGATAGGGTCCTTCTAAAGCCTCGGGGATGGGTGGGCAGTCTGTGAACCTGCTTAGACTATTGTTCCTCTTTACTACCTCTGATGCCTTCTCTGGATGCAGTGAGCTCTCACTCTTAGAAAGCTTGGGTTTAGGTTTAGTCCAGCATACAAAGAAACAGCCCATTTTGGCTCCATATTTCCAGTCTTGTAGGGAGAGGCATGGGTGATGGGGTACAGGCATGGAGCAGATGGTCTGAAATCCATGGCTGTTCATGTTCCCAGCCTATCAAGGAGAGAGACGAGCAATGAGGGAGTGAGGTATAAGGTGTGTATCAGTGGGTGTGGGGTAGAGATAGGTCTGTGAAGCTCTCCCCTCCACAGCCTGCTCTTCTTGGTGACCCCAGCACACACAGCTGACCACAGAGCCCTGAGCCCCACCCTGGAAAGAGCTGTCTGCCATGTTCCAGGACTGCTGGCTGCAGATGGTCGCATATTAAATTCTGCTCAGTCCCCCATCTGGTGGCTGCTCTGGCTGGCTGGGAGAATTCCCCACAGGCCAGCTTTGGGCTCTGGACAAGGCACTAAGTTCCCTCCTGACCCCCCAGTAACCCTCAGATAGGGCTGTGTGCCACTAATCAGGAAAGCAGACCCTTAGCCGCCTGCCCAGGCAGCCTCTAGCCCTCCCTCTTCCAGTCTGCCACCCCGAACAGGGCCTGAGGACCCAGGGCTTAGCTCCCAAACCACTCAGCTCACATCCTGCCTCCACTGATCCTCCCTGAGGCTCTGTTTCCAGCTTCTGTGGAGCCTGAGACCATTGGGATATGACATAGACAGCTAGGTGTCATAGCCTTGACCTAGGTCATTCTTTGGGCTGGGGTATTGTAAGGCGTTGACCATCATCTCTGAGATCTACCCTCTTTGTACCCCTGTTGTGACAGCCAAAAATGACATTGTCAAGTATCCTGGAGGAGAAAGTCACACACCCCCACCCACACACACCCTCACCCACATACCCTGGGGACTAGTGTGTCCCCTGTAGGGCCTGTAGATAGAACAGTGTCAGATAACAGTTGCCTTTGGGTTTAAGGCAATAGAACTCCTAGGGTACCTGAGGGGGTGGGGCGCAACTCCTGATGTGTCACAGTCACCCAACAGATGTTGTGATTTTCATATTTCTGGGGGACCTTTCTGGTCCCCTTGAACTGGGAGGTCAAAGGTTTGCTGTGTATGCATGGTTCAACATTCATTAAATAAACACATTTGGAGGCAGCTAGGGGGATAGCTCGGTTGGTAAAGTGCTTATGATAAATAAGCATGAGGACCTGGTTTTGTTCCTTAGCATTTATGTAAAAAAAAAAAAAAAAATCCAAGTGTGGACAGAGACAGGTTTCCTGGGGATCCCTGGCAGCGGCCCAAACAAACCAGCTAACTTTGGGTTCAGTGAGAGACCCTGTCTCAAAAAGACAAGTTGTGGCAAGCTCAAGGAAGAGAGCCAAGGCTGGCTTCTCACATGTAGGTGTACTTACATACCCGTGTCTAACACACACACACACACACACACACACACACACACACACACACACTACATAGGGAGCTACTGGCTGGGATAGATTCTGGCAGTCTGATTCTTAGGCAGAGAGAGAAGAACTCAGGATCCCCATGGTCACTACCCCTGGTTCTGTTTTCCAGGCCTGTGCTACCCTTTGCTCTTGTTACAGACCCTGAGCACCTGCGGAATTCCAGACGGTGTTCCAGGAACTTTCCGCACATAGGGCCCCAGGAGCTGCTCTGCGAAGGCTGGTGGGGGCTGTTTATCATTTTCTCAGGGTGCATCCAAGGAAGCAGGGAGTGGTGGGACCTACCCTGAGAGGGGCTACTGAAGGCCTGGGCCAAGTGGGTGACATTTGAGCTACATCTTGAGAAGGAAGGCAGGAAGGTAGGGTGTCTAAAAGAAAAGGAGATGGGTATAGTCCAGGCAAGTCGTGCCTGGCCAGGTCTGAAAGGTTTCCCCACCTGCACCTCACATGGCTGCCCATCCTCCCAAGAAGGGGCAGACACAAGCAGTATGCCTGGCTTCTCCTTTGTTTCCCCCGAACCCTCCAAGACTGACTCTCTCAGTGAGCAGAGTCAGCTTCTCATCCCACAGTCCCCAGATCAATGTGCCAGAAGAGTCAGAGACTTCCTTGGAGGGGGTTGGGGGGACACCTGGAGGACTGCCCAGGATAAAGAACTGCCCTAGGCTCCAGGAACAAGAAACTTTCTAGGGGAGGCCAGGAACACGTCATCAAGGCCCACTCTCCCACAACCCTGAGATTGGTGTCCGGTTACCCACTCTCTAGCAGATCCCTGCACGCAGACCAAGTCATCTGCCTGGGCAACTCAAGCTGCTCCCTGCCTTCTCATCGCCTAGAAGCAAGCATGAGGGTAGACAAACCCAGCTTCCCAACAGCCACCTTCTGAAGCCCCAGGAGGAAGACTTGGGGACTATACAGAGAGCCAACACTGGGGCAGGGACTCCCTCAGGGCCACCCAGGAGGGCAGCAGACAAGCAAGGGCCGGAAGAGTCTAAATTCAAATATAAAGCTGAGAGTGCTCATGCGTGAAGTTAATCAAATGTTTACCACACCCAGCCCTGCTGGACATCGCCAGGACACACAGCACCACATGCCCATTTTAATCCCCAAAGGCATTATTTTCACAAGTAGGGCCATTTTGCAGAAAGGGAAAGTGAGATACACATTCATTCACTTGCCCCTGGCACATCCAGCCCGTGGAATATGGAAACCAAGGCAGGATTCCCGTGTGGGCGGGAAGAGGCTGTAGTTGGGGAAGGCAGTCCACGGGGGCTGGGAAGATGGTTCCCCCGGGTCAAGGGTTCCTTTTCTTTGCAACACAAGGACCTGAGTTTGGTCCTTAGCACCACATTAAAGGAAAACGAAACAATTCAAAGAAACCCAGGGAGTCAGGCACGGTGGTACACACTCATAATCCCAGCGCTGAAGAGGCTGTGATCCCTGGGGCTCACTGGGCAGTCAGCCTAGACTTAAGTACAGAGCTCCAGGTCAGTGAAGAACCTGTCTCAAAAAATGAGAGAGAGAGAGAGAGAGAGAGAGAGAGAGACGCCTGAGGAATATCACCCAAGATTGTCCTTTGATCTCCACATACATGTGTACATACACACACACACACACACACACAGAGAGAGAAAGAGAGAGAGAGAGAAACTGAGAGAGACTGGAGACTATCAGTAACCCTTGACCACCAGACCTACCAGGAGCATCACCACTGGTAAACACAACTTGGAGACCCTTGCAAGTTCATGCAGAAAGGAGTGTACTTAGTCACATACACATAGCCACATGTGTGTGCACACACAGCCACATGGACACATGGACAAATACAGTCACATGCACACAACAACATACACAGTCATATACATACAGCCACATGTGTATATATACATGTGCACACACAGTCACATGCACATGTATACATACAGCCACATGTGTGTTCGTGCACAGCCACATGCATACACATATACAGTCATGTGCACATAACTACATGCACAGACATATATACAGCTACATGTATATGTACACATGTGCACACACACAGATACATACACACATCTGTATATAGCCACATGTGTGTACACACAGCCACATGCATGCACATATGCATATAGCTAAATGTATGCACATACACATACACATGTATATACAGCCACACAGTGCTAACGCACATCTATATTCAAACATACATACATACACACATGCGCACACACATGCACACACATGCACACATATGCATCTTCTACTCTCAGTGAGGTCTTGACTTGAGATCCTTCATTCAGCAGTGATGTTTGCTTTGGCATTTCTATGGTGACATTTCAGACATTTCAGAAAACTGGGCTCTGGCTAATAGGGGCTCCTCCCAGAGCCTTCAGTTCCCACCATGGTGGAAATCCAGGGCCTCTATCACCCCGAACTTTGCCAGTAGGTGCCAGGAGGCAAAAGTGAAAGCAGAGGCAGCATCTATTGCTCATAACACTCCCATCTCCAGCTCCCTGCCAATCTTCCAGTCAGTGACAATAGTCATATTTACAGGGCATGGTGTGCCACTTCAGTCCACTCACTCACCATAACAATCACATCAGGGATATGAGCGAATGAAACATCCATCACGTCATTCAGTGTCGCTGTGATCCCAGCATTCCCAGCAGGAAGATCAGGAGTTCAAGGCCAGCCTGGGCTATCCAGCTACTTAGACGTTCACATTCATCCTTATGGCTGCCGCAGCCTACTGCAACCACAGAACATTGAGAGTTCCTACTACATATCCTCACCCCAGACCAACCCTCCCCACCCCTACAGCACTCTGCCCAACCCCTGGTATTGAGATCCGTAGGTATATCTGTATTCTCTATGTTGGAGAGTCTATCATAAGCCCAACAAAGAAAGGTGAACCTGCTGGCTACCAGGAAGCTAAGAGCAATATGAACTTGCTGAGCTAGAGGTGAGCCAAGGACTCTGGGTGCTGAGCAGGAAGGACTAAGCCACCCTGTCTGAGAAGGGGGACCTGGTCCGCTGGTGCCTGGAGGATTATAGGGCTTGGCACATGAAGAGCATTAAGAGGAGCTTGGTTTTTTTTTTGTTTTTTAAGGCCCAGAGGTGGAGGGCATGCCTGAGCTGGCAAACTCTACCTTGAGACCTTTGGGTAGCTACTTGGGCTCAAAGGAAGTGATCAGAATTAGTTGTATACATACATCCTGACTGTTGTATGGAGAAATGGCTGGATAAGTGGGGAGCTAGGGGAGTGGTGTGGGCTGTGTCCCCTTGTTTCCCAAGACAGCTCTGATATTTATCACAGACTATGGAGAGGTGCAAAGAATAATGGGAAGATGTAAGAAGGAGAAAAGAGGAAAGTGGGATAAGGGGGGAGGAAAAGAAGGAAGAAGGGGAGGGAGGAGGAAGGCAACCCTCGCAGCTTGATAGCCTGGGGCTCATATTTCTAAACCCCTCCTTGCGCTTTGCCACCTCTGGGTCCTCTGAAAAATCTCTCAAATCTCCTCCACACTGCACTCATGGGCTGCTAAAAAGAACTGGCTTTCACGAGCTGAGGAGAAATGGACTCGCCAGAAACCTTCCGATCACATGTCCCCTGTGCCTTCCAGAGCTTTCCAGGCCTTAGGTGCCCTCTCAAGCCCTAAGCCAGAAGCTCTAGATGTCTTAATTAAGATGTCCCTGCCCTCTAGGAGGAAGTGTGAACAACACAGACCCTGCATCCTCTCTCACACTGGTCTCCTCTGTTCTCTTGACTTCTCCGTGCTGAAGACCTCAGTCACCCTTCCTGAGCAGCAATAACGGCGCCACTCAGAAAGAGCCAAAGCTTACTTAGTCTTAAAGATGGCTTCCTTCACCCAGCAACAGTAGTTCAGTCCAGGGCTCTGATTGGCTGTGCTTGAGTCACATGCTCACCTTTCAAGCCAATCATTTTGCAAGAGGAGTGGTTGTGCTATGACTGCCCAGGCCTTCATCACCAGCCTGCCCACTGTGGCAAGGGGAGTGTCCTTAGTAAGCTCCCTTAGATAAAGTCCCTGACTTTATCTGCTTATTCATGACTTTATTTAGTCCAGACCTTGCTCCCTCCCAAAATGCTAGCACTTTCCTAGCCACAATTTATCTTTTCTTCTCTAGGTGAGAAACTTAAAAGTAGAGCTGGTTAGTGGTGGCTTATGCCTTTAATCCCAGAACTTGGGAGACAGAGACAGACAGATCTCTGAGTTTGAGGCCAACCTGGTCTACTTTGGAGAGAGAGTGGAGAGGGGAGAGGAGGGAAGAGGAGAGGAGAGGAGAGGAGAGGAGGAGGGAAGAGGAGGAGGGAAGAGGAGGAGGGAAAAGGAGAGGAGGGAAAAGGAGAGGAGGGAAGAGGAGGAGGGAAGAGGAGGAGGGAAGAGGAGGAGGGAAGAGGAGAAAAGGGAAGAGGGAGGAACAAAATAGAACAAGGATCCTCCCCTCCTTCCTTCCCCTCCCCTCCTTCCTTCCCCTCCCCTTTAGCCATCTGTATACCCGTGTACTCCACAGCTCCTTCGAGTGTCAGCCACAGGCATCAGAGGCACCATAAAGGCTGCTTATTCAGACACATGTAAATAGTTGCCACACTCAGATTTTATACCCAATCTGAACTGGGGGCTGGCAAGATGGCTCAGTGGGTTAAGGCACTTGCCTCAATTGCCTAAAGACCTGAGATTCCCAAAATCCTGGAGGTGAAAGCGGGGAAGACAACTCCACCACATCACCCTCAGGCATCCTGTGGCATGTGCACTCAATCAATCCATCAATAAGTAACATTTGTATTGATTTTTTTTAAATCTGGGCACTAGGGAGATGGCTCAGTGGTTAAGAGCTCTGGATGCTCAATTCCCAGCATCCACATGGCGGCTTAGAACTGTTTTTAACTCCAGTTCCAGGGGTTCAGATGCCCTCTTTTGGCCTTCATGTGCATTGCAAGCACATGGTGCACAAACATGGAGTAAACACCCATTC
>NW_022196905.1:111193296-111225796 GCF_008632895.1 Mastomys coucha
CTCTCTCTCTCTCTCTCTCTCTCTTGCTCTCGCTCTCTCTAGCTCTCTCTTTCTCTTGCTCTCTTGCTCTCTCGCTCTCTTGTGCTCTCTCGCTCTCTCTAGCTCTTGCTCCTCTTGCTCTCTCTTACACACACACAAATAAAATTAATTTTAAAAAAATATGAATTTTGGATTCCTCCTAAGAGCATAGAATCCTTGGACTTTCTTCCTAGTGACAGCATTGGCTGGTGCAGGGCCCACTAGCCTATGCGTCCAAGAATTTCTGAGATCTCCATGTGACCTGCTTCCCTGATTAATGCTATGGCTCCTGTGGTCATTTGTGCCTGCCACCCTGATATAAACAGTATTGGGTAGTGATGTAGGCGTGGCTGGGTATCTCCTCCCTAGCCACTATGAGTCCCATCTTACCCAGAACCCTCTGCCTCAGCCCTACTGAAGCCCCATGGGGTAAATAATAATTATTATTATACAAGCTATGGAGGGAGACCAGAGTTCTCACACAGGGATGACTGAGGCCCAGCCTGACCTCTTCACAAACCCAGCCTCTTCGAAGAAGCTGCTCTCAGGAATTGCAGGCGGCCATTCAAGTGGTTTTCACGGTACCCGGGCTGGCAAGTGTTTTCTCTGCTGCAGCAGGAAGGCAGCTTTAAGCACCACCAGAATTACCCCCATTCAGCCTGTGAATAGCGTGATTCTCGGGCTGCTGTGAGCTCAGAGAGGCTCTTCAAGGAGCACACAAGAGGAAAACAAGGAACGGGAGGTTCTTTGGCTTAAAGCAGGGTATTGGGGCAGAGAGCTTTGAAATCTCTTCATGATGATTGGTGCCTGCCTACTTCTGAAGACTGGCGAGAAAGAAGTAAATGATGGTTCCCTCTCCAATTAAAAGTGTTTATCGAGTACCTACTGTGTACTTTAGATGCCATCTGCGAGATTATACATTCCCAAAGTACACCGCCGGCCTGAGCCTCTCCCACACCCTGTCTACCTTTCCACCTGACGCTGTGAAGCTCAAGCTTTTCTTGGTGGTGAAGAGTTCCTGTCTTCTTGGGCTCAGAGAGTATCAGCTGTCTCCACGGTTGCTGCTTCATGAAAGCTTAGAAGTCGTTCATACCTTCAGTTAAAGAAGAGGAAAACAATTCACATACCTTAAGATTTTTAAGGTTTTTTTTTTTTTTTTTTTTTTTGGAGATACGTATCATAAAGAGAATGAAGTGCAGTTTGGAAAAACAGAGATGGCTGGAGAGAGAGTGAAACAAAATGAAGACAGGAAAGAGAGAGAGAGAGAGAGGATGCATGTGCCATACTCATGGGTGTGGGCGGGTATGCAAGCCCATGAATGCTTGTGTGGAGGGCAGAAATCAATGTTGAGTGTCTTCTGTCATCATCCACTTCAGTTTTTGAGACAAGGTCTCTCACTGGGATCTGGCACTTGTCAATCAAGCTGGGCTGGCTGGCCCAAGAGCCCCAGAGATCCTACCTACCACCTCTGCCTCCCCAGCACCGGGAGCAGGAACACGCTCCACCATGCTGTCTCCTTGGAGACAAGCCTCTGGCCATGTTGATTGATAGCTATCTCTATTCATTAACCTATATTCAGTTAATGGAAGTGGGCAAACACACACTAACAGTAGATGGCACCTTTCCCTGAGCCAGGGTCTTAGACTGCATAGAACAGAGATCAACTCCTGATCATTAACCCTCATCTCTCCCTGATTCTTGACTGTAGGATGCAACAGTGACCAACTAACTCACATGCCTGCTGCCACCCTGCCCCACCATGATCTCCATGTTAAGGTGCTTACCACACCAAGCCTGGTGACCCAAGTTCCATCGCTGAGACTCACATGGTGTAGGGAGAGAACAGACTCCTGCAAGCTGTCCTTGGACCTCCCCAGCTGTTGATCCCATAGCTCGAGGACACTAGGAGCCCAAACTAATTCTACAGTCCTGTGCAAACACTCGGCTGCTGATGGGAGAGTGGAAATTTGATTGCTGTCCCCAGAGTGACTCCATCCTACAGACAGACGGACACGCATGAGGGATAGCTTTGACCAAAGGAGGGGCAGGAAATTATCCAGAGTGTGACCTAAACACTGCATCTTTGGGGGGGGCGGTAATGAAGCCACCAAAATGCAGCATACACCCTCACACAACACACATGTACAGCACATATGCTCATACATATAATACACACAGCACACACATGCAACATACTCCCATAGGTATATACAATACACACAGCACACACACATATAACACACTCACATACAACACATACACACATACATATAACACACACAGCACATACAACACACACAACACAAATACATATACATACAACACACAGCGTACACACATAAAATACGTGCACATACACTCACACATACTACACATACACTCACACATACAACATACAACACACACACACAATTCTAATATGTTCCTCCACATCCCAGCCTTTATTTTACACAACCCCCCCCCCCAACCCAGAGCTTCTTCCACAGAGGCAGACACAACTTGTTTGCTCCAGGCTGGGCTAGATTCCCTCCTCTGTGTTCCAACCACCATCGGCATGAACATGCCTCATGGTCATTATACAACTTCAAGCAAGTTATGTGACCTTCCCTGAACCCCAGTTTCTTTCCTTGGATAATAAGATTCTATTACCAGGCTCCTAATGGGGTCGCTCAGTCTTAATGGTATGGTACTTAGCTTGGTGCCTGGAGCAGAAAGAACAAGCAGGAAGTATCAGCTTACATAGGCCTTGGCCACTTCTCAAACTTGAGGCTTGAGGCAGAATCCATGACAGGGCTCATTTCCCATGCCTACGATTTCCAGGCCCTCAAGTGGCCCTGTGTGGAGTCACATGATGGTGATTGATGGCCGATGACGCCTGCCTTTTGGGTAGCTGTTGGGTTAGTTACCTATCAGATTTCTCAATGAGGTCATACTAGTCTAGCTTCCTTCCTGCTGTTGTGATAAATCACTGTAACCAGCTTTCTTATAAAGCCCAGGACCACCTGCCTAGAGAATGGTGCTGCCCATGGTGGGCTAGGCCTTCCTCTATCAATTAACCAAGCAAGACAATCCTTCAGAGACGTGCTCATAGGTCAGTCTGAACCGGGTGATCTATTAATTGAACCTCCTGCCTCAGGTGACCTAGACTAGCAGTTCTCAGCCTTCCTAATGCTGCAACCCTTTAATACGGTTCTTCATTAAATTATTTTCATTGCTACTTCATACGTGTAATTTTACTACTGTTATGAATCATAACGTAAATCTCTCTGTTTTTGATGGTCTTAGGCAACTGCGTGAAAGAGTCCTTTAACTCCCTACAGAGATTGCAGGCACAGGTTGAGAACTGCTGCTCTAGACTCTGTCAAGCTGACAGTTAAAACTTAACCAGAGCATGTATCAGCTCAGGAGTCTGAGGTTCTGAAAATGTTGGACAAAGTCCCTGTGGAATTTTATTTTTCTTATCAAAGCTGCTGCCACCAGCTGTATGGTAGTCTCGTGTTTCACAAGGATTTGTGGAGCACCGACTATGTGCACAGCCTCTAAGACATCTTCTCGGCATGTTGAGTAAAATCAGTCTCGCATGGCCATCTTGGTTATACCTACCATCTATCTATCTATCTATCTATCTATCTATCTATCTATCTATCTATCTATCTGTCATAGCAGCTATGGCCAATTGACGTTCTATTATTTCTCTGTTTGCTTGTGGGATGAGAATACAGGCCCCAGGGTTTACTTACCTCCTCCTGGTCTAAAATGCCCTGTATTCATCAGATGACCGAATGCTAAGCCATGGACCGGGTGATTGTCATGGGGCTGAGGATGAATATGAATATGCGTTTATTCACTGGTGTAGTCGAGAAAAAAAAAACCTTGGGGGAAATTCATAATTTTAGAAAGTGAATAGTAACACTGTAAATAGTTAATGTAGGTGACAGCTTAGCAGGGAGAGGCTCTTGTCACCAACCCAAACGACCTGGATTTGATTCCTAGTACCCACATAGTGGGAAAGAAGGACCGACCCCTGCAAGCTGTCCCCTATCTTACACACACACACACACACACACACACACACACACACACCCTCAGTGAATAAATGAATGAATGTTAAGTAAAGAATGAATGAATGAACTTTTATCAGTCAATTGCCTGCTACACACAAGTGTCTTGTGGCTATTGGTCAGTGTGCTTTTCAAAACATTCAAAAGAGAGATAGATACTGGGCTTGAGGTGGTGGTGGGGCACTCTGAGAGGTTAGGTCGCTGTCCAGGGTCACAGAGCATCAGGCAGAGGTTGGCTTTGTTAAGACCTGGTTCCATGTGGCTTCCATAGTCATCTGCCTCTGTTCCTGCCCGTTAGTGAGGTGTAACAACGATGGGGATAGCCTGGGGTAAAAAGTTCAGGGAGTGTGCCCACTTTTTTCATTCATCACCCACTTGTCAGTTCAACCTGATCCCAGCCTCTAGCCAGTAGAAGCCTTTGTCCTGTCTGGTCTGGCAAGCATGGATGGATGCATGCATAGATGGATGCATAGATGCATCGACAGATAGACTGATGGGTGAATGAATTCATGTGTACATAAGTAAATGATACATGGATGCATTAATGGACAACGGATGGATTTACAGACAGATGCATAAATGGGTGATTGGATGAATAGATGGTGGATACATTGATGGGTAGGTGGTTTGTGATGGACATATTCATGATGGATAGATTTATGTATGTATAAATGAGTAGATAGATGGATTCATGCGTGCACTCATGGGTGGATGATGTATTCATGTATGCATGGATGGGTGGGTCAATGGTGGGTGAAATAATGTAGTTATGAAAATATGTATGCACACATGCATTGACAGATAAGTATGTGTATGAATGAACCTATATGTGCATGGGGAGATAGTAGGTGGGTGGGTGGATATATAAATGGATGATGGCTAGATGGGGGTCATGTATACATGGATGGGATATTTACATCGATGGATGATGAATGGGTGCATAGATGAACAGATTCATGTGTGCCTTAATATATGGGTAAATGGGTGTGTGAATGGATGGATAGATTCATGTGTTCATGGATGTGTGGGTGGGCAGATTCATGTGTGCAAGGATAGGTGGGTGGGTAGATAACAGACAATGGGTAGACAGGTGGATGGGCTTGGAGGGTAGGTAGGCAGTGAGCAGCAAGGAAGAAAGTTCGGAAGCAGTACATTTTAAGCTGCGTTCCTGCAAGTCCTACCTATTTCAGAGGCTCCTGGAGGAGGCCAGGAGAGGAAGGGGTCTTTATCCTCCTGGGGTCTCCTCTATCTGCCTCTCTGCTTTCCTACAGAACTTTGCTTTTTTTCCATTCCAGGCAGTCCTTTTTTACAAGTGTATATTAATCATGCTAAAACATGGCATTTCCATACATGTACAATAGACTTCGGTCATGTTCTTCCCCATCATCCTCCCTGTCCCTCCCGTGCCCTGCTCCTCACACGACAGTTCCCTCTCTACCTTCAACCCTGAGTTTACTTTCATGTCTAGATTTCATATATTGGAGGAAACACACCACATCTGTTTTTCTAAATCTGGTGTATTTTGCTTGACATCACGATCTCTGGTTCTGTGCATTCTCTTGCAGATGACACAAACTCATCCTTCCTTATGGCTAAATGATACTCCGTTGTGTGTGTGACCCATTTTTTTTTTATCCAGCCCTCTGATGATGGGCATCTGGGCTGATTCTCTAACTTGGCTGTCATGGATAGTGCCGCAGTAAGCACTGGCGTGCAGGGAGGGGCAGGATGTACCTAGGAATTGTGTGACTGCATCATGATGATTCTTTTGTTGCTGGGGGGCAGGGGTTGGATTGAGTATTTAAGATAAAGTCTGTGCCTATGGTCAGTCACACTGCAGCTCACCGTGTAGCCTTGATCTTCCTGCCTTGGCCTTCTGAGATGAGGTGACAGGCATGTGCTGCCATCATGGCTGACTGACTCTGCTCTCAGTCTCCACACTGATGTGCATCGTGCCTGGACCCAATCCTATCCCCACCAAAGGAGACCTGAATGTTCATTGCTCCCCAGTCCATGCCAACACTTGTTAGTATTCAGGTTCCTGATAGTAAGAGTCCCAACTGGGATGAGCTACAATCTTAGTCTGTTTACGTTTCCTTTGTAGTGAAGTGAACATTGTTTTCATTGGTCAATTGTAGTAAAGTATAGTGAACATGAACATTGTTTTCATTGTCAGTTGTTCTTTCTTTCTTTCTTTCTTTCTTTCTTTCTTTCTTTCTTTCTTTCTTTCTTTCTTTCTGAATGTCTATTCAATTCTATCTGGTTAGTTTTTGTCAACTTCACACAAACTGGAGTCTCCTGGAGAGAAGGAAACTCAGTTGAGGAGTTGCCACCATCATATTGGCTGAAGGCAAGTCTGTGGGGGCATTTTCTTGCTGAATGATTACTGTAGAAGCCCCAGCCCATAGTGGGCAGTGCCACTCCCAGGCAGATGGTCCTAGGGTGTGTAAGAAAGCAGGCTGAGCAAGTCATGGGGAGCAAGCCAGTAAGCAGCACCCTTCCATGGTCTCTGCATCAGCTCCTGCCTCCAAGTTCCTGTCCTGTGTGAATTCCTGTCCTGACTTCCTTCAGTGTTGAACAGTGCTGTGGAAGTGTGAGCTGAAATAAACCCTTTCCTCCCAAGTCGCTTTCGGTCATAGTATTTATCACAGCAACAGGAAAACAAACTAAGATAAATTTAAGTTCATTTGTCCACTAATGGTCTGATGGGTTGTTGTTGTTGTTGTTGTTGTTTACTTGTTTGAACTCTTTATATATTCTAGATACTATCCCCTTGTCAGGCCAAGAGCTGGCAAAGGCTTTCTCCATTTCTGCATTCAGTTCATTGTTCTCTTTGCTAATCCAGCAGCTTCTACTTTCATGATTCCCATTTGACATTTCCTGCTATTATTTCCAGATCTGCTGGGTCCTCTCCAGAAAGTCCTTGTCTGTGTTTGTATCTTAAAATATGGCAGCCTACATTAAGGTCTTTGACCTATCGCATGCTCAGTTTTGCACAGAGGGGTGGAAACCCTAGTATGATTCCTCTTGTAGATATCCAGTTCCTCCAGTACCATTTGTTGAAGCATCTGTCTTCTCTCAAGTGCTTTGAGAATTTTGGTAAGAACAGCTTTATCTCAGGTCCTTCAGTCCTGTTAACTGGCTGTGTTTGGTTTGATGCTGGCAGCATGCTGGGACTGTCACTATGGCTCTGCGGTGCAATCTGAGGCTAAATATTGCACAATCCCTCTGGGTGTTGTTCTTTCTGCAAAGAACTTCTTTGACCCTTTGGTCTCTTATGTGTTTCCAACATCTATAAATCCTCTTTCCTACTCCTACTTTAACTGTTGGTTTCTGTGAGGTCCTATCTCAGAAAGTGAGAGAGAGAGAAAGAGTGAGAGAGAGAGAGAGAGAGAGAGAGAGAGAGAGAGAGAGAGAGAGAGAGAGAGAGAAATAGCTAATTCATGTTCTGCCCCTCCTGAAGTGTCACTGACTGGGACAAGGTCAGAAAATGTTCAGGTGCCACACAGCCCAGGTACTGTTGCTGTTGGTGGTACTGGTGGCCCAAGGGTTCAGCTTCTAAAATCAGGAGTGTGGAAGAACTGCCAAATCCTCCCAAGCAACTGGATTAAGTTTCGGAATGACTGGGACATGTTAGCAAACTCCTAGACATTGAAAAACACCAAAATAGATTCTAATGCAGCTTCTACCTTCAAAAGAGACCCATAGCCAGCCTAAGACCATACAACTAGGAGTCAGCAGAGCCCAGAACTGAGCCCTGAGCTTTTAAATGGCAGAGCCCCCGCCCCCCACCCTCTCATCCACACCATTAGAGAGTGAGTGCCTGTCCACACAATTAGAGAATGTCTGCTTGAATCAATCAGATGTCAGAGCTCAGGGCCATATGACTGGGAAGAATAAAGTGGCTTCTCTCATTAAAGCTTTGAAAGTGAGGGTAAGGCTGACCAGGTCCCATTGTAGGGGTACGGATATCAGATACCTCAGAGCTTCAGCACTCTGGTGACTGCTGTGGACAGAATATTGCCTCAGGGACTACCTGCCCCACCTCCTGGCAAAGGCCTCCACACACACATACCAGAAAGAGGGAGACATGGGTAGCTGAATGAATGTTGGAGCTGTATGGAGCAGTACTCCCCTGATGTACAGGCAAGAAGACCAAACAGAAAAGTCAGAGCCTCTGAACTGAGGGAGCACCTGAGGGCCATGACAGCTTTCCCCAGCCTTTGCTCTCCACCCTGCCAAGCGGCTACAGAGCCCAGAACAAACCTAGAGTGGAGACAGAAGCTACGGTCTAGTCCAACCTCCTTCATTTCCTAGAAGCCCAGAGAGGGGAGCAGTCTTGCCCAGGGACACATAGCAGCTGAGGAAGAGTCAAGCAAAGGATCCTGATCCCCAACCCTGGCTTTGGGAGCTTTCTAGAATAAGATGCTGAAAATTCTACCTGCTCCTCTGTCCTCCATTTCCCCAAGTGACATCCCCCGGAGACTGCTCAGTAGTAGCCAATGGTGCGATCTTCTCTGAGAATATCTGCAGTGTAGAGAGAGGGGTGTGGTCACAGAGATCTCTGCTCAAATAAGGAAGGGATGTCACGGTCCCCAAGAAGCTGTGTCACTGAATTCCAGATGTCTGCAGCCTGAGATAAGGAACCAGAGTGAGTCTCTGTGGTCCTCACCCCCACAACGGGACCTGGTCAGCCTTACCCTCATTTTCAAACCATTCATGATAAAAGCCACCATATTCTCCTCCGGTCAGAAGACCATGAGCTCTGACATCCAATTGATTCAAGTGACTGAGATAATCTCACAACCATAAAACAGCCAACTTGGAAGCAGGAGACAATCTACCTTAGTCTCCTCGACAGCTTGCTGAAGAGACAGCCATTCCAGATGTCCATGGGGTTTGTTTTTGTTTTGGGGGAGGGGAGCTCATCCATGAACTTTGGGGAATTCTTAGGCACCAGCAGCCATCCAGATGTCCATGGGGTTCTGGGGGTTATTTTTAGGGTGGGGAGGGCTCATCCATGAACTTTGCGGAATTCTTAGGCACTAGCAGCAGTTTGCGACACTGATAGAGACTTCCTATGACAATATACAGCAGCACTCACAGAAGTTAAAACTCACATCTGTGGTCAGAACTCTCCAACAGTGGCCCCCAGTGCTTTTAATTCAGTGGAAATATTAAAATGTTCTCTGCAGATCCCACCATTCCTCAGTGCCTCCCACTCAGCCCACTTCATGCGTTCTCTACAAGACTCTCAAGCCCTGGCTGCACCCTTCCAATGATCAACTCCAACTCAGCTGTCCACACTGAAGGAGGTCTGGAAAAGCACAGGAAATTACAAGACAAGGCTTGGGCTATAAGATTTTAACAGGCCCAGCAGTTGAATGCCACCCAGATCAGCCCAGCTTGGCCAGGACCCAGGCTAGAGGCCCCAAAAATTGACTACAAGAAGCCTAAGCAATTTCCTGATGGGTTTCTGGGAAAGCAAGTTGGCTACCGTGAAGGCTTAGCGCCATCTCTCGGTCATTCTTGGAACTGCATCTCCTGAGCTAGCTTGGGAAAGCCAAAAGTCAGAGACCCAGGAGATAAACTACCAGTGCTGGGGGGTCCTGTAAAGAGGCTCTGGACACTGTGGAACTGTTTTTGCTATATTTTGCATATAACCCACGTCGAAGACCTATCTTCACATTAACTTATCTTTTGAGGCCCAGAGACTCCAGGCTGCTTACCCAAGCTCACACAGCCTGTGAGTGAGAGAGAGCATGTTACTTCTTATGCCCAGATTGCTCCTATAAACTTTAAATGGGCTCCTCCCTCGTCTCCACAAGACTCTTAAAAAATTGTTTCTGGTGTCTAGGCTAACATCTTCAGGAACTGTGGCCCCTCCTCCTTCCCTTAGGGATACTAGCCTCTCAGATACCCATGTTCCCAATACTAGGTCATATCTGGCCTGCCAGCCTTTTGGCCCCAAGGCTGCTTAGATGAAACACTTTCTCTCTTAAGATCCCTGAGCTGGAGGGGAAGAACTAATCAGCCACCCACAGGCTGCTGCCCCTAGATGGCTCTGGAACTTTCTGGTCTTGGCCTCCCTGTGTATAATACCAGACAGCATTTGCAAAGCCTCTCATTTCTCTAACTGCAAAGGAGCCTGACGGGCATCGGGCCTCATAACAAACACATTGCAATGACAACTTCCAAACAAACACCCAGGGCTGAGTTCAGATGCTAAGCTAACTTCATTTCTGAAAATGCTAGCTCTTACCCGGGGAGAGACAGGTGGAGCTGCTTCAGGGACAGAGGGGATCTGATTGCCATGGCAACAGAGGGACAAACCTGAGTCTGTCGTCACCCCTGCAACTCAGGGGCATTCCTCAGAATGGAGGTGTGAGAGGATGGGAGCATAAGATATAAAAGAGGCTGAAAGGCTCATTGCACATGTACAGTTGATGCTTAATAAGGGGGTTGCCATTGAGTAAATGAACTGTGACTTCTTGGCTCTTCGTTCACTTACTCGTGCAAGTGTCTGGTTTTCGGTCAGCACTGAGAGTCTCACAAACCCCACAAAGCACGTGTCTCAAACACAGGCCTGAAGGTCTGCTCCGGTGGGTCTGGGGTGAGCATCAGCAGGAGGTTCTCAGGGGACAATGACCTAGTTGTCCAGGGACAATCTTTGAGAGCACTGGCTTGGGGTGATGACAGTAACCGTCCACCCTCATTGCTTTCTTCCCAGTCTAACTCTGAATTTGTAAATGCTCTCAGGTGTACTGCAGATTCGGAGTATGATAGGAGCTCTGAGAAGAGGCTCCTCCAGAAAGGGAATGTTTATGCAAAGACTCCACATCTCGGTACAGCCTGCCCAATCAGGAGAAGAGAAGTTATTAGTGAACATAGAATATGCTGGGACACCGCCTGCCCCCATCACCTCTCCTAGTCCCGCTAGTTACAGTATAAGAAGAATAAGTAAGCCCCACTGTATGGAGGAGGGAACAGGGGCTGCATGTAGCAAAAGAGAGGTCTGAGAACTCACAGCAGAGGTGGAGGCCCTAGGTCTGTGCCTGCATAGGCACCTTGGGGTTGCCTCGGGCCCTTGGCCACTGGTGTCTGAGCTGGAGGAGCCCTGCAGCCTGGACACAGCTGCAAGCCAGCCAGCGGCGCTCTGCTTTCCCTCCCAGGCCTTTCAAGCATTTTCAATGATGGGGAAATTCAGCAGATGCCTTTCGATCACAGCCTATTAAATTAGCCCCTCTCTACAGCCAAAAGAAGATAATTATGTTTTCATTAGCCCTGGGTAATGTATTAGCCCTCAGTGGCAGCCACATAGAGTAAGCAAAGCGAGTCCCTTCCTCCTTTGGCTCCCCGGGGCCAACTCTGAGCAGAGGGCCATGGAGGATGCAGGGGGAGAGATGGCACCACTTTATCTACCCACTGTCCATGCAGGGGGTTGGAGGCGAGGCCCCATGGTAGCTGTTTCTGTGGCATCTGCCTGGAGCAGAAGTCTGGTTGTACCCCAGCAAGCTCCATCCTCTCAGACTGAGAAAGGCTACATCCTCATCACCTACCCTGACATGCACAAGGCTTCATACGGTAGACCTGAGCCATGGCATCATATAAATCACTACTGCCAAAAAACATTTGGGGGACTGTTGCTATATCCTGCCCAGAGCCACCAAGTCAATGACAAAAATCTCTGGTCTTTTCTCTGTCCTTCTTGGGAACACTAGTTCCTAGCATTAGTGAGGATGCGCCCCGACACCAAGAGCCACCCCTTCCTTTCTGACATGCCCCCAGCATGGAAGGTTTGACTTCATTCCTCTCCCTTTCTCTACCAGACACTTTGGGGTACTGGGACTGGACCTCCGTCTTGTTTAACTATTAGAGCTGCAGGTGGAACCCAGGTGTTCCTGCCCATCAGAGAGTGCTACCTTTGAGCCATGCCCCCTTCCCTAGCCAGGATTGGGATTCCTATATCCCACTTCCTCATCCTCTGCTTAGAGAGGTAGAGGAAACTGTCTCCAGAGTCTCCGATGTTCCCTCCATCAAGCAGGAGCTAGGAAGGGAATCACTTCTTGTCATGTTGGTGGCAATCCAAGGAGCTGTGTATCAGTAAAGGACTTGGCTCCAAACCAGAAAATTGTGAACGATCATGAAGCAAGAGCCACGCTCCTTTCTAACACAGTAGCTCCTCTATACCCTAGTCTTCTTGACCTGTGAAAATAAGGGTAAGTGTGTCTGTCTGTCTGTCTGGGGCACTATCTCCGTCTCTTGGTCTCTGTATAAATACCTACATCTATTTCTGTCTCTATTCCTCTGTATTCCCCCCCCTCACGAATACACACACACACACACACACACACACACACACACACGACTCCTCATGGTAGCAGGTCCCTCTTTGGGCTCAGGATCTGTCCTTCCAGCAGGGTTCCCAGAACCTCTCTGTCCTGCCTCACTTGCACTAGGACATCTAGCAACAAGGGAAGAACTGGTGGCAGTGGGATTTCTGTACCATCCTCCCCCAAGAGGCCAACCCTGCTGCTGCAGGCACAGCCCAGCCTTGGCCCTGACCCCACATGTCACAGCTCTGCCTTCCCTACTGACCTCCCTTCTGTTTCACAGCTGGGATAGGAGACAGCTTGCTCTATACACCTCTGCTGCCCCAACTCCCACACAGCAGGCAGGCGAGGCTCTGGAGCAGGTGAACTGCCAGCCCAGTGGAGAAGCAGCCTCCCTTCCTGGCTTCCTGATTCTTCCCCAGTTGCCATGGTAATTGAAGGAGCAGTGTTGAGACCCAACACCATGGAAGCCCAGTGCTCAACTTCGAAAGGGATCAGGCAGAAGCTGGGCCCAGGCTGCAAGGACTCACTCCAACCTCTTCTTGTGGGACACCCATGGATGTATAGCCCAGTCCTTATGGGTGTTACATGGATGGTTGTTTTTCTCAGAATGGGTACTGTATGCCAGACACTAAACTAAGAACATCACCCCCATCCTTTGACCAGACCAGCCTTGCCACAGCCCAAGACCCACGTCAGGCTCAGGAAGCAGGCTTCAGACTTGGCACACCCAGTCAGGAAGTGGCAGAGCCCTGGAGGCCAATGGAATCTCTCAGGCTCTCCCTGGGCACAGCCACTTCACACCCCACTGGCTTTTTCTTATGCTTCCCTCCCCTCTCCCCCCCCCAGTCTTCTTCCTGAACCCCTCAAGGTCACATACCCCCTTTCCTCAGACTTGACATGTAAGAGATCTGAAGACTATTTATGAGAGACAGGGAGGGGCGGCCTGGCCCTTGGCCCGTGCAAATTGTACTCTGGGTGTGCAGTGCCTTCCACCGGGTGAGACCGAGGGAGGAAGGCAGCCAGGTGCCTGGGTGTGTGTGAGTCTGTGTGTTTGGGTCTGAATCCTCCTCCCCTTCCTTGAGTCCAACCCCCCCCAACCCCCAACACACACACACACACTTTTTCCCCAAGAGTGTGTGAGCAACAGTGACAGCTAAATGCAAAACCGCCTGTGCAATCTGTCCAGGAAGAAACAGCTTTGAAGACGGGTTTATATGGTTACCCATATGTTAGAGCCCCTAAGAAAGGATGAAAAGGAAGAGTTCTCTGAGTCTGCCCCTCCCCCAGCCTAGCTCCTGGCCTCTCCTGGCCTTGGGGTCTCCCAGCCATAGAGGAAGAAGACGGGGGGGGGGGGGACGTCACACCCCTCCCAGATCTCATACCTACGCTCTTCTCCGAAAAACACCAGAATCAGGCTTCCTTCCCAGAATGTCTGCCCACCCAAGAACCAGAACTGTAACCCAGGCTGCTTTCTGCTGGCTACTGAGGGGCTTCCTGCCCTGCCCTGAGGGGCTAAGCTCTCCTTGTCCCATTAAGGAATCTTTCCACCAGGTAGAACAGAGACAACCACCTGCCTCAGCTAGGTCGTTCTCTGCCCAAAGCAGCCTCCCTCCCCGCTGTGGTCACTACATCCAGTCCCCTTTAGGGTCCCCAATTTCTTCACTGTGTGTGTATGTGTTGATTTTTTTTTTCTGATAGAAAAAAATGGAAATTAGGTTACATAAAAGATGTATGCTTCCAAGCCCAGAGCGGCCCTTTTAATGAGGGTTGCGACGTCTCCCTCCCCACGCCCATAAACCAGCCGGTTGGACGTCACCACT
Organism: Mastomys coucha; assembly: GCF_008632895.1. Classification (NCBI taxonomy): domain Eukaryota; kingdom Metazoa; phylum Chordata; class Mammalia; order Rodentia; family Muridae; genus Mastomys; species Mastomys coucha. The sequence goes on from NW_022196905.1 coordinate 111,207,532, forward strand.
AATTCGTTTCAGCGGTGATAGGATAAAGCAGGGACATTAAGAAATAAATTCCCCCTCACGACCCTCGCTGAGCTCGCTGCGCGGTCCCTGCATATTGATGCAGCCGCAGGGTGCGAGAGCGGCTACTTAGCACAGCGGCTGCTCCTAGGGGCAGCTGCGGCCGGGGTGAGCCAGGTTGCGCGAGGGGAAGCTGGCAGCCTCCAGTCCTGAACTTGGCTGGGCTAGAGCGGAGCGAGGCGGGAGCAAGAGGCTGGGAGGGGGCGGGGAGCGCTCGCTCTGGAAGCTCCTACCCTGTGGCGCTGTTGGAGCCCGGAGCATCCTGCCCCGGAGCGAGGCTCTGGATCCGCGCGCTCAGCAGCTGCGGGAGGAGGAAGCGCGGAAGACAAGGTGATCAGCGTGATCCATAGCCCTGGAACTGCGCGGGCTTAGCGGCAGGTGAGTTCTCAGCCCTGGACCCAAGGTATCCGACGTCCCTTCTCCTTCTCCGGACCTGCGCTCCAGCTCTGGCGGGCGGTGTGCGCCCCAACTTGGCTTTCCTTGGCGGCCTGGCTCTCCGGGCAATGGGGCGTACCCGGGTCCGGGCTTTGAGCTCCTGGAAAGGTGGGGTCCTGCCACCTCGATCCAACTTTACAAAGGCAGGGGACCCTCCCACCCATTCCCTGCAGGTTCCCAACCTCCGTGTCACAATGGCAGAGATCCGATCGTAACCAGAGGCGATCTTGACCCCAGGCGCGCTCGTGAAGCTGGGGGATACACAACCCTGGAGACCTTGTCACCTGCAGGGGTCTCAACTTTCAGCCACCTCCTCCTCCAAGAGCTCCTTTCCTCCTCTCTTCAGGCACCCCTAACCCCCGTGACCCTGTTGGGGACTCTGGCTTGGCCAGAGGGGAGACCCAGCTGCAGGGTGGATTTGCTGGAGCACGCTCCTTGGCTTTTCAACTTTGCCCCATCAGCCCGGGCGCTTCCGTGGCTGGCATGATCCAGTGAAGCAGCTACTCCCCCCCCCCCAACACACACACACCCCGGAAAGTTCATCTCTCCCGCCAAGGAGATGGTTAAGAGCACTGATAGTTCCCAGAGCAGAAGAGGGTCACTCTGCCAGGGCTCAGGATCCCTGCCACTCACAGCCTTGCATCCAAGTGGTCCAGGAGTGAGACAGGGTTTCCAGGAGACCCAGCTTCCCTGGCCACTGGTGGACACTTGGGTTGTACCCCAGGGAACAGGAAGTAAGAAGCTTGCCTCCACCCTAAGGGCAGGGGAGCCTCAGTAGCCACAGCTGTCTACACACTGTGAATCTGGCTTTCTGGAGCAAGAGAGGCTCACACAGGTGTACAGTCCCAGCAGGGATCTTAGAGCGATTCCCCTGGGGTTCTAATCCTAGAGCTACCGTTTCTGGTAAGTCTCTTCTCCCTCTTCCTAAGCCTCTGTTTTTCTCGTGCGTGAAACAGAGAAATGGCCCTTTCCTGGGGATCTGTTGGCAAACCTTTAAAACATCGTAACGTTTATGTGAAGCTATGGGCAGGTACTCAGCGCGCGGGAAATACTACTGGTGGTCGGGTCTGATGTTACCCGGGACAGATCTTGGGGCCTCTGTGTCTTGTGGGTTCCCATAAATCAAACCAAGGGTCCTCCGGAGGGTGATTAAGGCTATGCTCACCTCCACCTCCCAGTCTGTCCAAGCAGCCCCTGGGGACAGATGCATCACATTTTGCTGTAGACGAGACTCTAGAAATGTTGTCTGACTCCTAGGGAACCCCAAAGCTTGCTTTACACACATAGACACAGACTGTGAAGGGAACTCTAGAGGCTTCCACAGAGAGAGAGTTCCCAAAGGTGAGCTGGCAGGGGCAATGTGCAGGCAACCCCAGGGCACTCAGAAAGTATCTACCCCAATGATAGGGAAGACCAAAAGGGGATGACCCCTCAGGCCACTCCTCCAAAGGGAGTTGGGGGGAAAGTACCCCCTTGCTCATCCCTACCCAAACCGAGATCAGAGTAAATAGCAGGCTTGAGGGTGGGGCATTAGCATAGCTTCCTGGAGAATTGATTTTCTTGCTTGGATGGGGGGGGGGAGGTGTTTTGGTATTTTTTTAAGTGGAGGTTATTTGGGAGTTTGGTTTTTAAACTGGGGGGTATATGCCAGAATGGAATAGGGATCAGGCCCACTCTTCATCCTTGGGAGTCTCAGCAGAAAGGTTTGTGAATCCTTCACAGGTTCCCTATGATTGCCAATGTCACTGCCCCAGCCCAGATTCTAGAAGAAACCTAGGGCTGTGAGGCTTTGCGCATGCTGCAAGCTTCTACTGCATACAGGATGCGTCTGGAATATCTTGACTTTCCCAATACCTAGGATAACTATCTGAACCTCACTTTGCAGATGTAGAAACTGGGATAGGGCAAACCAAGCCAGCTGCCCATAGTCAACAAGAAGACCTTCATCGGGTTTGTAGCTTCCTAATCTGAGGAGGTTTGCATCCATAGCCAGCCTGACGTGTACCCCGCTTTTGTGCTCATGGATCTACTTCCAAATGTGTCTGTACAACAAGACCACCCTTAAACAGACTCCATAAAGTCTGATAACCACCCCCCCCCCCAAATCCCAGACCATGTAGGGAAAGAATAAGCAGCACAGTAAAGACCTGTTGTAGATTTCTGTATGAAGCTCAGTTCGCTCCATGGCAGTGTGACGGTCTAGTTGGTCACTTAACATCTCTGAACTCTAGCCCCATTATCTGTCAAATAAGAGCAACCACTCCTACACGAAACTGTTTTAAAGATGTTGTGATGTCTGTAACCGGGGCTCTGGACATGCCAGTCCTGTGGTAACGCTGTTAATATTTTAATTAAAGAAAGAGAAGAAAATCCAAGTTGGGAGGTCTGCCCTGGAGCAAACATGAGCTCTAGAATCTCCTGCCTCTGGATCATTCTTCCCAAATGGACACTGTCAGCCCCTAAAGGCTCTGCTCTATCTCTGTGGACTAACCCTTGGGGCTTGCACTACGGAAGAAAATCTCTGGGGGGTCTCTACACTAGACAGCAAGGAGCTGTCCAAGGTGCTGGGGAAAGAGTGTTCTGAATACTTCTAGCCCTCACAGGGACGACTTGGTTGGGGGTCAGCGCCTAGATTTTTGTAAGCATGAAGAAATTTATGCCATGTTCTCTCTCTCTCTCTCTCTCTCTCTCTCTCTCTCTCTCTCTCTCTCTCTCTCTCTCTCTCTCTCTCTCTGTCTTATGACAGCTCTCTGCTCACTGCCTGTCACTCAGGTTCCCCATAGGTCTGGGCAGGGGTGTGGGCATACTTCAGAATGCAGTTAAGAACAACAGGCAAGAAGCATACACTGGACAGGCTGGCATCCTGAGAGGTTGTATTTCAGGAGTAATAATCACACAGGCTGTTTCCACGAAGGGGCATGCTTTCCTACCCCAAAACAATGTGGGACTGCGTGCTTAACAACATGAAGGCCACATGCCCTTTTGTCTCTTTCTGATGTCTGACCACCATTAGACGTCTTCCAATCTAGTGAATATCAAACACCTTCCCAGCAGACCAGCAATGTCAGAGCCATGAATCAGAGATACTTGAAGCCCTCTGCAGAGTCCTCCTCCCCTGCAGGAGACAGGAATTCTCTGCATTTAAATTGAGTTTTTCCAGAAGATTCTAAAGCCTTCAGTTCCGGACCTCATAGTACAGGAGGGAAACTAAGACTTGGAGAGGTCGTGTGACTTGTTGAAACTTGCACATCCTGTCTCTGACAAAGCGGGGGGCGGGGGGGATAGCTTCATGTCTTGACATTTTAGCTGTCATGTTTTCCTCACAGTAGAGAGGCCCCAGAGTCAGGCATGGAAGAGGGTAGGAGTTTTCTCTCTTCCAGTTGTCCCTATAGGTCTGTGAGCTCTTGGGGATTCCTCCCACTTCAGCCTTGCTAGCCATCAGCCCTGAGGTCCTACCTAACAGTGAGCCTTTACCCACTGGTTAATCCTTTCAGAGAGAAACTTCCTGTTTTAATATGACCCAACAGAAATAACTTCGGAATCAAGCAGATACACCCGGTTTAACTGTCACTGGTCTCATCGAAGCCCTTGCTTTGTGCTCAACCCTGGCCCAGCCTTTGGTGAGCCTTGAATGTATCTGGGGCACTTGAGCTCCTGACCCTGGGAAGGAGGGGGGTGAGTAGCCTGTCATGCTGGAAAATGGAGCACATTCAGAGATGTTTAAGGCAAATAATGCATCAACAGAAAATGCCACTAAGTCTCCAGTGTGAGCTGCTGTATCAGGGCTCTTTGGGCTCACATCTTGCTGAAACTGTATTCGGTGAGAAAAGCCGAGAATGAGGGCAGTTACCATGAGTGGCTCCACAAATCACACCAGTGGGTGTCAAATGTGACATCATGTGTGTGCTAATGCTGCCTGCCCAAGGGCAGGAGCCTGATACAGGTAGCATGAGCCCCACCCTGAGGTTGGCTAAAACCAGACAGTGGAGCATCCAGCAAGCCCTATGCCAGGTGTGACATTTGCTCAGTAGTGGTGGGTGTACTTTGCCATTGTTGCCAGGGTGGTGTGGCTGAGGGCATCGGGGGAGACATCTCAGAAGCAGGGGCCTCAGAGATGGTACCCCAATTTGCACTAATCTCTTCAGTGGCAGGGCATCCTCCACTATGAGCTGGCCACAGTCAAATTGCAAAGTGTCTCAGAGAATCAATAGATACATCATTCTGGGATGCATCCAGGGACTTGGTGACTTGAGGTGAATGAGCTGAGCCCCCCCCAACCCTTGACCTATCATCCATGCAATCAGAAGTACTATATGAGCTGTCAGGAGTTGGTCACTAAACATCGTGAAAGGGGATAGGCAGAACCCAGAAGGAAGGAACCCTGAAGCAGGAGACCCCTTCAGTCGGCCAGTTGTTTGGTCTGAGCCTTTTCCTCAAGCTCCGCCTCCATTTTCTATCGCTGAAACAGAGGCTTTGAAATCTATGGTGGCTCCGTCTATATGACTACTGAGATTCTGGGCTAGGCTGGCATACCATACAGTTTTGTTTGTTGGTTTGGATTTGGTTGGAGGCTCCTGTTACAGGCTTTTGTTACATTTGATTAGGTTCATTGATTCTGGTCCTCTCAGGACCAGTAAGTACGGCCCGTGCCACCTGCCTGACCTTGGAGGTGTCTGGGCTGCAAGCCCTGGGCTAGAGCCTCATGGCTGTGAAATCCCTTCCTCACCCGAGATGTGCGATGCTCAGACACAGTTCCTGAATTATACCCAAAGGGAGAGTTCCCTGTTCAAATGGAAGATGCAAACCCTTTGCAAAGGATGCAGCAGGGAGGCACATCTGTCTCGCATGTTTCCTGTGTTCTGTGCCTCACCATACCAATGCTGCCTTGTCTTATTTGGGATTTTCCAGAAAACATGGTTCTGAGTCTGGGGCATGACGTTGTGCTCCAAAAGTTTGTGCTACAGTCCCTGGAGTCAGTTCTCTGGGCTTTTGAAAATGCCCCAAAGCCATTAACTTCTGTCGGAAACATTGGCCCAACATCTCAGCATTAAAGAACTCTCAAAAAAATGGCTTCTATTATTATTACTATCATCATTACTGTTGCCAAATTGAAAAAAAAAAGTGAGCTTTCTGGAACCCATTTCCAATTAAACATGAAGAAGGGATCTTGTATGAAATGAAAAGCTTCAGACAGAAGCAGCCATCACTTCTTAGCTAAGGGGTTTGGCTTCTTGTGATAAACAAGAGCTAGGCGGGTTGCTTTAGGGAGCAAACCTTGAACTCCTAACTCCAGCCAGATTTCCTAAGAGAGGGGGTGACATCAAGAAAGGATAAGGTGGTCCCTTCTGCTAAGAAAGTGGTTCTCAACCTGTAGGTCATGACCCCTTTAGAGTTTAAACGACCGTTTTATAAGGGTCACATATCAGACATCCTACATATCAGATATTTACATAACAGTTCATAACAGTAGCAAAATTACTAATCATGAAGTAGCAATGAAATAACTTTATGCTTGGGAGTGTTACCACAGCATGAGGAGTCGTATTAAAGGGTCACAGCATTAGGAAAGTTGAGACCCACTGAGCTAAGATGTCTACAGGGTCTAAAAGGCATCCAGTTGCCAGAATCTAGGCATAAGGCCTGGGGTGTGTATAGTCAGTCCCATTTAGCCATAAAAGTGCCATGTGGATCTTGTCAGGCTGTCTCCCATCCTGGGAGTTTTAAGCGAGCAGGGGTGGGGGAATAACTTATAGATAGATTTCAGTGACAACTAATGTCTTATGGGCTCATTTGTCTCACTGATGGTTGGAACTGTAGCTCAGCTCTGAAATGCTCAACAAGTGAAATGAAATCCAATTACAATCACGAGCCAGTGTTCAGGTAGCCGACAGAGTCAAGGACAGATCTGCTGACAAAGCGAACTTTTCGCCTCTCATTCCCTCTTGTGATGCAGTCACAGAGATGAGACCCCTTTGTTTCCGTATAAAGCACAACAGAAGTTCACCAGACCTGATAGGTGTCCCGGCTAGATGGTTTTTTTTTTCTTCCTTCCTTTTATTATTTTTTGATTATCTGGATACTTTTATTATTTTTTTATTATCTTTTTTTTTTTTACCAGACATTCAGAACTCTGATGTGGGGATAAATACAGCATAAGTAGTAAATCAATTCCTTACTGCTTAGAGAGAAAGTAGACAGGGCTGATGAGATGGCCCAGCAGATAGAGAGGCTTGCCGCCAAGTGTAATGACCGGAGTTCAATCCCTGGAACCTGCAAGACTGACCTGCCTGAAGCATGTTGTTTTCTTCTGACTCCCCGCCCCCCACCAACCCCCGTTGGGTTAGCACCTCCTCCTGGATTCTAGAAACAGGAAGCCCTCTCAGGGAATGGATGATAGGAAAAGGTTGTGATAACATTGGGTACAAGAATGTGTGAGCTTTGTTTTTTTAAAACACATGGGTGTAATCAGACTAAATTTCTATTCTAAGCTAAAGCTATTGTCAAAGGTAGGCATTCCACACTTGGTCTTGAACTCATGGCTCACCGTGGCTGGGAGGCAAGATGTCAGCCTTCTTCTCAAGCAGTGAGACTTCAGCTTCCTGCACAGATTGGCATTAAGATAAATATATACACACACACAACTTCAGTAGGTATTGAGGGAAAATTTTAAGAACACAGCCAGAGTCTTTAAGAATTTAGGGCTGAAAGTGATGACTCATACACACAGAAGACTGAGACAGAAAGACTGTCCCAAGTTTGAGGCCAGCCTAAACTACAGAATGAGACCCTGTCTCAAAATAAAACACATAATAATATGTATTCTATCATATTAATGACTGTTCATATTAACACGTTTATATAATGTTATAATTATTTTTATTATTGTCATTACTCGGAGCTGAAAGAACATGACGTCTCTAACTTATTTTAAGATGATTCATTGTAAGGACCCGGATCTGGCTCAGAGGCAGAACACCTCACAACCATATGCAAGGCCTGGGTTTCTGAGAAATAAGACAAACAGATAAATGAACAGACAGGCAGACAGGCATGCAATGGTAAATGGCTGGATCTGTAAATAGCTTGCAGATAGAAGAATGAATGTATAGCTTGATGATGCTCTGATAGGGACTATATACACACGTAAACAGTTACGGAGTCTAATGGAAACTTCGAGGGTGGTGGTATGCTATTCATCTAGGGTTTCTGTGCTTCAGTATTTCCTAACAAGTCATTGGTGCTCACCTATAAGCCTAGCACTTAGAAGGCTGAGGCAGGAGGAGTTTAAGGCCAGCCTTGGCTAAGACAGCAAGACCTTGTCTCAACAAATACATAGGTGTGTGTGTTTTTGCAGGGGTATGTGTGTGCGCATCCATGTGTGTGCACACCTGGGCATGGGTGTGCATGATTTCCTAATATGTTGGGAGGTGCAATTTTAGTGAAACTTCCTTCCTCTTTCAGTTTCCTGATTGCTGAGAAGAATGGTAGACATAGCCTCAGCTACATGAGACCTTACCAAAGAAATAAATAAAGGAAAAAAGAAAGAGAGAAAGAGAGAAAAGAAAGAAAGGAAGGAAGGAAAAGAAAGAAAGAAAGAAAGAAAGAAAGAAAGAAAGAAAGAAAGAAAGAAAGAAAGAAAAAGAAGGAGAGGGGGAGGGAGAGAGGGAGGAAGAGAGAGAGAGAGAGAGAAAGAGAGAGAGAGAGAGGAAAATTTATCTTTCCTACTTGGCACCATCATCCCCACATACACAGGCATGCACTCACCCCTGAACACCCACTCTCTTCCCTCCTTCCCTTCCCCTTCTTCCCCTGGAAGACTCACACACACCCTTCCCCTAGCCCCTACCCCCTACCCCCTAGGTTTAGTAAAAATCCACCGTTTCTTCCAGGAATCCCTTCTTTACATTTGTCCCTGGACATTTTAACTAAGGCCATGCATCTCTGCCTTCTGAGGTCTGGTGACGGCGTCATTTATGGCTCTATAAGTCCCCACCTAGCATGCTTTCTTCGGGTTTATCATTTCATGGGCACTGAGCCTCTGGCGGCAGCAGATCAGGTCCTAGACCTCCTGAACCTGTGGCAAACGTGACGTGAACATGCAGGGGCAAACCTTGGGTAAGCAGGGGGTGGGCATGCAGCAAATGCATGGCATATGTGTCGTGAACATGCGGCAAACATGTGAATGTGTGGTAAACATTTACTTGTGGTGAGGAGACTGCAATGAGCATGCGTCAAGCCTGTGGATCACTCATAGAATTCCTTTCTAAGCCATCCTCTCCCAGGCCAGTGTGGCATCCTGGCTGTGCCTACAAGCTGTGTTTCTTCTAGCTCTGTGCGGTTGTTCATATAACAACTCTGACCCCCCTGGTGACAGTAAGCCTTCTCCTGGGCCCAGGCCTGTCATTCTGGAGCTGCTAGAGCTGTGAGATAAACCACAAAACACTAGGCACCTCCGAACGAGCAATAATGAAAATGAGAACTCAGGAGCCTAGTTCAAGCTAGGTTCTAGTGCAGCCCTGTAACCTGAGCCAGTGGCTCTGAAGCCTGTCCCTAGCCTCTCTTTTCTCTTGTGGAAGCCAGGTTAATCCACCTCACACCTCATGGTATTACAATCATAAATTAGCTTCTCAGGGCTCACTAGCAAAGCCAGTGGGGCAAAGACAAAGAGGGGACTTCCCTGGCTCAACTCAGAGCACAGCCATGACCATCAGAAGCCACTCTGAGTTCCTTATCCCAAGCCACAAGGGAGGGTGGGGTGCCACCAGTGTCCCAGCAGGACCCAGAAGACATCTGTGGCTGGGGTTTCCAAGATTCTTTATAAAGTCATTCTTGAGGGACAGTTAAAGGCTCTGACCGGGAGAGTGATGTAACCAGGAACTTAGAACAAAGCCTGGAAAGGAAGAGCTTGGCTCGTGTCATCCCAAGTCACTGCTGTCTTCATCTTACAGACGAGAGAGCAGGAATCGGGGTGCTAAAGGCCTGGCCAGAGCCACTTGAAGTCAGGATAGGAACCTGATGCCGGGGAAGGTGCCTCTGGTCTCCGTCCTTTCTCCCACCCCTCTGAGTCATCCTGGATGGGTAAATGGGCTGTACTTGTCCTTGTCCTCTGATAGCAGTTTGGGGGAGACTTGTAGCATCCGTCTGAACCAGACAGAAAGGGAGTATGTCCTTGAAGCAGAGGTAGGCTGTGGTCTCCCAGGGGATCGGCAGGTGTGCCGTGCCAAAGGAGACAAACTCGAAGCCCAGAGAAGGCACTACACAGAAAGCACGTGGAACCTGGAATAACATCTTCCCTCTGTGTGGAGGACGGAGACTGGTGTCTGCTCTGTTCTGGGGACTGCTGGGACCGGGGTGACATCAAGAGAAAAAACCCTGTTGAGAAGGTATCACCACAAGAAGGGCTCGATGCCCATCCCACAGTGAGAGGAGCATTAGATGGGGCACGTACCTAGCAAGAGTCTGGGTGGTAGGGAGCTGGCCTAGTAAGACTCCAGCGGAGGGGGCATGCAGGCGGCGGTGGACTTCAACCAGGGCCTAGGAAGTTAGGGGAGCCTCAGCCGGAGGCGTGAGCTCAGCTGAGGTTGTGTGACTTCAGGGGACCCCGTGAGTCACCTCTGTCTTCCAAGCCCAGCTGTTTTGTGACCCCTCACTAAGGAGCTCCAAACGGTGATGTCACGATTTCTTTTTAAAATTCACTTTATAGGGAATGTCAAGTCAGGCCAGCCTTCCAAAGCCCTGGGAAACAGAGGTGTGAAGGAGGCTGCTGGTGGCCAAAGGTGGCCAAGAACTCAGGTGCCAGGTAACCTGATGCCATTGCCCACCCCAGTCGTGTGGGACAACTGCATTTGTCTCTGAACGTGAGGTGTAGATCCCCAGCTCTTTCTACCTAGGTGCTTCATGACAATCCTCAATAAACCCAAATAGTTACAAATCACTTCACCTCCCCTCCTGACCTGCCTCTTAACATGGAAAATGGGGTACCTGGAGAAATCTAGGCTTGATATGAGCACATCTTCCAGGGCACAAAGAAAACCTGGTATTTCTAGCTTATGTTAAACCTCTTTTTTTTTTTTTTTTTTTTAATGAAAGGAGGGCTTAATGTGAAGCACACACAGCTCACCTGCATACCTATGGGCTGTTATACATAGACTCTGAGCCTTTTTTGAAAACCGCCATATCCTAGATCAGAAATGCTTTTTGTTCATAACAGGGTATAGATTGAACTGAAATTGGGGTTTCATTTGAAACTGTCATCTTTGTAGGTCACAGGATGGTTGAGTAGCCGACAATTTTGTATAGTTCAACCTAATGTTATCTCGCGTCGCTACCCAGAAGTCTTCTCTTGGAGGCTCTGAGGGACTGGCTGCCCACAGCTGCACCAGGCATTTAGGGGGATACTGGCCTCAGGTGTCTCAAATGGTCCTGTGCTCCCGTGCACATGAATCTGAGGCTCCTAAAGGGAGGGAGGGGTCTGTGGGGCTTGAGGGTGTGCGTCTCTGACATGCTCCCAAACAGTGTCAGTGATCCTGGCCTGTGGACCAGGCTCTGGGAAGCAGGGCACCAGATGGCATCCATCACTGGTGATTTAAAAAACTCCACCCAGATCTCTCTTTTTCACCTCTCCTTTTTCTGAATCTGTGATTGCTTTCCCGAGGCCGTGGAGTCCAGTCGACTGCTCTCCTCTTTGTCAGGCATCCTCAACTCCTCCCTGCAGCAGGTGGAAGGACAGGAAGGGATTTCTGCCTCATCCTTACTTTGTAGCAGACACCTGCTGGAACTGCCGCACACTGGACAGCCTGGACTCTCCTGTCCTCAAGCACCTCGCTGGTTTGATTCTGCTAATGGTGCAGCCTCTGTTCCTGGGTTATTGAGCACCTAAGCTGTGCCAAGCCAGGCAGCTCACTGAAAAGACAATAAACCCAAGAACCATGATCTCTGTCAGCAGGTAGCATCCGACCTCACAGCTCATTTGGGGGGTCAGAGTGTTTGGTTCTATTTTGAGAACAAAGTAAAACAGAGTCGTTACTCAATAAAAGCAGTTGGTGAGAGGATTGGAGCAGGGGTTTTCCGAGACCACAATCCTTACTTTTGTTTTATCTTCTCAGTTTAAAAAAGCTGTGCTCTGCATGACAGTTCTTCACAGCCTGCCCGATAGTCTTCTGTCCGAATCACGGAACTAATCTTTGAAACGTTTACTTCCTGAAGTGACTAGAATCCTCCTGCCTTGCCAGCACCTGTGAGTTCTTCCAGCACCCCATTCTCCACCCTAAGATGCAGGTTATACTAGAGGGTGATTTGCTAGGAAGGGAAGAGAAGCGATTTGTAACTATTTGGGCTTATTTAGAATAGTCTAGAAGCAAGAAGCCCAAAAATCTGCAACCAGCATTCTGAGACTCATGGAGTGTAAGGAAATGAGTCGGGGCTGGTGTGACTCTAAGGGTCCTGAGCTTCTCCTAGCTTCAACAGTCTGAGAAACTCTCTGAAATCTGTCGCCAACCATGACCTTGATTTCACCTGTTAACTTGAGCCACATACGTCTCCTCCTCAAGTTTGGAAAACTATAATGCCATAGACTCTTGAGTGAATACATCGGAACCTGACTCCAGTGTTCTGAGTCCCCTGAGCCCTAAGAACCTCCACAGGCTCCATAGCAAGGCTGAAGCAAAGGGCCCAACGAGTCTCCTGCACCTTCCTGTTAACTTGGGACTGTAGCTCACCTTTACAGTCAGGCTGCTTAAGATATGAGCGACCAGTGCTAATTAAAAATGATAAAAAAAAAACAAAGACTTCAAGTCTAGACAAACTCAGCTGATGTCCCCACTCTTGACTCCAGCTGTATTAACTACCTGTGTCTTTGAGTCTTACGTTTATTTATATATAAAGAGGAGCTAAATAATAACTTGTCTTTCAGAATTTTTTTTAAAGTCCAATTACACTGTAAAGATCTTGTTAGAGGTATAGTTCAGATAGTAGAGTTCTTGCCTAGCAAGCTTTGATCACCAGCACATAAGCCAGGCCTGGTGACTTATGTCTATAATCTTAACACTTGGAAGACAAAGGCAAGAGGGTCCGAAGTCCAAGATCATTCTCAGCTATATATAGAATTCGAGGCCAGTTTGGGATATATGAAATCCCTCATCTTAATTAATTATTCAATTAAAATTACAAGTCTCTATAAAAATGTTCAGAATATTAAAGTTGAGACATTTGGAATTGGTACAACTCACTCATAATACTGTAATGTCTTAAGTTTAAAACTTAATTAATTTAGTAGAAAATATTCCTGGAAATTGAATACTTATTCAGAAATAAGTATTATAAGCATCCAGGCTGATGCCTTCTAAGAAGAGACTGAACTGTACTATTAAATTCTTCAATTAGAAGTAGACTCGTTCTGAGAGCCACATGGACAGCAGATATGTATTGGGTCCATACCTACCTTTGGGACAAGATTCTCCTGTCCTGGGGACTTGTCCCCACACCCATGTTGTTACAGGGAAACTGCTGGTGCATTTTATCCAGTTTGAAAGCCTTAACCTTTTACTCAAATTTGACCTGGTTACATTTATTTTTACTATGGACATAACTTATGGTGGGGAGACTGTCACATCTGTTGCTGTGTTTCCTGTTCAGCAAATTCTCCCTTTGCTGAAATTCTTTAACTAATTCAGGATCCTGTGGTTGTATGATGTGTTTACAGGGATCTTTAAGGACCCCGTGGATGTATGATGTATTTACAGGGATTTTTGAAGTTAAGAGGCTCAGTTCTAGCACCTTAAAATACAGGTTTTACCTTGTTTCCCTCTAGGAGTAGATTTTCCCACATTCTGGGCCTAGCTTCTCTCCCCTAGGTCGTATTTAAGCTCGGCAGGCCAGAGAATGGGGGATGTTGACTGAGTTTCAGGTTCACACTCAGCTGCAATTTGGGGAACACAGTCCACAATGTCCCCTTAAAGAGAAGGGCCCCACATGTCTGTACCTTCGACGTGATGGTTTGCAACGTGTGTTCTCCAAGTATCCATCTGCTCAAATCTTTCCAAAATCCTCAGGAACTATCTCTGAGTACCTTTTCCACTTCATAGGACAATCGAGTCAGACTGTTAGATGACTGACTTGACATCAGTCTGCCAGGCGGGGGAAATGCTGGAGAGTAAGCCAAATCAAGGATATTTCTGTCATCCCCATGGGCTCTCAGAACAGTGGGAGTCGAGGATCACAAACCTTTAACTGATCACAATCCTGCAGGCCACAGTTAAATCATACATCAGGGCTTAGGGAGCGCAATTCCCCAGATGATCTTTGCTCATCACTTGAATCTTCTTCCATCACACAGCCTGCATTCCTCCAGGAAGAGATCCCCTATCCCACCTGTGGCAAACTGAAGCCGAGAGATCTCTGAGGACACGGCCCTCTCCCTCAGCCCTCTCTGTACAACCAATCCCCAGAGCTCCAGAGCTCACCTTCCCTTTCCTTTCCCTCCTCCTCTCTGCATCCTGCCCTCCTCCTAGCTCCCTAACTGTGACCACCCAGTGCTGACCACCCAGTACCTGGAATGACTCCTGCCTGGGCTCCTGTGGCCAGCCTGGGGCTTCCTTCAATCTTCCAGCCAGCAGCAGCCAGAACAATGTTTACAAAATTAGAATCTCACCACATAGTACCTCTGAGGCTCACCATCACTCTCAGAGTAAAGTCCGGAGGGTGTTTTTGACCACTGTACAGAGTAATAAGCTTTGTTAGGACAGTTTGTTGTGTGTACTTAGTGTGTTTTGCTTAGAGCCACCCCACATTCCCATCTCTTCTGCCGATTCCTTCCTCCCCCAACATAGCCCCTTTCTACTTTGACATCCTAAGAATGTCTTAATCTAGATTTTACACAAAGAAAATATGTAACCCCTCCTGATTTTCCTTTTCTGATTTTGTTAAGATAGAGCCTCACCGGGTCACCCAGGATGGCCTGGACTCGTGGTGTACTTTAGCCTCTTAACTGTGTTTCTGAGTCTGGCTTACTTCATTGAACATGGTAACAATGTTGCTGGTGATCTCCAGTTCCATTCATTCAACTGAAAAAAAAAATTACATTTTTTACAAATGTAATTTCATTCTTTACAAAGAAATAAGCTCTGTTACATACATATATCCCCCTTTTTTTTTAATCCACTCATCCATTGATGGCCTTCCTCCCTGGCTCTGTTCCCTGGATGCTGTAAATAGTTCTGGACCATTGAGTTTCCCATTAGTTTGACGACAAACCTAAAGCTACTCTAAAGGTAACAGTCAAGAATGGTAGACATGAGTGCCATGTAACCCTTCCTCCCCGAGCACACACCCACTTGATTTTCTTCTGTAATTGATTGATGAAACCCATCAATATTCCCACATCCCAGATGAGGAATCTGAGGTTAGCAGAAACTGAACCTGGGTCCCAAGTTCTTGTCTTTTCTGGCTCCAGATTCATGGTTTTGACCTCTACCCAGTGGCGAGCAGGCCCAGCCAGGGTGAGAGATGAGCAGAGGGAAAGAGAGAGGGCCTCACTCTGAACTCTGGAACTTTCTGTCATCGTGATGGATGCCGTAGCACACAGGTGGCTGAGCTAGCTCTGGTAATTGAATTTTGTGAGGCCAAGCCAAGAAGAAAGATCCATGATTCCCCTCTTCTCTTCCAGCATGGGGACAGAGCCGTGTAGCTCTGCCAGGGGGTAGACTGACTTTATCACCCCTTCCTCGCCACCGAGTTCTGGGGGCTCGCATGTCTCTGCCTATATCTCTTAGGGTTGGCACCCCAGAATTCTTGATTCTGGGCTCTTTCCACATCCCAAGGAGGAGCTGGTACCCTAGGGTCATATACTCACTCTCCTGGGAATCGGGATCAATCCATGCATCCACAGTACTCAACTGCCCTAAACAACTTACTGAAGGCTCTCAGTCAAACTCAGATCTGTGGACATATAAGAGAAGTCCAGCCCCTAGGCTATGGCACATTAGAAAAAGCGTAGACCCTAATGACGCTCATCTCTGTCCGTCCACACAGATGCGTGCCAGCACTATCATCACCTCTACAGATGTGACACTGACTCAGAGACCCTGAGTAAGTTTCCCATGGTCACAAAGCCGAGCGGAGACAGCCTGGCTTCAAAGGCCTTTTCCTGGTTGGGGAAAGCGATATTCAAAAGATAGAAATCAAGCTAATAATTAAGTATGCAAAACAGTTCATCCATAATCAAGTATAAAAGAATACCCCAAAATGAAGGTTCCCGTTCATACCCCAAATCGTACCCCTTCCTGAGAAGTAAGTACCGATTCCAAGGGCCTTGGGAACATCTCCAGAAATAACGGGTGTATGTCAAACTCACATGAAAATGTGGACAGTAAATGAGATATATAAGTAATTGTTCTATGTTAGTGTGGTTAATTTTAAATGGAGTAATAGATGTTGTTGTTATATTGTTGATGTTGTTGATGATGGTGGTGATGATGGTGGTGGTGGTGGTGGTGGTGATGGTGGTGATGGTGGTGATGATGGTGAATGATGATGATGATGGTGGTGGTGGTGGTGATGATGATGATGAATGTGATGATGATGATGATGATGATGATGATGATGATGATGATGATGATGATGATGATGATAATGATGATGATGATTGAGACGGGGTTTCTCTATATAGCCCTGGCTGTCCTAGAACTCACTCTGTAGACAAGGCTGGCCTCAAACTCAGAAATCCACCTGCCTCTGCTTCCTGGGTGCTGAGATTAAAGCCATGCACCACTATTGCCTAGCAGAGTAATATATCCTGAATGTCACTCCTTACTAACTTTTTAAAAATATTTTTGTTCTTTGAGAACTTCATATATTGTATTTTGATCCGATTCATCCTAACTCCTCCCAGATCAACCCCCACCTCCCTACCCAACCTCAACTTCCTGTCATCCCCCACTCTCTCTTTTAATAACCCATAGACTCCAACTTGTGCTACCCACATACATACTCCTGGATGTTGGGCCATTCCCTGGCCAACTTATCTGGAGCCACAGTTTTAAAGAAACTGACTCTTCCTCACCCAGGACCCATTCACTGTCAGCGCGTGCTGGACCACTGACTGGCTTGATCTCATACAGGCAGCTGCAACTAGTATGAGTTCCTGGGTGCAGCAGCCCTGTCCTGTGCAGGAGACATGGTTCACTCCCGGCTTCCCTGTCCCCTGGTTTTTACACTCCTTCCACACCCTCTTCTGTCATTTTCCCTGAGCCTGGGTAAGCGTGGGGAGTGACATGGATATCCCACTTGTGGCCCAGCAATCTGGTGACGCTTAATCTCTGCACTTTGACCAGGTTTCACACGAACCCCATCCACTGCACAAAGAACCGTCTCTGATGAGGTCACAGAGCTGCACTGATCTGTGAGTAAACAGACTCAATTCCAGAGGACTGTTTGATTTTTAACAGCGTGATAGTACTAGTGAGGGCTGGCCTGACAGATCCTTATAGATCAGCCCCAGCCCAGCTTAACACCGGCCCACAATGATGTAGCACCACAGGGATGGTTACTTTCCCTTGGCTTATCAATGGGTCCTTAGACAAGTATGTATGTGTATGTATGTATGCATGGATGCACATGTGTATTTATGCACATATGTGTTTATGCATATGTGTATGTATGTGTGTGTGTTCCTGTGTGTATGTCTACCTGTGTGAGTGTTTATTGATATCCTATATAGTTTATGTCCTATATGGTTTATCTGAAGGACCATCCAAACCCTCATTAGCCACACCAAAGAAGGCATGTGGAGTTTAAACTGAGGGCCAATAATGTCAAATATCAAAAGAATCTGCACCAAGCAATAGTGTGGGAGAGAACCCATCCCCAGGATCCCTGGCCAGCTAGGTCAGGCTTCTACAATCTTCCTCTGTCCTGAATCAGAGCTGAAATTCTTCCTTCCCAGCTGTGGATTCAATCTAAGAAAGGCCAAGTTAGCAATCTGCAGCTGCCAAGTGGGGGGGGGGGTAGGGGGGGTCCGTGTTTGCCTGGGGATTCACTATAGGACCCAAAGACTCTGGGATCCCCTGAGGCACAGGGTGCCAGCACACCCTGCTGACTTGAAGGGGCGTGGCAGGCTCCAGGCTCTGGCTGGCTGGCGTGGGAAGCGATCCCTTCAGCTTAGATTCTTAAAGGCTGCAAATTAGTGACTCAAGAGACTTGGGAAGTTGATTGTTTGGGGTATTGTTTAAAGGGGGCACCGCTTTTCTTGTCTCTTGTTTGTATGGGGGGGTGGCTATATCTCGTGCTTTTTTTAAGACTTGGGAACTTGAAATCTGTGTTTAAGTAGGATTGGAGGGGATGGCCACAAGGCTGTGGCACCAAGCCGAGAGTGACCTTGTGGCCCTGCAAAGTACAAACAGATACAAGCTCACAGGCTAGGTTTTGTTTTCTTTAATACTGTTCATCTAAAACACAGTACATCTGTGGTCAGAACCTCAGTGATCTGGCATCCCATGATGAGGAACCGCTGTTTGGTGACAAGGACGTGTGCACTGACCTCCGATTTGCAGTGCCTGGGGAGATCCATGGACATCTGCCCCTTTTCTGAGTGATCACTGTATTTGTGTGTGCAGAATTTCCCCCGCATACATTTTTCTCACCCGACAGTGTGTATGGGGGCTCCTTTCTGATCTGTCCATATCTACCGTGTTCTCTGAAACACACTCATTGTATGAGGGTTTGTCTGCTGCCCAGAGGGCAGGTTTCAGGGACAGGACACTCCAGTTCCACCCTCTCC
>NW_022196905.1:111230796-111258766 GCF_008632895.1 Mastomys coucha
GGGTTTAGTTGGACTCTTCCATCCAGGGTACCATGGAATACAGCATCCGTATCTGCCCAGGAGTATCTTTTTTTCTCGATAGGGAGGTCGGTGGGGAGGGTCCAGAGAGGGGAGCCCAAAGGTCAGTCTTCTCATCTACTTTCTTCTTCCTTCTGCTCAGCTCCAGGTAGGAGCCCCCACATCACTTCTGCGTGTGACAAGCTGGTGACCAAGATGTCCAGAGACTAGTTCCCATGTGTGTGTGTCACAGTCATCAGACACAGAGACCTCCAGTCTTCCTGACCTGTTGCTTAGGGAACACAACCCATCGCTGCTTCTGACGTCTGCCTGGTCAACCTTGACTTCCTTAGAGAATAAGGAAGGGGGTGGGGACACATGAAATCATGCCACCCAAGGCCGAACAGCAATGAGCAGGTGACGCCAAGTTGACGTCAAAGACAGAAGCAACAGAATCTCTGCAGCCAGCTCTTGCCCTGGTGTAGCCCAGGTTCCTGCAGGAGTCACCTTAGCTTGAAGGCCTTCTGAAGGACACAGATAACATGGAAGAGCACACATTTGGGGTTCAGCAGATCCAGCCCAACGTCATTTCTGTTCGTCTCTTCAAACGCAAAGTGGGAGGTCTGGGCTTCCTGGTGAAGGAACGGGTCAGCAAGCCTCCTGTGATCATCTCAGACCTGATCCGAGGAGGTGCCGCTGAGCAGAGTGGCCTTATTCAAGCCGGAGACATCATTCTTGCAGTCAATGATCGGCCCCTGGTAGACCTCAGCTATGACAGCGCTCTAGAGGTTCTCAGGGGCATTGCCTCTGAGACCCATGTGGTCCTCATTCTGAGAGGCCCTGAGGGCTTCACTACACATCTGGAGACCACCTTCACAGGGGATGGAACCCCCAAGACCATCCGGGTGACCCAACCCCTGGGTACCCCCACCAAAGCTGTAGATCTGTCTCGACAGCCGTCAGCCAGCAAAGACCAGCCATTAGCAGTAGACAGGGTCACAGGTCCCGGTAATGGACCTCAGCATGCCCAAGGCCATGGACAGGGAGCTGGTTCAGTCTGCCAGGCTAACGGTGTGGCCATTGACCCTACAATGAAAAATCCCAAGGCCAGTCTCCAGGACGGTGGGGAACATGATGAACTGCTCAAAGAGATAGAGCCTGTGCTGAGCATCCTCAACAGTGGAGGCAAAGCAGTGGACAGAGGGGGACTAACCAAAGCAGAGATGAAAGACACAGGAATCCAGGTGGACAGGTAAGCTACACAGGTGTGCAAGTGTGTGCTTGTGTGTAGGCGTGCATGTGGAGGCTCCAACCGGCAGTCCGGGAGCCAGCCTGCCCACCCACCTACCCACCCACATGGCTTGGCTACCCTTTATCTCTCTCTGAAAATTCCAGTCATGCATAGTGAGTGAGCAGCCACTTAAGGATGCAGCCCTTATTATGCATCCCAGAGTCACTGATAACCATGGTCCAGGGACTTGTGTCTTTATATGTTTGTTCCCTGTATGTACCCAGAGTACTGTAAGGTGGGATATGGGAAAGATATGTCACGACCGGGGGGAGGGGGGCGTTCAGGGAGATGGAAATGACCTTAGAGGGACTTACAGGCATGTGCACGGGGGCTTACTAGGCATGTAGCTCATGCTGTGGTCCCGAGAACAGGGAAGATCTGAACTCTGAACCCTGTTCCACATTCTCCTCTCTGTGATCAGTTGAGGACAAGGGGTGCTTCCAAAGAGGGGAAACAGACCCAGAATTAGTTGCAACACCCATAAACCACAGTCTTCAGTATTGCACCCTGGGGGTAGATTCTATCTAAAGTACTGGGAAGGCTCCCTCCTGTTGCCCCGAATTGCTACTTTTGGAATCACTGGTGGAAGGGATCCGACCAAACTGCAGGTGATGCCAGCTCCTTCTGAGGGAGAAGAGAGCAGCTGACCCTGGCTGAGGGTTGTGTGCTAGCAATTAGGGAATTTCCTTTGCCTCTTCCACCGTCAAACCCTATAGCTCACCCCATCCTGCCAAAATGGAGATGAGACCGCTCAGAATCCAAAGTCCGAGTGCATCTGAGGTACCCACTGAGCCTGTGCTGTGACACGAGCTGGTTGTACGCAGCCAGCCCTATTCCTCATAGAGTTTTAAATGAGACTGTGTCTTAGCCAGTATGGTAGAGTCCCCTGGCCAAGGGCAACTGACATCAATCGGATCAATGTTTCATGCATCTGACTGAGATTTGTAACTAGGCCTAAGACTGTGAGTATGAGAACCTCTTGGGTTTTCTTTCAAGCACACTTGCACTCCTGAGCCCTATGTGATGTGGGTTCACCCCCCAGAAGACCCACCGTGGATGCTGGATACTCCCCACCATGTGGCTAATTTGACCCTGTCCCTCCCGTGACACAGAAGAACACAAAGTTGCCACAGAGGATGTAAGGTTCCTGGTGTGGCATCAGTGGTATAGGGGTGAGCATGGCTGCCTTCCGTAAGAGGGGGTGCTAGTATAGTTATGGAGCAAAAGAGACTGTGGAAAAGCATACACTCCTTCCATACCTGCCTTTTTCTCTCCAAGAAGGCTCAGGCATGCTGACATAGAACATTGCTGCATACCCATTTTTCTGACTTGAGAATGGCTCTGTACAAACTCTCTCCCATTACAGTCCTCCCTCTGGCTACCCAGATCCACCTTGCATGTGAAAGACACACAGGAAGGCTTAGAGCCCTGGGAAGTCACCCACGGGAATGGGTTCTAAAGGCAGAGGTATATTTCCTAAGGACACCTGCTCCCCTAGCTTGGTGGCTTATACTCATATGGCACCTTACCTACCTTCCTAGCCTGAAGCTAGTGTGTGGTGGGCATGGCCTGCCCCTACTTGAGATTCTTAAATATTTCTCTCATTTCAGACATTACAGTCCTAAATACAGTATAAGGGACAGTGTTCATCTTCTAAGGAGAGAGCCGGCCAGCCACAGTATCAGTACACATGGGGACCTCAGTCAGCAGGTCAAAGGTGTGTACCCGGACCCTGAACTGCACACACAGGGACATCAGATATAGACAGACATGGCTGTGTCAGCTTGGTGTCTCGAGTACCACAGTGGTGTCATCATTTGTGACACAATTTTCTGAAGTGAGCAATTCTAAGATGACAGGTCAGTCTGGCTTCGTTTGATGTGCCCGGTTGTATAGGCTCACACCTGGAAGATCAAAGCTATCAGTATGCATAAGACAGGGCCTAGGAACTCCTGTCTGCTGTGCGGTTATTAAGGCCCTTTGTCCTTTGATGGGGCTTGTCCTTGGCATGGTAGTTCCTTCTGTCTCCAGATGGTGCCACTTCCACAATGCAAGGAGCACCCCTGAATTCAGAGAGCTACAGCCCACGGTGTCTTCACCCACAGCCATGTATCTTCCTGAGGGCTGAAATCAAACCCCAAAGTGGGTATCCTGAATTAGGAACTCGAAGTTCAAAGTCACATTGTCCTTGGGGTTAGTCTCACACTGGTATCCCTGAGACCATCGGAACCCTCGTGCACACAGCAGTGAGGACTATCTTGTATTCCCAGTGACCTGCCTGACCAGATGCTGCTTGGGAGTGAGGGTTGAAACTGGCAACTTGGAAGCTGGATAAATGGCTACCACCCTGAGCCACTTGGGAGACAATGGAGTGACCTGCCCGGATCCCACATCCAGGGCACACTCAACTAGCAAGTGACTCCTAAGGCCACCAGGAACAGCAGCCACTTGCTAGTGTAGGCAGGATGCTGTCTGTCTCCGCTCTGTGGTTCCTCATTCCTCCCGTGAGTAGACTAAGCTCCCTGCTCCATCACTGGGGTTTCAGGGACCAAATATGGCATGTCTCTCTAAGAGACAACCCCATCCCCTCACCCCAGAAGCCTGGTGGTGCCAAGAAGTGGTGAAAGGGAGACAGTAACCCCAGAGTTCTAGTACCTTCTGCATTTGAGAGCGGTCACTTTAAATAAAATGTTAGAGGATATCGAGGTTGCTCAGCTTGCTGCCCTGAGGCAGGGTTCTAAGGAGGCCAAGGTCCCCGGTCCAGCATCCATCTGGAACAGCCGGCCATCCTGGCCCTGATCAGGTAACCAACCTGCCCCCCCATACCCTTTTTCGAGGCTCTCTGAGTCCCTAAGTGCCTCTTCGGAGGTCATATAGACGCACCACCATAGAAGTAGGCCACGTGGCTTCAGCCCGCTTCTCTAAATGAACACACTGAGGCTCAGAGAGGGTCACACAGCCCTGCTTATAACTGACAGGCCTCTCAATAAGTGTCTGGAGGGAAAGGGACAAAAGAAGCCGTTTGTGGGATAAGGGCAGCCTATAGACCCACCTGCCTACCACCTGACTCTGCGTCACACCCAAACTGGAGGACTGTGTTGCATGTCTATTTCCACTGACCACTCCCAGGAAGGCTGGCTCCATGCTAACACCTCTAAGCCAATCTCTCTTGTTAAAGTGCCCCCTTTCCATGATATCGAAAGCAAGGATAGAAGGCTGTCTGTCCTTTATCCCAGGCAGGCCACACAGCTAGTGAGCAGCCAGACCCCTCGGGCCCAGGTCCAAGGCTGTGTATTCTCTGCTGCCTTGTCGATGGCTCTCTTGCCTGTGGGGTGTTTGGCTGCTGGCCTCTGGGTGTCTGAAAGTGTCAGAATACATCATCCAAGTTTGAAAGGGAAACTGAGATCCTGGCTTAGAGTAATTAATGTAGGTAAAGATTACCAAGACCTGCGATCCTTCAAGATGAGAAGGAGGGGCAGCACAAGTTATGGAAGAGTCCATCTGCTGGGTCCTGTGAGCTTCCCAGCCCTCTAGTCGTCATCATGGAAGAGCCGGGATCCCAGGTCTGCTTCTGCATAACTTATTAGCATTTGCGCATCCTAAAAGTGGCCAAGAGGGAACTGGAGTGATGGCTCTGTAACATGAGGGCCTGAGGTCAGATCTCAGGCCCCCACCAGTCCTAAGGAAATGGAGCTAACCAGCTGCCTGTGCAGTTGCTGACCAGCCAGTCCTGCTTAATTGGGGAATCCCACAACAGGGAGAGACCCTGTCTCAACAAACTGGTCTTTGACCATACATGTGCATGCTCATGTGTACATGTGCATGCATGTACACACACACACACACACACACACGTGCAGAGTGCTCTCATAGTGACCCTCAGCAGGGCTGGCTCCAGCCTGCTTAAGCGGTCACACAGTGCACACAGCTGAGAGGGACTGTGAAGTCTCTTCCACAAACTTCCATGCCACAACCCAGAACGACTTCCATTTCCCCCCTCATCAGACACGCGTGTCTTCCCCGATCTGTCCTTCCTTGGACACAGCTCCCGCCTTGTCCCCTTTCTGTCTCATCACTTGGACACTCAGCCCTTCATCCTGAATGAGCTATGGAAGAACTCAACATGTCTACCTCCCCCAAATTGACCTGTCCCCAGCGGGCTTCTTGCCGCCTTCCACCCAGTGAAGTTTTGAGCAAGCATAGTCTTGCCCCTGATTCTGCTCTCAGAGCTGGGGACTCGCCCTGGAAGCTCTCCCCTCCCCAGTCACATCAGAGACGTGAAGAATAGACAAATAGACATTTGCCGTCATCTCTCATGGTGACTCATGCCAGGGAGGAAATAGGCCAGAGATTTGGGGGAAAGTAGCTCAGGGTGAGGAGAATGATAGATGGGGAAGACAGAGGTGCCAGTCATGTGAAAGCCAGGGAGGGGAGGTACCCTGACAAAAGGGTACATCAGGAATAGAGGTCCTGAGGCAGGGACCAGGGTGAGGGGTTCAAAGAGATGAAGGGTAAATAGTGGGAGGAGCTTTCTACGTGAATATTGTGGTGCTGAGGGGCAACTTGGGTCCTAATGCTTGTAAGCTTTATGCTTCCTGCTTTACTCCACAAAGCCCACTGTTTTTCAGAGATGTAGCACCCAGGGATACTGAGGGCACCTGAGCCAAATAGCAAATATGGCTGGTTGTTAACACACACCATGTCCAAGTGGGACAGAACAGACACTGGGTCTGGGCAATAAGAGTTCTCCTGTCCCCCAGTATGCAAACCCAGCCCACTTCCCCCAATTCCTTTACTTACCTCCTCTTGCAGGTGTGGGTTTAAGAGTCCTGACCAGCTTTGGGGTATCCATAATTAGAGTCATGGTAAGCCCCTGTACTCTGCGTCTCTTCCTAGTTTCAGGGTTCCTTATAGGAGTCCTGTCTCCCCCCAAAAAACTTTACTTTCCTACCTTGGTAGCTCATATCTGTGACCTTAATGTCCAGAAAGCTGAGGCAGGGGGTGGCAAGGTCAAAGCCAGCTTAGGTTATACAGTAAGGCTGTCTCAAAAAGTAAAAAGCAAAGCTAGGGGAGAGAATGTTTGCCTAGGATGCACGAGGCCCTTGCTCTTCCAATCCTAGCACCGTGTAAACCAGGGTTGGTAGCCTATGACTGTAATCCTCTCTCTTAGGGGGAAAGAGCGGGAGGCTCAGAAGTTCAAGGCCATCTCGACTACACTGTGAGTTCAAAGGCAGCCTACGCCTATCTCAAAAAAGAAACACCTCCTCATTTTTAATAAGACCAAGGTGACAGCACCCTAATAAAGCCAAGGGAAAAGCTTGCCCAAGACCCCCACATCCCACCTCCATAAACGTGGAGTCTTTGTATTAACTTGGCCCCCCAGCACTGAGACCAGGAGGAGGCAGCAGCGAAGACCTTGTTGGCACAGGGCAAGGAGGATGGGAATGACTTAGCCAACTTGTCCATGGAAAGCTGGGGCAGGCTTTCTGCCAAGGCCAGCTGCTCCATAGCAGCCTCATCGTCTGGTAACTGCCTCTACCTTCCCTAAGCCTGGCACACGGGCCTGATATACCTGCTCCTTGCCAGGTCCTCAGGCTTGGCCCCAGCCATGAGAGCTTTCTGAGGAGCCAGGTTACCTGTCTGTTCTGTGAGAAAATATGGACCTGATTTCCATATACCCTCTGCTGAGGACCTGGACAAAGCTGTATGAAGGTTCAGGGGTGCTGATACGATGCTTGATATGGGCACACCTCAGCACAGTGTCCACAGGTACCTCTGAATGTCATCTTGAGGTATGGTGCTGTCACAGACAACAGGTGGGGATAGAAGACAGGTACGAAGCTCAACTACCCTCAAGGCCTGGGCAGACTCCACTGAAGGGACGTCTCTGGGTCAAAACCTCAACAGTCAAGGCCCAGATAGTTTCAATTGCATCAAGGTGACTTAAAGCCTGGCAGACCCTGGACTGGCGTGATGGCAAAATAAAATCATCCAGCCAGCCTTCCCATAAGTCACGAGACAACTGCTCCCTGATTCAGTGGGAAAATAATAAAGAGCAGGCACCATGTCCGCATTAGCCCAGCGGATGGAGTTAGAGCATTCTCCTCATTGTCTGGGAGTGTCTAGCATCTAAATACAAAGTTCTGGGCCTGGCAAGATGGCAGGACATATAAAGGTGCTTGCTGAGAGGTTTGTTGACCTGTGTTTGATCCCCACACTCAGTCCCCACACTTCAGTAAAGAAGAGAATAGACTCTTGTGAGTTGTACTCTGACCTCTACACACATGCTGTCACACACACACACACACACACACACACACACAAATAAACTTTTTAAATTTAATGAAAAATTTAAAAAATACTACAACTCTTCATGAGTATGTGGCCTAGTGAGATATACTTCCAGCCCCCCCCCCCCCATGTAATATCCCTGTCCCCCAGGATGCCCATCTATGACAAGAGTAAAAATCAGCTTTAGCAAGCTTTTCACTCTGGCTGTGTGATCTTGGGCAAGTAGCCTAATCTCTCTGTGCTGCAACTCCCTTCGTTGTTCAGGAATTATCATCGGAGTGAGTGTCTTGTTGGTGCTGACTGTGTGCCAGGCATGGTACACATGGGACCTCACATAGTAGCTAGCAGAGGTAGGTATCCCACATACTTCAAGGGATGAGAAGAACCAGCACTAGGCTGAGGACAAACAAAAGAGAGCAGAGAAGAGGGGAGAGTGAAGATCAGAGTTGAGAATTATGGGAGTCTAACTCCTTAAGACTTATACTTCTGAAGTGTCTCATGGCCATGTGTGGCCCTGAGACATACCAGACGACACAGACATTGCCTGGATGTGACTAAGACCCTGAAGGACTAGAAGTCCCTTTGTCCTCTCTGATGTGACTGTGAAGGAAGGAACAAGAAGGTAGGAGAGTCACTAGCAAGTGCCTTCAAATGAGCACCAGGTAGGTCCATGCTGTCATTAACTCTCAAGTGACCAAGGGCACACAGGAGCTGGATCCATGTCCAGACTCCCCAGGCTTAATGAGCAAGCCAAGGAACAGACCCCACTATGGCATGCTACATGCATGCCACTGTGAGCAGACACTGTGGGATGCTCCAGGAGTCCCCACCATGCAAGTGAACCTCTGGGGTTTACCAGGTCCTCCCTGGCTTCCTCCCATTGGCTATGGGTCAGGGGAAGGGGTCTACTCCTGAATTTGTCCCAAGTGCATGGAAATCGGACAGCTCAGCCCTGACATTCCCTGGGCCCTGTACTAAAAATGCCCACTCCCTGCTGTTCAAGAGCGACTCTAAAATTCAGCGTGTGTTTGCCAAACCACCCAAATGCATTCTTTGAACAAAGGTGTTCATTAACAAGATGGGTGGGGGGAAGGAAGAAGGAAGGAAAGGAAGGAAGAAAGAACCCTTGTTAAGCCCTTGAGCTCCTTCCTGCAAAGTCACAAGATGAGCCACCTCAAGAGTTGCCTGGGTGACAGGCCTCACAAATGCCCGTCTGGGGATCTGGCTCTGTCACCTGTAGCTGAGGATATAAGTGTCTTGGCTTGTCTTTCCTGCCCCTCCCCCCTGTTATTTTTACTCACAGATGGGATGTGAGTTAGCAGCCATCACTCAGATCTAGTGTCCTGCACTCCTGCTCCCCTTCAGACTGTAGGCCTCTGGAGAACTCACATTGCCTCTCTGGGCTGGGCTTTCTCATTTGAAACCAAGAGCTGGGAGTGGCTGTCGAAGAGGGATGAAGTAACTCCGTACAAGTACCTGGTACATTACCAACATCCCCAAATGCATTAACCTCCTCCCTGGTCTGCTGAGGCCCCATTTGTGGTCATGTGACACTGTCAGCTCAGGCACGACAGAGCTGAAATGGAGCTGAGTGACATTTGAAGCAGCGCTCTACAGCCCGTTCCCTAGTTAATTGCAGTGCAGGTAATCCGTTGACTTGAGAAATGCTCGCCATCAAGAACCACTCCAGGGACGGTTTGGTGACATTTTAAAGAGGGTGAGACAGAATGTTCTCTGTGATGATGTAATCCTCACTCAGAAGAAGGACAGAAGTGACAGCGACATGGGCTGGAGGGATGGGGAGGAGCCCAGCAAGGAGGGGTGGGCTGGCCCTATTAGAGCACCGGATAAGGCAATGCACCCAGAACCAGGGTCTTCAGCTCCTGCATCACTCCAAATGATGACCCATGCAGACCAGGGAAGCAGGGAATCCCAAAATCTAGAAAGGTAACACACAGAGCTAGATGAGAACAACTCCCCATGCCCAGGACCAATACCCAGGAGGGACACACAAAAAGTGGCAGAGTGGGCTGAAGTTAGGGACCAGATATGACAATAAGGTACAATGGCAATTGGGTGCAGGATTAACAGACAGGGGGAGCAGAGAAGTAGCCCTCACAGTAATGGACAGAGGTGACCCTAGTTTGGTTCAGTCTTCTCTGAGGCTGGCTACCCTATAGGATCTTGCTAACAGAGCCTCAGCCTACACTGGTGTGGTGGTTTGAATATGTTTGGCCCAGAGAGTGGTACTATTATGGCCTTGTTGGAGTAGGTGTGGCCTTGTTGGAGGAAGTGTGTCACTGTGAGGGTGAGCAATGAGACCCTCCTCCTAGCCACGTGAGACTGTCTTCTCCTAGTGGCTTTGCGTTGCCATGCTCCTGCCTTGATGATAATGGACTGAACCTCTCAGAACCTGTAAGCCAGCCCCAGTTAAATGATGTCCTTTATAAGAGTTGCCTTGGTCACAGCAGTAAAACCCTAACTAAGCCAGCTGATCAGAGAAAAGGGCAGGGAGGCAGTGGGGCTTCATGGGCAGGATGTCGGCTTCTGGAGTGAGGCACAAGCCTGGGTTGAAGAGTGTGACTTGAGCTAATGACTTCCTCTCTGGACCCCAGCTTTCTTGTGTGGTTCTTACTGTGATGATGCTGGTGGTGGTAGTCACGGAGGGCAAGGAAAATGATGACGGTGATGGTCATGGGAATTGTGATGGTGATAGTTATAGCAACAGTGATGGTCATGATGGTGAAGATGATAGTGATGTGGATGGTTTGGGCAGCAATGATCGTCATGATGGTGAAGGCCAAGATAGAGGTGGTCATGATAGTGATGGTGATCATGGTGATCGTGATGATGGGGAAGATGATAGAGATTGTGATGGTTTGGGTAGCAATGGTGGTCATGACAATGATAGCAGTGGTTTAGGTATCAATGGTGATTGTTGTGTGATGATGGTCATGATGGTGATCGTGGTGATGGTGAGATGATAGTGGTGGTGATAGTTTGGGTAGCGATGATGGTCATGATGGGGATGGTCATGATGGAGGTAGTCATGATGGTAGTCATGGTGATGATGGTAATAATGGTTATAGTGGGGATGATGATAGTGATGATGACTTAGGTGATGATGGTCTTGGTGATAGTGATGGTGAGGATGAGGCAAAGATCATGATGGTGACAGTGAGCATGTCACTGGTGTTAGTGGTATTAGTGCTGAGCAGGAGGGAAAGCTAGAGGTTTGTTTCTCATGTGAGTGATGGTAGAGACAGTGGTAGCGAACAAACACAATCCTTGGACCCTCCACAGTTACTTACTGTAAACATAAGCACCAGGCTGAAAGCTGTGGCTTTACCACTCGCCCTAGATCAATTCTTCCAGAGTCAAGATAAAATAATGTGACGAGCAGCCTACGGGGGGAGGGGTTCCTGTAGCTCATGGTCCTAGGGTGTGATCCATCATGGTGGAGAGTCACGGTTTCAGGAGCCAGAAGTAGCTGATCACACTGTGTGCATGGTCAGGAAGCAGGGAGTGGTGGGTGGATGATAGGGCTCAGCTCATTGTCTTTACTCTTTACTATCTGTAGTCCCTGGGAACAGCCCTGCCCTGGGTCAAGATGAGTCTTTCCACATGAGTTGACCCAGCCACAATAATCCCCCACAGGCATGGCAGGAAGCTTGCCTCCCACTTTGTCTTGGACTCTATGGAGTTGCTCAAAACCCCTCACTTCTTGCCTGCACCATCTATAAGCACGTGCTGATAATGATGGTGGCTAATCCTCACTCCCACCCCATGGACCATTTTGGGTTAAATGAGTCAAACACACATAAAGGGGTCAAGTGACCTTCCAGATTATATGGTGTTTGCCTTACAAATATGAGGAGCTGGATTGAGTTCCAAGAATCCACATAAAGGAGCACTGAAGACAAAGAGGCAGGGGCATGGGGCTTTGTATTCTGCAGTCCTCTCAAGTCCATGATCTCAAGACCTATGAGAGACTCATGAAGCAAGCTGGATGTCTCCCAAGGAACAACACCCGAGGCTCACCTCTGACCTCCACATGGTCCTGTGTGCACACACTCATGAACCACATGGAGAGTGCCCGGCATGTGGTGAATGTGGTTAGTTAACTCTAGTCACCAGTATGAGTGATAATGTTTTTATTGCTATGTCCCCTGAGCTATTTTTTACAGAGAAACCCAAAGCCTTGGACAAGATCTGAGTAAGTCTTGTCTCTCCCCTGCAGGACTCCCAATAGTCCCGTGTCCTGCCTTTCTCACTTCCTGGGTGCGCAGAGTGTACAGTACAGTGCATATCCAATATTGGTGATGATGGTGGATCCAGGAGGCTTCCAGATTCTCGGCCCTGGGAAGTGGGGAGGGGCAGAGGTGCTTGAAGTCAGTGTGGCAGCCACACTGAAGCCAGGGACACCACGCTTTGCCCAGGAGCCTGGAACTGGTTTCCCTGTGGCACTGGGGATATGGGGCGGGCTCCTGATAAAGATGCGCGGGCCCACGTGCTACGCAATAAGAGCTGAGTGAGCTGGGGTTCTGTACAGATACAGGACTCCCAGAAACAAGGTCGCAATCCTGCCATCAGGCTTTCTCACACAGTCATCTTGCCTTCCAGAGACCTCGATGGCAAACAGCACAAAGCTCCGCCCCTGGGCGGGGAAAATGACCGAGTCTTCAATGACCTGTGGGGGAAGGGCAACGTCCCTGTGGTCCTCAACAACCCGTATTCAGAGAATGTACAGGTAAGAGAGGGGCTCGCTGGGCCCTGAGGTCCCACACTTCCTTGGGGGTGGGGGAGATAGGCGAGAGAAAAGCATTAGATCCCAGAGGCTTGGCCTGGAAGCTAAGCCGAGGGTGCCGGGTCTGAGCTGCAAGGATCAGCTTCAAGTTCGGCTGTATCGTGGTTACCCTGAACACGAACTTGGAATTGTTTCACATTTTACATTCCTGTTTCTACCACATTCTAAAGACACCAAATATCCACACTAATACTTTTTTCACCCTTCATGGAAATCCTATAGATCAGCAATATTGCTTGTTTTGGGTACACGTGTTCCAACGTCTTACATCTAAACAGACAAATGGCCCTCATGTTACTTTGGTACCTTTGTACAAATGAAAGTGTCTGCATTTGGCTTTGCTTTTTTGTGTATTAATTCACCTAAGGGATAAGTGCCATGGAGAAGGTAAAGGGGATGTCTTAGCCAGGGTTTCTCGTGCTATGATAAACGCCATGACCAAGCTATTCAGGAAGGAAAGGGTTTATTTCACTTTCCACTTCCAGGTCATAGTTCATCACTGAAGGAAGTCAGGACAGGAACTCAAACAAGACAGGAACCTGGAGGCAGAAGCTGATGCAGAGCCCATAGAGGGGTGCTGCTAACTGGCTTGCTCCCCATGGTTTGCTCAGCTTGCTTTCTTATAGAACCCAGGACCATCAACCTAGGGATGGCTCCACCCACAGTGGGCAGAGCCCTCCCATATTAATCATCAATCAAGAAAATGCACTACAGGCTTGCCCACTGTCCAATCTGGTCAAGGGTATTTTCTAAATTGAGGTTTCTTCTTCCCAAGTGACTCTTCGCTTGTGTCAAGTAGACATAAAATTAGCCTGTACAGATGGCCTGGGTCTTTTTTTCATGACTGTATAATATTCCACTGTGAGGCTATGCCATCCTTTATTGAATAAGTCATTGGTAACAGACACTTGGGCTATTGCCACTCTTCAGCTGTGACCGTGCTGTCCCATGTGGCATTGTCTAGATCCCTCATTTGACATGTGAATAGGCTTAACCATGAGGGGAAAAAAAAAATTCCTAGAAGTGTTAAAATTGAGTCAAAAGCCATTTACATTTATAACCCAGTGGCTGTACCCATCTTACCAGAAAAGTGCCAGGGGTGGGGGTGGGGCTGTTTGCCCACAGCCTCGCCAGCTCCATCTGTTACCAAGTGTTCGGCCCTTGCCAGTCTGCTAAGATGCGTGCTGACAGCTGAGTCACCATCCCTTTCTAAGACTGCCTGGGTTTGGATGGAGATCAGCAGCCTCGTCTCTCTTGCCCGGGCAGCTGATAGGCCAGGCCAGAGTGACCCTTGAAAAGAGCCCATGCTTCCTACCAATCCCTCCTCACCCCCCTCGCAGGAGTAGGGTGACTCATGGGATATCTGGAAGAGGGGGAGCTGTACCCCCTTTCTCAGCACCTGCACACAAATGGAGCCTCTCGGTCCATCTGAGCCAGGACTCCGGGTCTTTCCCCAAGGCTTCAGAGGAGGATGAGCCAAGCCTGAGCTATGGCACAAGTGGCAGTTCTTGGCTGCTGCTGGCTAACAAGGAAGCAGGGGGGTATGGGAAGTTCCATGCTCCTCCTGGCTGATTCTCCCTCAGCCTGTGTCACCCAGGAATGTTTGTGGATGAATGTCATTAAACTCTCCTCAAAAGATCAAGGCCACATTGGAGCTGGGATGGGCACAGTAGTTGAGCATGTGCTTAGTAAGCAGCGGGGCCTGGGTCCACCCCAGTCAACATACACAAACAAACCGAGCCCTCACGGGAACATCAGGACTCTTGTGTTCACAGACAACAAAACAAACTACTGATATTTAAAAATTCCTTCAATGTTTCTTTTTGTTGTAAGGGAGGGAAGTCCTGAGAACTGAGAACGGAACCCAGGGAGTAGAGTTGCCCAAAGCACTGTACAGTCAACTATATCAGCAGCCCTTGGCTTTTTTTTTTTTTTTTTTTTTTTTTGTGAAAGGGCTTTTTTGTATGTG
Organism: Mastomys coucha; assembly: GCF_008632895.1. NCBI lineage: Eukaryota > Metazoa > Chordata > Mammalia > Rodentia > Muridae > Mastomys > Mastomys coucha. The sequence continues at coordinate 111,245,152 of NW_022196905.1, forward strand.
TACAGCCCAGGCTGGCCTTGAACTTATAAACCTCTGTCTCTCAACTTCTGGGGTTACAAATGCACCCCACTACCCTGGTTTATAGGGTACCTTTAACTACCTTTATTAAAAATGAAGCCGTGTGTGCTGATAACCCTCACGAGACAAAGACAGATAGGAAGTGGCACCTTCAGCTGGATCGAGGCCCTGGGCACAGTTTGTTAGGTGTGTACAGTCTGTCCTAAGAGATGAGCCTGATTTTTATTTTTTTGTCATTGTTTCAAAGTTTTACACAAAAATACCCTTCCATATTAAAATATACACTATCTAGCCATGTGTGAGCCTATCTTATTAGGGACTGTCTTTGTCACTGTTTTGTTGCTGTGAAGAGGCACTGTGACCAAGGCAACTCCTTGAAAGAAAGCATTTAACTAGGGGCTTGCTTAACTGTTTCAGAGGTTTGTCCATTGTCATCATGGAGGGAAGCATGGGACGTGTAGGCAGGCACTGGAGCAGCGCTGAGAGTTGCATCCTGATCCACAGGCAGTGTCTTAGTTAGGGTGTTACTGCTATGAACAGACACCATGACCACAGGTGGGAACTCTTATAAAGAACAACATTTAATTGGGGCTGGCTTACAGGTTCGGAGGTTCAGTCCATTATCATCAAAGAGCATGGCAGCATCCAGGCAGGCATGGCATTAGAGAAGCTGAGAGTTCCACACCTTCATCTGAAGGCAAGTAGGAAAAGACTGGCTTCCAGGCAGCTAGGAAGAGGGTCTTAAAGCTCATGCCCAAATTGACACACCTACTGCCAACAGGGCCACACCCACTCCAACAGGGCCACACCCACTCCAAAACTTCCAAATAGTGCCACTCTCTGGGCCAAGCATATTCAAACCATGACAGGCAGGGGGGCATAAGCTTGGATGAAACCCACCCTCAGTGACATACTTCCTCCACCAAAGCCACACCTCCTAATCTTTCTTATCCTTTTAAAAGTTCATTCCCTGACTAAGCACTCCATTCTATGAGTCTATGAGGGCCATTCTTATTCAAACCACAACAAGGGGACAGCAGAGTATGTGGGCCACCCTCCTTACATGAACTCTCCACTTCATGACAGGCCCTGACACCCACTTGCTAGCACACTGTTGCTGCTGCTTTTATTTTCATACTTAAGACAGAAGATAAATCTTTTTATCTCTGTTTGTTCTTACTTCTATTGTTAGCTTTGTTTTTGTGCTGCTAGGATGACCCAAGGTCTCATGAGGTGCTCTACCATTGAGCTAGAAGCCCATTCTTAGGGTCTTTCTAAGATTTGTTTATATTATCTTAATGATGTGTGTGCGTGCGTGCATGTACCTGAGTGCAGGTGCCTATAAAGTTCAGAAGAAAGTTTCAAGTCCCCTGAATCTGGAATTACAGGAAGTTACGAGCATTCCATCACTGGTGCTGGGAATCGAACCTGGGTCCTCAGCAAGAGTGCCACCTACTCTTGATCTCTGAGACACCCAGCCCCTACCCTATTCTTATTTTTTTTTTAAAATGAGGTCTCACTAAGTTACGCTCTCTGACCTTTAACTCACCTGATAGCCTGAGCAGTTCTTCACCTTGTCGTTCTCCTGCCTCAGCTACCTGAGTAGATGGTCATGCCTTTATTATAAATGACAGGCAGAAATTGACTAATAAGTTCCTGTGGGTCAAGAAAGATTTAAAAAGGAGGAATGTTCTTATGTGTTTAACGTACACCCAAAGGCAGCATTTTGGTAAGCCTGCTTTGCTAATTTGCCATTGGAGTTTGTAATTCCCAGTTGGTGGTAGCCTTTGAGTTTGGCTGAAAGGGAAGTTTGGGGAAGAAGCAGAAGCATTCTTGACCCTTCTAGAAATAACTGGAAGCCTAAGTCTAAGCAAGGGCAGGACTGTGACCACTTCTCATACCACCTTGTTTAATTAAAGGGGCAATTTGCAAAATCTCACCTTGATCTTCTAGTTAGAGGGGTGGAGCTCAGTTCAGAAAACATGGCAGAAATGACTTAGGGATGGGCATTTCAGTGTGGCAATAGAGGGGCAGAGGGGGAAGCCGAGTACTAGCCTGTGGGTAGAAGTCCATGACCCTAGAAAAGGGGGCCCTGACCCAGATGGCAACAGTGAAGGAGTTGGGTCCACTCCACCCTCACATCAGATCCTTAGTGTGGAGTTCCATGACCGAGAAAGATTCCAAACCGCCAGTCTACACGATCTTCCCAGATTCACGGACTGTAAAGCCAGGCTCTTCGTTGCCCTCAGAAACAGAGCTGAAACAAGCTGGGCATGCTGATGGCAACCTGTCACCCTGGCCTTCAAGAGGCTGAGGTCAGGGGTGTGGGGGAGTGTGAGTTCAAGGCTAGCCTGAGCTACATCGTGAAAGCCTCTCTCAAAAGAAAAGAACAAGTACTGTGGCTATACCTGAAGTAATAGGGTGTTTTCCCAGCATTCACTTGCGTTCGGTGTTCTGTCCCCAAGACAGTGAGCAAGACAAACACATTCCTTGAGACCCAAGTTTAGAGTACACGTGCCAGCTCCAGAGTTAAGTAGGCAGCCCTGTAGCCCACCGACAGCTCATCTCTACCTGCAAGGGCTTCACGTGGAACATGAATAGAGAGCTGGTCTTGTCTGAGGTAGACTGCCTCCTACCTCCACCCCCCTGATGCTGCTATACAGGCAGTCTCCTTCCCTGGCACAACTTGCTTTTCTTTTTCATACTTTAGCCAACATTATGTTATTTTATTTTATTGAGTTTTATACAGGAGTGCTGTATTTATATCATTTCTGGGCCCCTTCCCCCCTCAAACGCCTCCCATTTCCCCCAACTCCCATTCAAATTCAGGCCCTCTTCTTTAGTCATTATTGATCTGTGTGTGTGTGTGTGTGTGTGTGTGTGTGTGTGTGTGTGTGTGACAGAGTGTGTGTGTGTGAGTGTGTTTACATGTATGTGCATGTGTGTATATGTGTGCACATGTGTGTATGTTTATATGCCTATGTGCACACACGTGTGTGTACATGTATGTGTGCATGTGTGGGTGCATGTATATGTGCATTTGTGTATGCATGTGCATGCACATGTGCATATGCATGTGTATGTGTGCATGTTTGTGTAAATACAAGCTGCTGGGTCCATTCAGTGTTGCTCACATGTACACAAGTTTAGGGCTGATTAGATTACCTGTCGCGGGACCATTCCTGAGGAAGACTGAGTCTCCCTCTCTTGGCATCTGTTAATTGCCTAAGCTCCTCAGGTAGAGTTGTGGCCTTGTGAGGTGTCCCCCGTCTACATCGGCAAGTCTTGTTTAGGCAGCCATACAGTGTAGTAGTACCTAATTAATTACTTAAATAGATCCCCGCAGCGGCTGTGGCGCGTTCCTTGCTACCCACCCCAATGTTCTGGGTTCCTGAATGAAAGACACACAGCCTTTATGTTTTTAGATGCCTTAAACAGCTAAGTGACTGGGCCACTGCCTAACCTCCACGTGGCTAATCCGCCTCCCTCTGATCTTCCCAAGTTATTATGAACTAAGTCCTCTATGCCATCTTTGCTGTCCTGGACCCAGCTGGGCCACCCTATTGGTGGCGCTATTTCCCGGCTCCTACGCGGTGGTGATGCTGTCTGTCCCGCACCTTTGCAGGCCTGGCGGATCTCCTCCTTCCTTCCTCTCTGTCCCTAGCCCCTGAATCCTAAAAGTCCCACCCTGCCCAGCCGTTGGCTGTCGGCAATTTTATTTACCAATCAGAACCAACGAGGGACAGGGTCGCTCAGTGTCTTATAGGCAGATGTGTGGATTCTCACACAAACAATATTGGGGACCCAAATTAACATAATATAAGCAACATTAGGCCAAAACCAGTACAACAGAGGTGAGGTTTCCTGGGTGCTACCTCTCTTGCCATGTCTAGAAGACACAGTCTAACAGCAGACATCCTGGTCCCAGCCTTGGGTGTAGGGTTGTGCTATTGATGCATTGATCAGGATTGAGCAGCCCAGAGTCAGTTCTCTGCATTTTGGCCTCAGTGGCTTTCCATAAGGGACTCCTTCTGCTACATTTGTGAGCGTCCCACAAACAGCCAGCATTGTTTACCAAACAAACAAAGGACCTCACTATCTGCTTCCCAAATCAGGAAGAGCCTGGTGACCGTGGAGGAGCTGTCTATATTCCCCTCCACAGGACTGACCAACGGGCACTGAGTAGAAGGAAGCAAGAAGGATATAAGCTAGACATGAGAAAGAACTTCTCAACTCAGAATACTGTTTATGCTAAAGAAATAATAAGGCTACGCTCTTTGGCTCAGAAAGGAGTACCACCATCCTGGAGGCTCCCGTTTGTCTAACTTTGGAGAGCCTGGCACACAGGTGCTGCCCCCTAAACTAGTTTGGGAAAGCTGAGCTATTTGTACATAGTGGTGGTTTCTCCTGATGGTGGTCTTGGTTAGCTGCGGGGAGGGCCAGAGAACCTGTAGTTTCTAGTCTTTGGTGAAACCTCTGTGGATGTTGTCTTGCCTATCCCCTGTGCAAATTGCATCTGGCCCAAGATGGGAGATTGAATGAGCTACTTCCCATGATTCCAAACGCTCCCCCAAAAACCTGTGTGCAAAACCCTGTGGTAGAAGCAGAGAAAAGAAAAACATTGCTTTCTCTGCCCCTGAGAGCCTCCACTGTGTGATTAAACAGGGTGCTATGGGAACTTGTGTGTCATCAGACAACACAGGAGGGTTTCCCCAAGAGGCACTGGACCCAGGCTTTGAGAGGAAGTAGGAACTGCCTAGCATAAAGTAGATTAAAAAGTGCTCTGGTAAAAAACAAGTGACTATGGCTGGCACACTGTGATTTTACATTTATATTACTGGATCTCTGCTGTTATCTGACATGCTGGGAATACCCAAGATAAATAACATGAGACTGCCCCTTGTTCCTTCTCCTATAATCTTCCTATGTAAATTATTACAGCAGATAAATAACATGAGACTGCCGCTTGTTCCTTCCCCCTGTGTTCATTTCTTTTCTCTCTAATGTGACAGAATGACTGACTGACCCAGCAGCTTTAGGGAGGAGAAGTTATTTTGGTATCACAGTTCTGGGGTAGGGAGGGTCAGTCCGTTATGGCAAGAAAGGCACAAGGGTGGGAGCCATCTTGCTTGCGGCAGCTGAGGGAGGCTGAGGCTGCTTGCTCGTATCTTGGCAGATCAGGAAGCAGATCTAGAACAGGTAGTTGGGCAGAGCAATAGTCTTAGTGCTAAACACCCAGTGACTCATTTCCTCCAGCCTGGCTCCCTCCCAGCCTCTCAAACATCACCACTCATGGGGGGAGGGGGAAGAACTACTGTTCAAAAACATGAGCTTGTGGGAACCATGTCCTGTTAAACCGAAACCCTCGATAGGATCTTAGGATTAGAACCTAGCCCTTCTTGACACCCCTTATTGATGGTCTGACCCTCACATGCCCCAGCTGCTCTCCTACTGAAGAAATAACTTGTCTGGAAACAGACTTCCACTTTCGGAGTCTATTACAACACGCATCCAACCCACAGCACACAGGTAGAGAAGGCTCCAGGCCAAAGCGGCTTCTCCCCTGGACTTCACCTCTCTCTCCCAGCACCTTATCCTGTCTCCAGCCTCCGGCTGGTTGAAGCGATTAGATGGTCACTCCAGTGGCCTTTCTTGTAACTCCCTCCCCACCTCTCATCCCAGTGGGAGCGGGCATTTCCTCTCCCCAGGGATCCAGGGCTTCCTAGCTGCTTTCAAAATGTCAGGATCCATTGTGGAGCAAAGGAAGTGCCAGCACCTCGGCCTCTGGGGAACTCCAAATTACAAGGCAGGAGGGGGCAGGTTCCTGAGCCCCTACTCCCCAGTCTGCGGGAGACCTGAGGTCTCTGCGAACTGGGGCAAGCTCTGTTGAAGGGCAGAGGCCCAGCAGCCCCGTGGGTCTGAGGAGGAGAGCAGACACCCAGTCTCCCAGCTCCCAGACACCCTGCCTCCCAGCTCCCAGCTCCCAGACACCCTGCCTCCCTGCCTCCCAGCTCCCAGCACCCTGCCTCCCAGCTCCCAGCACCCTGCCTCCCAGCTCCCAGACACCCTGCCTCCCAGCTCCCAGCACACTACCGCAGCAGGGAACCTTGGTTGGCCCTGACCCAAGCTTGTTAGTGATGTCAGAATAAAAATATCAACCACAGTGGTTAACACCACAGCCATAGAGATATGCAGCCCTTAGAGGAGCCCAGGGTTCCATGACCATAGCATGGAAGCCAGCATGGCTATGGGTGGGGCCAAGATGGCTCAGTCCTCACTGGTGACCTCCATCAAATGAGTAGTTAGCATGGAGCTAGGACTCAAAAGGACTCATGGTCTCCACGGGGGATGGAATGGGCTGGACTATTACATGATGGCAGCAACCATAGCAACCATGCCTGGTACTTACTGAGCAATGTCAGTGCTGTTCTGAGTACTTCAGGACTACCATCTCTCTCCATCCTCAGCCCCACCCAGGGTAGTACTGCACCCTGCATGCCTCAGCTGTGTACTCATAGATTCACTGGGGCACAGACCAAACATACTCACAAAGTTGTATCTACGCAATATAGACTATTGTTTTTATTACCTCCTACGTGGTGCAGCAACACAGGTATTAGAGTAATGTTTCTAGAGATGACTTAAAGCACAAAGGAGACCGGGATGGCAAGGTGGCTTAGTGAGTGGGAGTACTCGCTGAGCAAGCACAAGGACCTGAATTCAAATCCCTGGCACCCCCATAAAAATCCAGGACTGATTGTACATGACTAATAACTCCAAGATTTGGGGCTAGGAACAGGAGGATCTGCAGAGCTGGCTCTCTGGCCAGCCTATGCAGTGTGGTGAGCTTCAGGCTTAGTGAGAGTCTCTGCTTCAGGGGTATAAGGTAAAGTGAAGGAGGACGACACCTGGCATCCTGCATCCTGCTCTGGCCTCTGCAGGCACAAACATGTGACCTGCACAGTCAAGGATATAATATGCACACACATATATACACACAAGCATGCACACATGCACACATGTGCACATTCACACATGCATGCATACCCAGCACACACCTCTGTTATCCCTATATTATAGTTGGGGAAACGGAGGCACAGAGATTTACTGAATCAGTGAGGATCAGTAAGTGCTGGAGATAATCCTATCCTCTCGGAGCCCACACTCACCAGGGCCCCACGCAGAGTAAGTGACCAGAAAATAAGATCATTGTCCCTTATGGTAAATGTTAAATGCCCCCAAAGAGACCAGAAAATAAAATCATCATCCCTTATGGTAAATGCCCCCAAAGAATCGAGGGATAGACACTGGGTATCCCAACATAATGAAAGCCGTGGTTACCAGACCTACAGCTAACGTCATTCATTGCAAGAGGGAAAAGGAAAAACCTTTCCCTAAAGACAGAAACAGAGGCTGGTGGGATGGCTCAGCGGTTAACTGCGCCTGCCACCAAGCCTGCCAGCCTGAGCTTGACTCATTACTGTACAACTAACTTGAGGCAGAGGGATTAAGAAACGGTGACTCTCTCTTACCACCATCCTTTCTGTCATCCACATCATAAGGGATCTGTCTCTAAGGACACATACCCAGCCCTGTCACCTGGCCTCTCAGAACTTTTGTCTCTTCATCTGTCAGTAGTCTGTAGATGCCCCCTGGGTTGGGCCCTGCTGAGCACCAAGTAGGCATTTGCAAGAGATGGCTGAAAAACAGGTGAAACTCAGTGTGGCCACATCTCTGAAAGAGCTTACTGCCTGGCTACCATTTCTTCATCAGCTATTTGCCTCGGCTTCTCAAAGCATCACTCCAAAGGGAGCTAGATCCAGACACAGGCAGCAGCCATCACACTGTGATGCTGGGGCCTCAGAGGCTCATGTACCCACATGATCAGCATAGTCCACCTAGCTGTCCCTGGGAGATGCCACTGGCTCTGTTCTAGCTGATATCTCGAGGCACCAGTAGGATCCTTCCTCCCCGAGAGCTAACTCGGATCTCCTGAGTCTTGAGATGAATCCCTCTCAGGCAAAGCCAATGCCTGATTCCCTTGCCACACCTCGCCTGGGTCAGCTCGCCCACACTGAGTCCCGCTGCCCTTCAAAACTTCCAGAAAGTTCTCCTGACAGGGCCTCTGTCTACAGCAGTAGCAGAATCTCATCTCTACTGGTGCCTTCCTCCCTTCCACTTGAGAAGTCTGTTTGGTGACCCCTGGTCTTTATAGAACCCTTCATCAAAAGACAGTCATCTGGGAAGATGACTCTGTCACTAAAGTGAGGACCCACGTTCAAATCCCCAGCACCCATGTAAAAAAAAAAAAAAAGCCAAGTACCATAGCATACACCTGTAATCCAGGGCTGGGGAGGCAGAGACAGGAAAATTGCTAGAACTCACTGGTCAGCCAGTCTAACTGACCAGCAGTCTCCATGTTCAGTGAGAGAGACCTTGTCTCAAAAAAAAAAGGTGGAGAGCTACTGAGGAAGGCACCCAATAGTGACCTCTGGCTTCTACATTTGGATGCATGTGTACCAACAATCAGAGATATATATGACATATGTACATACACGTACACACACATATCACATACAAAGACACCAAGTCCTGCTGTCTGGGGGGTCAGAGCCAGGGTGGAACCAGGAAATGGGGTTTGAATGCCCTGTGCCAATGTTTGGGTTCAGCCCTGTGGGAACTTCCACAAATTCTGCTAAATGGTTTGTTTCCATACCCGGTCTGCTCAATGCAGGCTGTCCCACCTAGCAAGGCCATGACATTTGATGGGAAGCTAGGGAGAAATCTCTTGATGCTGAATCACTGTATGACTATCTAAACCCATTTCCCATGACCCTAGCTCAGGCAGAGCTGCCCTCCCCTTCCCCAATTCATAGCTGTGGTCCATTGGCTTCCCAACAGAGAGTCTGACAGCTCTAGAGAGACCCCCCCTTTCTTCCTTTACCTTTCCATGCTCCCAAGATATTTGAAAAGGCTAAAAATGCGTGTGCTTGTAACATGTATATTTAGCAAGTTGACACTCAGGACAAAACAGTGGGAAGGAACCTCGGGAACTTGCAGGATCTGTTATTAAAATTAATTTCAAGGGACACATAGCCATTTTGGTGTGGTCATGAAGCCAATTTCAGGGTTATCTTGGTTGGAACACACAACTATCCATCAGTCTCTGGGATAGGATCAATGTAAGTCTTCTTGCAGTGGGGGGGGGGTGCATGCATGTGCAGGCACACGTGTGCGGGTACATGTGTATACGGATGCTTGTGCACCTGTGTGTGTGAATGTGGAGGTCAGAGGTCAATCCCAGGTATCCTCCTCAATCATTGCCACCCTGTGTTTCCTTCGTTAAAGATCCATGTACATGCATGTATAGATTGTATCTTGTTCATATCCACTCCAGTCCCCTCTTTCCAGCCCTCACCAATGTCCCTACTTCCATCTCCCTCCCAACCTCCTGCCCTTTTGAGGGTTTGGGGGGTTTTTTGTTTTGTTTTTTGTTTTCTGTGTTTTTCGTGTTTGTTTTTGCTTTTATTATAACCCACTCATGCGGTCAGTGCTGTCTGTAGTAGATTGTTCACACCCCAGTAGGTGAATCCCCTTGGTTGCCTGAGTAGGAAATCTGAACCCGTTTTAGCTGGACCAACTAGCCAGAGAGTGCCCAGGGACCCAGCTGTCCTGTGTCTAACCACACATTGTAACACCCTCTTTTGGTTTTTCAAGACAGGGTTTCTCTGTGTAGCCCTGGCTGTCCTGGAACTCACTCTAGACCAGGCTGTCCTCGAAATCCTCCCAAGTGCTGGGATTAAAGGCGTGCGCCACCACCGCCCGGCTGTAACACCCTCTTTTTCCATGCATGCTCAGGATTTGAACTCAGGTTCTCAGGCTTGCACAGCTAACTCTTCAGAAATTGAACATCCCTCCCTTCCTCACATCCTAGTCAAATGCCTCTCCATCTCAGAGGTCTGAGCGGCCGCTTCTCCCATACTAGAACAGGTCCACCTCTTGAGTCTTCCTCTTCCTTACCCTGACAGACTGGCACACAGTGGAATGGGGAGAGGTGACAGGGTGAGCAGTTGCAGGTGTCCACAGGGTCACTGCAGGGACTGGATCAATTTGGACACAATGCTTTGCCCACGGAAATCTTTCTCCAGGTCCTGAAAACAATTGGTCCCATCCTCCAGGCAGCAATGTGTCTGCAGCACAGATGCCGTCCTTAACTGGGTTAGGCTGGCCATCCTGAAGAAGTGGTCCCCACAGGTTGACAAGAGCTGCAGGAAGATCGCAGTAGGTGGCGTCTAGCCCCCGTGGTGTATTGGCCTGCTGCCCAGCTTGGCCCTGGCTTGCTGTCCTCATTTCAAGACAAGTCCAGAACAGGCAGGTTGATCCAGGGCTGTCACAGAGTGGCTGCAGCCGATGCCAACAGGGAAGAACAGAGATGCTGGCTAATTCTGGGCAAGTTCAGACTCTGCTCCAGGGCTCACTCACCCAGGCTATGTAACCCAGTCCTGACAACTGAGTACTTTGTGTCATAGTTATGACAGGGGGAGCCCAAAGTCAAGGTGTGGACAGAATGGCTCCTCTCCTTTATAGCTGGTGATAGCCAGTTTCATGTTTACACAGCCTTTTCTCTGGGTAAGGGAGTGTCTGTCCCAGAATTCCCCTTTTCTTCATGACATCAGCCATGTTAAGTCTCGGACTATATAATGACCACATTCTAACTTGTTACTTTCATAGGGACCCTGTCTTCAGTTAGGGATACTGTATCAGTTCCTTTCCAGTTGCTGTGACAAACTAGCCAACAAAAGACACTGTGGAAAGAAGGTTTGATTCTGGCTCACAGTTTGAGGGGCACAGTCCCTGATAGAGGGGAGGGCATGGTGGTAGGAACCTGAGATAGCTGATTATGTTGTCAGGAGCCTGAGGTAGCTGATTACATTGTATCCAGTCAAGCAGCAGAGAGAGGTGCTCAGCTAGCTTTCTCCTTAGTATTCAGTCCCAAGACCCCAGCACATGGGATAGTGGCACTCACAGTTAGGGTCTGCCTTCTCACTGCAACTAGCATAATCTGGAAACTTTCTTACTGACATGCCCAGTGGCCTGTTTCCATGGTGATTCTACATCCTCTCAAGTGACAGTCAAGGTGAGCTACCACGGTCACATTCAGAGGCGCTGGCCTTTGGGACAATGTAAGGATTTGAGGGGACACAGGTATTGGTAAGCCCAGGTCCTTGGCCCCTGATCCAACATCTTCCTGTCATATTGAGGTCCTGCCTTCCTGCTTCAAACACATCCTTTCTCCAGCTCCCTCCCCCCACCGCACACTCCTCCCCACCCCCAAGTTCTCCTCCCTGCTTCCCAGAGTCTGCTGGTCCCTCATCAAGTTTTCTAAACTTCTGTGACCCAGACAGGAGAAAGCCACCAGGGTGACTTGGCTTTTCTTACACTCCAGATTGTCAGATGCTCTTCCTGTACACTAGGCTTAACCCAACTCCCCTCTTCCAGCCCAGCTTCCTGAAGATCTACCTTCCAGCTATGCCCCACCCGCTTACAGCATTGTTGAGAAAGCTTCTTCTAGACTCTCAGCCCTCCCTCCCTCCCTCCCTCCACAATCCTTGCAATCTCAGATAGCCAGTTCTGACCTACAAAAGGCTTTACTTAGCATTTCAGTTTCACAGTGGTGTGAAAGTAATATTTATTCTGTAGGAGTTGTACTTCCAGGTTTGAGAGACTATGCAGCCCAATGTGGTAGCTTGCTGTCTGTCAGTGAGAAGTCACCAGGGGAAACACCCAATGCTCTACAGTGAAGTTCCCTACTGAACTGGATGTCCACTGGGTACATTACCTTGTATTCCAGTCAGGAAGCAGAGAGAGATGGGTCTATTAGGTCATGCCCCTTCCCCACCCCTCAGAAAAATCTAGGCACCTCTATTACTTTAGCCCAGTCACTCGAGCCAAGCCGCTTTATGGTTCTCTGTCCCTGCGAAATCAGGATCTGAGCAAAGTCCGTAGCCATATATTTAAGTCACTCCATAGGTCACTCCACATTTCCAAGGATGTGTAGCCTTTATGTTAGTCTGCCTAAGCTGAGCCTACATGTTGCCACACATGTGACAGCTTAAATGTTAGAGACTCACTGCCAGGGTTCTGGAGGCTGAAGTCTGCCATGAGGCTGCCCTGGCAGCCTCGTTCTGGGTAGGGAGCGTTTCTCAGTCTGTGGGACTCTAACAACCCCTTCACAGGGGTCGCCTAAGACCATCTATGACATTTATAAAGTAACAGCAAAATAATTTTATGGTTGGGGGGTCACCACACAACATGGGGAACCGTATTGAAGGGTCACGGCATTAGGAAGGTTGAGAACCACTGGGTAAGGGGTCTTATTCTGGCTTGTAGAAGGGTCTTTCCCACTGTGTCTCTAAAATGTGAAAGAGACTTGGGGCAGTGAGAGAGAGAGAGAGAGGGATAGAGAAACTAATCTCATAAAGTTGCTAATTGTAGCCGATGAAGACCCCACCCTGATGACCTCATTTAACCTCTGTGATCTCCAAAAATTCCTGTCACTAAAGGATTAGGGTTCTGGCATGTAGATTTGGCTGGGTTGGGGGGGCTGGGGGGTGGGACTCAGCTTATGACAGGTCTCCAAATGCTTATTCCACACAAGCTGGGGAAGAGGCAGCTGAACAAGGAGAAGGCGGATGAGGAAGTCAGTTTTCTGTGTCTCTGAAGCCACATACACTGATTCACCCAGCTGTGTGTTGAAAATATCCAGGGGAAAAAAAACTGAGGATGGAGGCTGGGGATGAGGCTCAGTGGTAAAGCCCTGGCCTAATGTGCATAGGTCCCTGTCTACTTCCCAGAAACTGGTGTGTGTGTGTATGTGTGTATATGTATGTGTGTGTGTGTGTGTTTGTATGCATGTGTGTATGTGTGTATATGTGTGTGTGTGTGTATATGTGTGTGTACTAAGTATGCACAGACTTTTTCTCTTGTCATATTTCCCTAAACTACATAACATTTGAACTATTTACCCAATATTTGTAAGAGGGGGTACATGGATTGTAGGCCAATAAGATGGCTTTTTTTTTATTTGAGGGACTGAGGGACTGTAATTGTGGTATCCATGGGGAGGTCTTAGCTCCCATCTCTATAGGAGACAACTGGATCATCTGAATCTTCATATAGATATGTATATGATATGGAGACTAAGACAGGAGTGTGGTGCACACCTGTGATCCCTGCACTCTGGAGATGGAGGCAGGAAGATCAGAAGCTCAGGGTTGACCTTGGTTACACAGTACGTTCAAATCCCAAAGTAAGAGCTGTGAGAATGTGCAGTTAAATACAAGGCATGCGGGTATGTAGAGTGTGCGAGTATATACAGAGAGTGCAGGTGTAGACAGGGAGTGCAGGTGTAGACAGGGAGTGCAGGTGTAGACAGGGAGTGCAGGTGTAGACAGGGACTGCAGGTGTAGACAGAGTGCAGGTGTAGACAGGGACTGCAGGTGTAGACAGGGAGTACAGGTGTAGACAGAGAGTGCAGGTGTAGACAGGGAGTGCAGATATAGACAGGGAGTGCAGGTGTAGACAGGGAGTGCAGGTG
>NW_022196905.1:111258825-111289227 GCF_008632895.1 Mastomys coucha
GTGCAGGTGTAGACAGGGAGTGCAGGTGTAGACAGGGAGTGCAGGTGTAGACAGGGACTGCAGGTGTATGTACGCTCATGCTCATGAAATCAATTATGGGAAGCACTGGCCATGGTGACTCTAGCCTTTGACCCCAATTCGTGGAAGGTAGAGGCAGAATAAAAGCTTCAGACCCACCTGGACTCCCCACTCTCTCTAATGAATCACCTGCAGCAACAGGGGAGGCTAGAGAGAGCCTGAGTTCAGTCCCTGAAACCAGAGCTAAAAATGAACAAAGTCAAATATGGTAACTTGAACTTGCAACTTACACTTGGAGAAATAGAGATGGATGGAGCCCTAGGATTCAAAATAAGGTGCATGATGCCTGGGATGACACCCAAGGTTGTCCTCTGACTACACACATGTGCACGCATGCACACATGCACACACACACACACACGCACACAGATCCACCTGCAGGCTGAGCTGAGTGTTGTGAAGATGTGTAACATCATGTGGTAAGGGTGTCTAGAGGGCAGGTCACACAGCACTGTTTCTTGGAAACTCTAGAAAGATCTCCAACCCAATGGCATCTGAGCAAAGTAGGCCAGTGGCTAAATTGGAGGCACCCTTGTCTTTAGGGACTCTCCAGTCTCAGTGTCTGTCACAGTCACCACACACTACCACTAGCATGTACAGCCCAGGCCTGATGGTGGAGGGCCATGACTCCTAGGCCTGATGGTGGAAGCCCATGACTCCAAGGTCTGATGGTGGAGGCCCATGACTCCAACTACTCAGGAGGCTGAGGTGGGAGGATGACAAGTTCAGGGTCACCCTGGGACTACAAAGCTCAGGAAAACTAAGCAAAACTGCCTCAAAATAAAAATGCCAAAAGAAAGCTGGTGATGCATCTCAGTGGAGGGGACTCACTTGGTGTGTGTATAAGCCTGGGTTTAGTCTTGTCTCACAGGGTGGCCAGCGAAAAACCCTCCACTAAAACTTGAGCTTCATATCATTCATGACTCACAAAATACTGTTCTTGTTTGTGGCTTTCTACTGAACAGCTTAAAACTTAGGAAATGTGCCTTGCTCCTGGGCTCTACTGAGACAGGCAGGCGCTTTTTGGCTGGGCCCACAGACTACAGACCCCTCCTCAGAAGAGTCAGTAAGTCACACCTGCTCCCTAGTTACGGAGTTGTCGTGATCACCGGTGTGGGAATGGACCCTCGGCCTCCTTTGGAACCTGAGTACCCAGGTCTTTCTCTCAGGCTTCTACAAACCCCTTAGCAGAATGAGGTCAGAAATTTTTACAGTCTGTGGATGCCTCTGGCTAGAACAAGCATCCCCCCCACCCGGAAGTACAGGACTCAAAGCCAGGAAAGGGTGCATGTGGCCACCCCCTGTCATCTCCAGCCTCGTGCCCACTTGGTTCCCACTCAGAAAAGCCCTTTGTGTCCTGTATGCAGGGTCCCCTGTCTGTCACACTCATCTCCACATTTATACCTCCCTTGGTCATCCAATGTCACCAATGACTAATTCACACATCAAAATCAAAGTACAACAGCCCAGCAAGGCATCTAGCGTGCTACCCAGGCTCCCTCATCGATTGATCTTGTTTCACTTCTCCCCGGTGGTAAGGCATAGAGGTACCTGTCAAGCCATTATCCTCCCACCCTCCAAACCTTTACCCTCCCTACCCTCCCATCCTGAAGGAGACGCCATGTCCATGGGCCCCTTCTGGAATTCCTGCCTCCGGTCTGCGTCCAGGGCCTTGATGCAAGCCTCCCAAGGGACACTAGATTGGCTGAGGGACACCAGTTACTGAGAGGAAAGCAGAGCGAAGCAGAGACCGAGGCCATCAGCTCTATCACATAACTCATAGCTGTCCTCCTGCCTCAGGTCTGCCAAGCTTGAGCCACAGGCTTGACTTTTAACTCCCTGCCTCTATTTTCCCCCTGGCTGTGTGCATCCACCTCACTAGCCTCCTTGCTGATCCCTTGGGATTTCACAAGAATGTACACGTGTGTATGTGGAGGGAGGTCAGAGGTCACCTCAGGCCCCATTCCTCAGGTGCCTCTCTACCTTACTCTTTTGAGACAGGGTCTCTCCCTGGCCCAGAGCTCACCAATTAGGCTAGACTGGTTGGCTAACCAGTCCCAGGTGTCTGTCTGTCTCCACCTCCCCTTGCACACATCACTGAGCCTGGTTTCTTCTCACAGGCTCTGGGAACCAAGCTGAGGCCTGTTGTGCTTGGTGAAGCAAGTACTTTACTGACTGAGCACCCTGCTCCCTCCAGCACCTCCAGCCCCACCTCCCCATGTACACACATATCCAGACCCCTGGTCTTTCTTCACAAGCTCATCGTGACTGTGGGCCCGTGTGCTCACCTGAGTCCTCCACTTAGCCTGCGTCCGCAGCCCTCCTTCCTAGTCTCATCCTACCTCATGTCACCTTAGTATCAATCCTTTCTCTCCTGTTTCAAAAGGTTAAAAATACTGCTGTGTCACCAATGTCCATTCACAGAGTGTGTTTGGCTGTCAGTTAGGTGTACCTGTGAGAGCTTGTGAGTTGAAACTCAGATATTGTCATGGTTTGAATATGCTTGGCCCAGGGAATGGCACTATTTGGAGGTGTGACCTTGTTGGAATAGGTGTGTCACTGTGGGCATGGGCTTTTATACCCTAGTCAATATTCTGCTAGCAGCCTTCAGATGAAGATGTAGAACTCTTAGCTTCTTCTGCATCATGCCTACCTGGATGCTGCCATGCTTCCACCTTGATGATAATGGACTGATCCTCTGAACCTGTAAGCCAGCCCCAATTAAACGTTGTCCTTATGAGAGTTGCCTTGGTCATGGTGTCTGTTCACAGCAGTAAACCCTAACTAAGACAGATACATGTGAGTCACACAGGTAGACTCCCTCCTCCCTGCATTACCCATTACATGACAGTGCAACAACAAGCAAACAACCAGGTCTCTACAGCTCTAAGGACCATATTCTTTTTTTTTTTTACTTTCACAACAGATTTTATTGGTCAAGGAGCAGAGTACACAGACATTCCAATTCCTATCACATGTACTCAAAAAAAAAAAAAAAAAAAAACATATATTCTGTTGACGTACCCAAACTCTGAAGAGTCACATTGTGTTCATGTACGCAAATGAAGAGCTACGTATTGTTTTTCTTTGAACTTATTCCAGTGATGTTCCAGCCTCAAACTTGGCAAGTTTCCCTAAGACCTCTCATAACAACCAAATGCTCATAATACTCAGTTTCACCAATTCACAATTTTATGCCACACACAGAACATACTCAAAAGTTCCATCTTTCACAGCACATTATCACAACAGTTAGGAAAATGGACTGCCATGACCATAGTCATCACAGTTCTGACAGGGCAAGGACCAAAGACTGACTTTCTTATAAAATGGTTCTACTGGAAACACGGGACGGATATAACTGAAAATATTCCAGACACAAATGCACGACTGAGACTCCAAACTGCCTTGTATTGTAGGATATAAAACTAGCCCCCTCTACGGAATGTTATGGTGACCCCCAAGACAGTCACAGCCTCTCCTGATTCAGTATCCTGCTATTTTCTAGTTGTACCAAAAAAATAAACAACCAGCAAATGATTTAAACTCTTGAAAAAACCATTTACACTTAAAAAATGGGATGAGGTAGGATTCCCTCACCTTTTAAAAATGTTTCTAGAGCTACTAAAAAACTGGCATTTACAAAATAGTTGATAAAAATATTCCTCTGGATTGTACAAGAAGGGAGGCAGGGACACTGACAGATGTGATGGATGCTTAGTCGGACTTGGCTTCTTTCTCTTCTCTAGAGGCCGGACTCTGGTTTTCCGTCTCTCCATTTTCTGCAGGCAGATCTGTGGTTTGCTGGTCGGCCACTTCAGCCTGTTTACCCTTTGCTCCCCTCTTCCCTTTTATCTGAACTTTTTTGTCTGATGCTTTATCCTTTCCCGCGGCCTTTTTCGGCTTCGTGTCCACCTTGGCAGGGGCCGGCTTGGCCGACAGCCTGGCGGAGCGGCGCTTGGGCTCCGCCTTCTCTGCTCCATCCGTGCTAACCTTCCTCTTAGGCATTGGGGGCCGCGGGGGGTGGGGGGGAGGAAGAGGGTGTGTTGCTGTGAACTGCTGTGACCCGTCCTCTAAGGACCATATTCAAAGCCTGATAGTTTCCGTTCCATCGTTGATTCACTCAACAAACATCCACCAGGTCTCCATGTGGTGTTCTAAATATTAGAATCCATAGTCTATTCTAGATAGTCTTGACTCTATGACAGACATTGAAGAGGTCACCTTTGATCTCCTGCCTCCTTGCTCCCGGATCGAATCTGTGACATTTTCCCACACCGTGGTACACCTTTTCCACAGGCAAAGCTGTTGGTCTCAGGGAACCTTGCACCTGTTACCCCGAGAAAGTTGGACCCTTCTCTTTGGGAAGGCAGCAGGTGACCCAGAGAAAAACGCTAGAAAAAGCAAAGACCTCACGTCTCAGTTAAGACACCATGTGAGACCACCATGTTAAGACCCTCATTTGATGCCTTCCTTCTCATCCCCAGTCTCCTGCCTCTGGCAGACAGTCCCCTACCAAGAACGGCAGTCCTTCCAGGTGCCCTCGCTTCCTCAAGGTCAAGAACTGGGAGACTGACGTGGTCCTCACTGACACCCTGCACCTGAAGAGCACGCTGGTGAGTGTGGAGACTAACTCGTCTCACAGGATTGGGGGACGGCATCTGTGTTGAGGGATCCCATGCATAGCAATGTGATTGTGGTAAACACTTCCCGTAGCCCACCCCATGAGAAGCCAGAGTCCTCACCCACGCTGTGACAGCCAGAGGGTCACAGCTGGCGTTGCCTCACACCTCCCTGGATGCTCTACCAATCAGTGAAAGCCTCTCTAGATGAGCACCTTGCTCCCAGCAGAATTTAAGCATCCTTGAGCATCTTTTGCCTCTTCCGGTGTGATCATGGATGGGGTATTGAGCCAGCGCTTCCTACATCTCACACTGTGGACTCTGTTTTATACCAGATTTTTAGTACTCAACCGTCCAACCCTTTGCCTTCCATCTTTGTTAAAATACAAACCTCTTGAAGGAATGATGTCTCTGTCAGCTAATGAGTGTAACAAGCAGACCTCAAACTCAGCAGCTGAAAGCAACCATTACTTTTTTAAAGTCCACAAATTAGCCAGGTGGCCCTGCATGCCCAGCCAAGAAGTGCCTGATTTTGATGGGGTCTGTCTCATAGAACTGCAGTCAGCCACGATGGCTGCTCCAGGATGGCCCCGGCAGAGAAGATTGTGTTCTGTATGGCCTCTCCTCTTCTAGGAAGCAAACTTGAGTCTGTTTCCAGGGCTGCAGAAGTATGCAAGATCTCTCTATTTTCTATGAATATACAAGACCTCTTGAGGCCTAGGCTTGCAGATGGCCCAGGGTCACTCCTACTACATTCTATAGGTCCAGACCAATCTGTATGTAAGGGGTGAGGGACAGGATGTGTCTCAGGACAGGTACTGTAAAATCACATCACAAAGAATGAGTGTGTGTGGCAGGGAAGAGCTACGGATACCTCAGATATCAATCAAAGTACTTACCTAGCATGTACAAAAGCCCGGAGTATGAGTAAGACATGCATTACATGGAGTAGAGATACCTGACTGTGATCTCTGTATTCAGAAGGAGTAGAGATACCTGATTGTAATCTCTGTATTCAGAAGTTGGAGGCAGCAGGGTCAGAAATTCAAAGGTCATCCTTGACCTTGGCCAAATATGGAGCTTGAGACCAGCCTGGGCTACATAAGACCTTGTCTCAGTGATGATGATGTGATGATATGATGATGATGATAATGATGAGGATGATGAGGATGATGAGGATGATGATGCCATTATTAGTTTTCTTTGATCAATATAGAATGGATTTTTTTCTGGAACTGCATGTGATGGTACATATCTGTACCTTGGCAGAAAGTCAAAAACTCAAGGCCAACCTCAGGTATACAGTGAGTTCAAGGCCAGCCTGGGCTACATGAGATGCTGTCTTAAAATAAAAACTAGATGATAGATAGATAGATGATGCATAATAGAATTAATATATGATAGATAGAATATTGGTAGATAAACATAGATTACTGATAGAATGATAATAGATGATTGATAGGTGATAGGTAGATGGTAGATGAGTAACATGTGATAAATGATAGATACATAGGGTAGATTCATAGATGCATAGATACATAGATAGACACATATATATATACATGAATACATATATACAAAGATGATAAATACATAGATGATAAATAGATACATAGCTAGATAGATATATAGATATATAGATATATAGAAAGATGATAGATGATATACAGATGATAAATGATAGAAAGACAGATGATAGATGGAGAGATGATTGATACTAAGGGTTACAGGTAGGGATGACAGAGGCAGATAGATGCTAGGTTGTTGCACCAGTGGCTGTGTGTCCCAGTGAAGACGCCCCTTCCCTAACTGACTAGCACAAACAACTTGGGCACCATGGTTCTCAGTCATGACACCTGCCAAGCCTGGTGGGGAGAAGCCAGACTCACTCACATCCCTTTTGGCCTCCAGGAAACGGGGTGCACAGAGCACATCTGCATGGGCTCGATCATGCTGCCATCCCATCACATTCGGAAGTCAGAAGATGTCCGTACAAAGGATCAGCTCTTCCCTCTAGCCAAAGAATTTCTCGACCAATACTACTCATCCATTAAGAGGCAAGTACAGGGGGCTAGGTGGCTGGACCCGTGGGCAAATGCTCACCATGCACATGTGATGACCTGGGTTCAGATTCTCAGCATCCTTGTGAAAGCAGGGACGTGTCTGCAACTCCAGTGGTGGGGAGTAGAGACAAGCAGATCCCTGGGGCTCACTGACAGTTCAGGTTCAGTGAGAGACCCTCAAAAAGTAACATGGGCAGAGTTAGAAGACACTCACTGTTCCCCACCTTAGAGGCTCCATCACCTGGTAGTAGCACAGAGCTCTGAACCTCATGCTCAAACACATATACACAAGCACACACACAGGTACATACACACACATGCATACATGCATGCACACATGTATATATATACATGCATATACACACGTACACCCATATGCACACACACATACAAATACATCCGCCCACATGCATGTATACACATACACAGTTACATGTACACACACTCCCACATACACACACATACACATGCATATACACATACACACATGCATATACACATATACACACATGCATACACACTTGTGCATAAACCCCCACCAGCACACCCATGCACATGCATGCATACATATACACGTGCACTCATACCCATGCACACACATGTACACATACATGCATACATATACATGTGCACACATACTCACTTGTGCATCATACACACATGGAATACTTCTAGGCCGTCACATTGCAGCCCTCCCATGCCCTGTTCCTCTTTTCCTTAGGTTTGGCTCCAAGGCCCACATGGACAGGCTAGAAGAGGTGAACAAGGAGATCGAGAGCACCAGCACCTATCAGCTCAAGGATACGGAGCTCATCTATGGCGCCAAGCATGCCTGGAGGAATGCCTCTCGATGTGTGGGCAGGATCCAGTGGTCCAAGCTGCAGGTAGGTGGTGACACCCAGCCACCCGGGAGACCCTCTGGGAGGGAGGGAACGAGCCATGGGGGCAGATAGAGCTTTGAAAGAGATCAGACCTAGTGGGGATCTATCAGAACGCTTGTTCTTTATTGAATAAAACTGCCACGCCTCACCGTAGAATTCAGGCTGTCTTCTTTGCCACAGACCCCGCCACTCCCTTTTACTTGCCCCGGCCTGAAGGAGTTCACGTCTGTGTCCCTGGTCTGAGTCTGTGCTATGGAGTAACTTAGTGTTACAAGTCGATCGGTTTGCAGAATCGGGCTTTCTGTTCCATGCACTGCATCAGCATATGTTATACGGACTCATGGGCTTTGTCGTGACCGTTTCATTTATTTGAAGTATTTTGATCACGTTCAGTCCTCACTACCATCCCTCGTCCCCTTCCCGTTCCCAGCTGACCCTCTCTCCTTCAGCGTTCTATGTTTTATTTTTATGTTCTGTGAGCCCCTGATTTTGATCAGTGCTGCTGGCATGAGGGAAGGGTGTGGGTTTAGTCATTGGAGCGTGGTCACCTCTCCAATGGTACACCACCAAAGAGGGTGAGAAGCCATCAGCTTACCAGTAGTTCCTCAGAACAGAGCGGGGTCTCATGAGCCCCCACCCCCACCCTCTGTTCCAGATTATTCGATTTTTGCTTGTTTTCAAATGCCTGGTGGCCCCACAGAAAACATAACCAGCCCATCACAGCTCCCTCCTTTCATTACATTTGCCCTCTATGCTATTTCCTTGTTTATTAGCATTAAAAAAAAAATACAAAATGCAGCCTAGACTTCAAGAAGGGGGAGTGGGTGCTGGCTGATCAAGACTGAGTGCAGCTGCAGTGGGCTCAGGGACCCCTGGAAAGGCACTCTGCCCTGGGGCTGCCCAGGAGAGAGGAGGCAGCCAGCAATCCCATCATGCACTTTGCACAGGTGTTCGATGCCCGAGACTGCACCACAGCCCACGGCATGTTCAATTACATCTGTAACCACGTCAAGTATGCCACCAACAAAGGGAACCTCAGGTGAGTTGCCCTGCTGGGTGGGACGGAGTGGGGTGATATCCCTGCAGCATGAGGTCCCCCCGGTTCTGGATGTGCCTCAGCTGCCAGGGGAAAAGGCTGTCCCCTTCTGGGGAGGTGGCCCAGCTGACTGAAATAGCCTGGCATTCTTCTCCCCTGCCCTTCCTCTGCTGGAACAGAAAAGAACAACAAAAACTGAAAGTTTGGCTGGATTCTAGTTCCCTGTCACCCGTAGAGAGGACGGGAAGCTAGTTAAGATTCCTGGAAAGAAGAAACTCCCATTTCTGAGTAGAGCCAGCCAGTACTCGCAACATCCCACCCTTCTGTGGCCTCCCATTCTGCCTGGCACTGTGCCTTCTGGTTCTGCGTCCCCTAGCCCCACCTTGGACTCTTGTACCCATACAAAGACTACAGCCTGCAGGGAGCCAGCTAAGGCAGGGGGTAACTTGGTCTGTGACTTCCACACTGGCCTCAGCTGCTGCCTCGCAGCTGAGGCCCCATCCACAGCTGGCTGCACTTGTCAATCCCGCTGGTGACATCTGTTCCCTACCACTGAGAATCAGTCCCAACTCAGAAACACCCAAGGCTATTTCCGGGATATTCCCGTAGACACCCCCCACCCTGGGCTTCCCCCAGCTCATGCAGAGGGAGCTTGTCTGCCTCAGGCATCAGTAGGAACAGAAGTCATTTGTGTAAGAGGAATTCTTTAGGATTCTTTCCTAAGTAGCCTCACCCTGACACTGTATCAGAGAACTTTTCAGCAAGTGGCTACTGAGGAAGCTCACTTGATAAGGTGTGTGTGCTGCCCCAGCATGGGATCTGAGTTTGAATCCAGAACTCATGTTTTTAAAGCCAGGTGTAGTGGTTGAGTTCTTGCCATCCCCAGTGCTGGGGAAGTGGGGTGGGGGCAGGGAGAGATTCCTAAGGCTATCCTCCAGGATGGGTGAGAGACCCTGTCTCAAAGAGCAAGGTGGACCTCTGGCTTCCATGTATGAGCACAGAGAAATAGAGAGAGATAGGGAGGCGAGACAGGCAGAAACAGAGAGACAGAGACAGAGAGGCAGAGACAAAGACAGAGAGAAAGATAGAGACAGAGAGGCGGAGACAGAGAGAGACAGGCAGGCAGACAAGGAGAATCTTCCAGTATATTCTAAGCCATGAATGTCAGGCCTTGCCAAAGCTAAGCCCTCAAGTTGTTTAGGGGCTGTTCTGGCAAGAGGAGGGGTTACCCCAAAATCTGCAGCTGTGAAGTGGGGAGCTTCACAAGAGCTAATTGAAAAAAGAACCACTTAGGACTGTCTCTTAAGTTTTACACCTCTGGTCTTAAAAGACCCCCAGAACTGGGGAGATCCTTACTCAAGTCTCGGGATGACGCGACCACCCAATGACTCACGAGAGACCGAACTTGCTGCAATCACAAGAAGTTTATTGGGGATACTGGTACCGGGTCGATCTCATGACCTTGCTGGCCAGAGTTCGACCCCGGGGTCGATCTTGTGACCATGCTGGCTAGAGTTTGACCCAGAACACAAGAAGTGTCGGGTATTTAAGGGAAGCTGGGGGCGGAGAGAGAGTTACCAAGGAAACAGAACATAAAAACAGTGGAAAATTTCAGAGGGACCTGACCCAAGGTATTCAGTTAGGGAGGGGAACACATTCATTCTAGGAATGTAATCTTCATCTACTGGTTGGCAGGGTGGAGAGCCTCGTAAACCAGTAGACCTTCATTCTTAGTTCCGCCCTCATTGTGGATTATTCAGGAGGGGCAGGTATCGGGAACCAGAGCCCTGAGGCTCTGGGTTAGCAAAGTTCCTGGAACTAGCTACTCCACCTTTTTTGGCTTGTGGCAGAGGTTTTCCATGCCCCCTTTTAGGTAAAAGTTATACATTATACATTCTAAGATTCTCCAGCCTTTCAGTCTAAAAGCCACTCAGCAGACATAGAGAACATAAGCCCTGAGGAGAAATAGTGTATGCCTAAGCAGCCTCGACCTTCAAACTGCCCACAGGTAACTGAGCCCCAGGGAAGCAGGCGAGGGAGGTATGGTCATGCTTCCACACCTCTCTGTCTCAGTTCCCACACAGAAAGTGAATCTCACACCCTACTCACAACGTGTGGCTCTAGTGTTTATAAACAGGCTTCTTCAATGTATGTATACACAAACAGGCTCTGGCTGGTGGCCACCTATAGACACAGCCGCACGTCTTGATGCCAGAGGGAAGGCAGCCGGCTTCGGGCTTTGTTGTCTCCCACGTGCTACAGAGATTTTTACTAAGAGATGTAGAACGTCCGCCAGCGATGGCTTCATGAATTACTTCCAGCCCAGGGTCCAACCTCATCCTCTGGGATCAGTGGCATCCTACACTGCAGTTGCAAATGCTTAGATAGTAAGACCTACAGAACTGGCTCAGAAGTAGGGTCTGGTGAGCTCCAGCTAGGAATCTGTTTATGGGAATAGCCCATGGCAGCAGAGGGATTCCAAGTGAAGGATGCAAGGTAATGTTTATATAGGGTACATATCCCCTGCAGTGTGTGGTAACACACACCTCTCATTCCAGCCTCAGGAGGCTGGGGCAGGAGATCCTCACTTCAAAGCCAGGATGCATGTTTCCTGCCTCCTACCTTGCACAGACCAAGGGTTCTGTTGGAGGCGCTGGTAACTTGGCTCCTTCCTCCAGCTGGTGACCTGGACATCTGATCTCCAGCTTTGTCACTGTGTCTTCCGATGGGCAAGTCCCGCCCTGGTGACTTCTTCCACCCTCTCTCCTCTCCCAAGGTCGGCCATCACTATATTCCCTCAGAGGACTGACGGCAAGCATGACTTCCGAGTGTGGAACTCACAGCTCATCCGTTATGCTGGCTACAAACAGCCAGATGGCTCTACCCTGGGGGATCCAGCTAATGTGGAGTTCACAGAGGTGAGCCTGGATGTCCCAAGCCTATCCCTGCTAGACTCTCTGTCCATCCCTCACCTAAACCCCACCTCTAAACCCTGTGCTTTTCCGGTTTAACCTTTTTACCCTGAAGGGTCCAGCCAGCAAGGAACCCAGGAACCACTCCTCAGACTTGCTCTTGCCTGGGACCACCCACAAATCCATCACATGCACCCCTTTGGCTCCCCCAGCCTTCCCTGTAGAAGTTTCTGTCGCCTTTCAGAGTTGAAATCAACTTGTCAATGCCAAGCACTGATCCTAAACTATTAAGTGAATGAAGGAATGTCTAGGACCCCAGGGAAGGTCCCCCAGA
Organism: Mastomys coucha; assembly: GCF_008632895.1. Taxonomy (NCBI): domain Eukaryota; kingdom Metazoa; phylum Chordata; class Mammalia; order Rodentia; family Muridae; genus Mastomys; species Mastomys coucha. Next base: position 111,270,752 of record NW_022196905.1, read on the forward strand.
CTCCCACCAATTCCAACATTGTTCAGAAAAGTCACATCCTGGGACTACCTTTCCTGAGCTGACATACATGGCTCCTTTGTGTTTTGATCAGTAGCCAGGTTCAGTGACATATGCCTTTAATCCCAGCACCTGGGAAGCAGAAGCAAAGGGATCTCTTAGAGGCAGAGGCAGTGTGTGGAGCTAGCCTGACTTGACTGTCAGGCTCAACTGTCCCAGGCATCAGTATACCTAAATCCTGGGGACCAAAATTGACAAATTGACAAAATTGACCAAGAGAACCAAAACTGCCTTTTCCCCCTCCCAGGGTCCCTTCCAAGTAGACATGATGACGCTCAGTTCAGGGAAGAGACACTTTTGAATGTACTGTGCCCACTGGTACACACAGCAGACAGATGCTAATGCCCGGATCCCATTTACTCAACACACACACACACACACACACACACACACACACACACACACACACACACACACACAGAGCTTTTCCCCTCTCCCCAGTCTGCTGACTTCATATGCATAAGGCTTTTCTCATTGAAATGTGATAATCCTGAGAACCGGCTGTAACCAGGGCAACCAGGAGCCGCACCTGTGCTCTCAGAGTCTGGGCCAGACTCCCCAGACTCCGTTCCACTTGGCTGAGTGCTAACTGCTAAGTTTGTAGCTGGCTGACCTTGCCTCCTGCTTAGCTGAACATGACTGTGGACCGCAACTCTTTCTTCCCTATCTGTGCCAGAACCTTCCATGGCCAGGATCCGCTTTCCTGGCTTCTGCTCACGCAGCACAAAGAAACACCCCAAACCTGGCTACATGGTTGTTTGGAGCCCTGGTAGTGACTATGCACACATATGGATGTAAGCAGGCTTCACAGATGACCCCAACCAAGAGATCTCCAAGATGACCACAAAACACAAACAAATAAACAAAAACCCAAAAAGCGAAACGGCTCATTAATACTCTTTAAAAATAATTTATTTAATTTTATTTTATAAACATTGGTGTGAGGATGTCAGATCCCCTGAAGCTCCCATATGGATGCTGGGAATTGAACCAGATCCTCTAGGATCTACTAACTTCTGTGACACCGCTCCACCATTCACCCCCATTATAATCTTATATTAAGTATATTTTGAAATTATAATAGTAAATGGGGGGTGGAGCAGATTAGCATGTTGATAAATTCAGAAACTTTTTATTTTGTTTTGTTTTGTTTTGTTTTTTTCGAGACAGGGTTTCACTGTATATCCCTGGCTATTCTGGAACTCACTCTGTAGACCAGGCTGGCCTGGAACTCAGAAATCCTCCTGCCTCTGCCTCCCAAGTGCTGGGATTAAAGGCATGCACCACCACTGCCCTGCTAGAAACTTAATGGATTAAATATGTTCAATTTTACTATTAAATATCATATTTGAATATGTTTACTTCGATAATTTTGTCCTTCCTTATGCACCATGGTACATGCCTGTACTCCCAGCACTCAGGAGACTGAGGTGGAGGGGTTGTGAGTTTGAAACCAGCCTGAGCTTAGTGAGAGTCTGTCTCAAAGCAAAAGTGGGGCTGAAGAGGTGGCTCAGTGGGTAAAGGGCTGGCTGCACAAAGATCCCAGCACCGAGGTTAAAAGCGGAGCATAGTGGCACATACCATCGCAGCACAGAGGAGCTGGAGACAGGAGGATTGATCGCTGAGCTCTGGGTATAGTCAGAGGCTGTGTCTCAGAAAATATGGTAGAGCCTAGCATGGTAGCACACACCTTCAATCCCAGCACCCTGGAATCAGAGGCAGATAAAACTTTGAAGTTCTGAGGTCAGCCTGGTCTACATAGTGCCAGGATAGCTAGAGCTACATAGTGAGACCCTCTGGGCTGGAGAGCTGGTTCTGTGGTTAGGAACATTGCTGGCTCTTCTATAGGACCTTGGTTCAATACCCATGGCCCACATCACAACTGTCTATAATTTCAATTCAAGGAAATCTAACACCCTCTTCTAAGTACCGTAGGATCCAGGGATACACCTAGCGCATAGACATATACCCAAGCAAAGCATCCACGTACATCAACTAGAATAATAATAATAATAATAATAATACAGGTATTTTATAAAAAGACTGTCTCAAATACAGTAAGATGAACAGCATACACACATAAACACGTACACAATATACATAGATCACAGAAAGCAAACTTAAAAATAAAGTAAGAAAATGTATATAATTAATAAACTAATATTGATATTTAATATACTTTATTATGTTCCTTAAGCATAAGTTTAATGTATTTAGTAAATGAACATCTCATTCATCTTTATTAACTTTATTAACTTATTTAACTTGTCATCTTATTTAACTTTAGTATCAAACATCTGATCAAAATCTCAATCCATTATTAACAAATTATAATTCATATGAGGTGTGTTGTTCGATTTAAAACTCACAGTTTAAAATGTGAGTGTTAATGAAATGAGCCGCACCTCGGAGCTTTTCTTTCTTAATGAAGCTTCTGAAACATTGTATCTCCTGCCTCTGGCTGTGCCTGTGGGCAGCTGTGCTGTTTTCTGCAGAAAGCCATGGCGCTGGAGATTTCCTTTGTCTCTTGTGACACTTAACACCACCACACATAAAAGCTAGCCCGTGGAGGATGCCACAGACACTCAGACGCAGCCCTCATCCTCGCTGTGCGCATACCCGGCACAGGAGACCCTTTCTGGTTCAGGTTGACCTGTGTCCCCTGGAGAGCTTGCCCTGGTTCTATGGTGAGGTCGGACAGAGCTTGTGAAGGCAGCCCTTAGTTTTTGAAGCTCCACTCATGATTGAGAGGTCTCAGAGGGCTTGCATGAAGGCCTCGGCTTGCTCCCACCCCTCTTCCCCTCCCCCACCCGCTGTGTGCTGTGTTTGGAGGGGCAGAGGCAGAGATATGACTGAGGTTTCTGTTTGTAGATCTGTATACAGCAGGGCTGGAAAGCCCCAAGAGGCCGCTTCGATGTGCTGCCTCTTCTGCTCCAGGCCAATGGCAACGACCCTGAACTCTTCCAGATCCCCCCAGAGCTGGTGCTGGAAGTACCCATCAGGCACCCCAAGTAAGAGGGAGTGCTCTTGGGGGTGGGGGGGGGTTTCCCAATTATGTCATCTGTCCATCTTATGTCCCCCACCCCAGGTTCTCTGTAGCCCCAACAGACAGCAAGAGGGCCCTGGGTCCCATCCTGGCTGTCAGGCTAGGATACGAGGGTCCTTCTGAACCAACCTGGACCACCAGATGCATCTATTTCTAACCAACACCATGACCTGCCCTTTGCCTAGCCCTTGGGGTCACAAGATTAGACATACCTACTGTCTTGCTATAGACACAGACATCCAATAGAGGAAGCTGCATACAATGACTGACCCTGGGTGAACGAAGCTCAGACAGAATCTGGAGCCCGGAAGTAGCTAGGAGACCAAGGTCAGAGAAGCATGTGCACTCTCAGAATAAAAGACATGCTAGGCTAAGTGAGGTGGCTCAGCTGATAAAGGAGCTTGCTGCCAAGCCTGACTTTATGAGTTTGATCCCAGGGCCCACACAGTGGAAGGTCAGAACTGACTCCTATAAACTGTCCTTTGGCACACACATACACACATACATACATGCACACAAATAAATGTAATTATAAAATGAATGAAGGAATACCACCCTGAGGTGCTAGACCAGGGTCAAACCCAAAGGAGGTTGCTAAGAAACTTAAGTCATATGCAAAATAGATCTTAAAAATCCAGTTAATTATTCTTAATCTGTGATGAGCTATATCTCAACTTCTTAAATAAGCACAGGATCAGCTCAGACCTGACAAAAGGGTCTGGTGAGTTAGGGAAGACACAGGAGAGGGAGCCTGTCTATTTAAAGAGGGTTGTTTTTTAACTTTTTTTTTTTTTTTAAAGTATGGATTCTTTTCAAATACCTCACACACAAGTAACAGTGCTAATCTTGTTAGCTCCATCTCTGGGGGGCTCCAGGGGGTTGCACCTGGGACTGGTACCTCACCTGCCTTACCTGAGTCTTCTCTAAACAGAGAACACCTGTCTGAGGTGCCTGATATGTTGGGAACACAGCCAGATCCTGGGTGCACTTGGCTTACCTGTGTCCACTTCTAAGACTATTCAGACTGCTTTGTGGTCCTCATTCTGTCCCTGCCTCTGTGGTTTGTGTCAAAGAGGAAAAGACCATAGACCAATAACTCCTAAAATAGTTCCAAGAAAGCACGGCAAAGGGGAAATAAGACGTTGCCTGGACCCAACTGGACATTGGGAAGGTTTCCCAGAGCAAGGAACGAGTAGCTGGGAAGCAAGCATAGATTTAAAAAGGAAGGTACAGAAAAGGGGAGATAATAGGAAGAAGGAACTGTCAATAATCAGGGTTTATGTGTGGTCCCAGTGGGTGCTAAGCCTGGAGCATCCCCAACCCGAGGATGCTGCTCTGCTCGGGAGATACCAGCCGCCTGCTGAGCAGGGCCATATTGCTCTCTGCAGGTTCGACTGGTTTAAGGACCTGGGGCTCAAATGGTATGGCCTCCCCGCTGTGTCCAACATGCTGCTGGAGATAGGGGGCCTGGAATTCAGCGCCTGTCCCTTTAGCGGCTGGTACATGGGCACGGAGATCGGTGTCCGTGATTACTGTGACAACTCTCGATACAACATCCTGGAGGTGAGATTCCCTCAATGGTCCCCAAATGCAGGAACAGAGGACACAGCTCTATCGCTTTGGGATTGGGAGGTTGGATGTGTTGGGACAGAGCTGAAGCTTTGGTAAATCTAGAAACGCCAGACGCAGCTGTGTCTTTCCTAGTGAAGGCTGAAGTAGCCAATAGCACAGCCGCCACCACAGAGAGCACTGTGTGAGCACCTTGCACGTGAGTCTTCCCTTGACATCGACAGAAGGTTCTCTGGGCCCCTTCAGATGTGGAAATCTGCAGATGGATGGAGAGATGACTCACTAGGTCACATGCTTCCTACCCAAAGCATGAGAAACCTGAGTTTAATCCCCAGAACTCACATTTTACAAGCTGGGCATGGCACTGGTTGCACATAATCTCGGGGGAAGTGGAGTAGAGACAGGTGGATCTCTGGGGCTTGATGGCAGGAAGCCTAGCCTATTCGGAAAGTTCCAGGCCAGTGTGAAAGCCTGCCTCAGTGAACAAGGTAGTTGGCCCCTGAAGAACTGCTCTCTGGTCTCTGCATGAACATATATGCATGTGCGCATGGAGACACCCCTACATATGCAGAAACACACACACACACCCAAATACCTCAGATACCCAAGTCCCATACATAAAACTCTGTAGTGTTTACACTGAGCCTCCTGTATATCAGAAGCCTCTGCAGCTGACATATGGTTCTAGACACAGTATAGCTGCTGTACAAATGGCTGTCAGTCTACAGTTTAAGCAACAGTGACCAGAGAAATGGCTGTGCATGCTGTGTACAGATGCATTGCTTTTGAGTATTTTGGACCTGGGTGGTCTGATCATGCCATTAAGGAGTACTGGGCGTGGATTGCTGGTTGCAGAAGCCACACAGGGTGTTTGAGACGATTGGTATTCTTGGTGTATGGCGTTGGTTTGGTTCGGTTTTCCTGTTTGTTTCTGTGATAATGATGCTGTACTGAGATCGCTGAGCTCACTAGGCAAGCTCTCTGCCACTGAGCTGTCTCTGCAACCCTACTTTATTTGGAGGAGTATCTTTTCATTACATTGTATTTATTAGCAAATGTCCTTAGGCAATTTGCAGCTATCCGTCTTGTTTCCAGGGAGATTACAGAGAAACCGAGGAGTCCGGGGTTAGTCTGGATCATATAGTCTTTCACTGAAGAATCGAGATTAGAACTTAGAGCCAAGCACTTCGTTTAGGCTGTTAAACCTAAATGATAACCCATGCCTGTAATCCTGTACTTGGAAGGTAGAACTAGGAGGATTAGGAAGTCAGGGCTGTCCTCTGATACTTGGCCAGTTCTGGGCCAGCCTGGGCTACATTCACTGGTATTGGGGTTCATCAGCCTTGCTAGGGTGACCTGGAGAGTTTCTTGGTGGCAGGGCCCCAGCCCATAGGATTCTTACACAGTCAGTCTGGGGTATAGTCCGAGTATCAGAATTTTCAAGCTCCCTAACAGTTGGACATCAGTATCTACAAGCCTCTGGCAAGAAAGAAACCCACATTAGGTGGTTTTCCAGTTCAAGCAGTATCCTAATTCAATTGACATCTGGAAGTTTCATCTTTGGTTTTGTTTGGTTGGTTTTTTCCTTCAAGTCAAAAGGGCATTTTTTTCAACAATTTTTTATTCTTCTAGTCAAAGTAATGCTGCACCGTGCCCAGCTCTATGAACCTTTCCCATTTCAGAAATTTACCAGGGGCATTAGACAGATTTACATAAAGCAGGACCTGTTTACTTCCTGTGGTGTTGTCCCTGATTCCGATCCATGCTAAACTGAAAACCTTTGCCTTGGACAGTAAATTAATAAATCTGCTCTCTGCTCTCCACTCTCCAGGTCGCCTCATGACTTAAATGAGAGACTCTGTCACCCAGGCCCTTCAATTCCAGCGGCTAGACACAGTGTCAGCCAGGCTGAAGAGCAATTCACCCAAATTGAGCATTGGTAGCATCTGAGTGTAGTAATGAGACCTGGGCTCCCACCAGTGACTAGCCTTGACAAAGGGAAGGAAGAGCACAACTTTAATTAAGGAATTTGCCCCCGAGGCCTCTGCCAGTGTAACCTGGCTACTCATTTCTATTATGTCAAGTACTAATGCCAGGCCATATTTCTTTCCAGTTATTTTGCTAGAGTATCATTGGCTTAGAACGCAGCTAGCCCCCGGGTCTCCAGGTCTCAAGTATTAGGCATTTAGCACATACATTCTCCTACACTGATTGGCACAAGAGTTTAGTGGCTTAAGGGCCAGCCATGTCTCTTTAGTTACCAACTGGGTTGTCAATAGCAAATCTTCGGAGCCTGTGAGCGAGTCAGTCAGCCCATGAGTGGCTAACTGATAATTAAGAATGAAAAACACCACTGTCTTCTGGTCTGAAATCCAGAGTTAGCCAGCCTGTGATTCGATGCTTTCTTTGCCCTTCCAGGAAGTAGCCAAGAAGATGGATTTGGACATGAGGAAGACGTCCTCTCTCTGGAAGGACCAAGCCCTGGTGGAGATCAACATTGCTGTTCTATACAGCTTCCAGGTACCAGAGGGCTCAGCACCAAACTCAAGCCTCAAAGGAAAGAGGAGAAAAAGAACCTTTTAGAGCAGCCATTCTCAACATGTGGGTCAAACGACCCTTTCACAGGGGTGGCTCAAGACCATCCGAAAAACATGGATATTTACATGATGTATAACAGTAGCAAAGTTACAGTTATGAAGTAGCAATGAATATGATTTTACAGGTGGGGGGGTCATACAATGAAGAACTGTATCAAAGGGTCACAGCATCAGGAAGGTTAAAAACCACTTCTCTAGAGACTCCAAACAGGGGGCCAAGGGTTCTGCCAACAAGGCCCACCTTTGAGGGCTGGAGAGATGGCTCAGTCAGGAAAGGGCTGGCTTTACAAGCATGGGGTCCTATATTCAATCCCCAGAGCCCACACAGAGAGCCAAGTGGGGGGGAATGAATGCTTGTAACCCCAGTGAGACAGGAGGCAGAGATTCCTGGATCCTCTGTGGCTATCCAGCCTTGCCCACCTTGGTGAGGTTCCAGGCAAATGAGAGATGCTGTCTCAAACAGGCATCTGAGGAATGGCACCTGAAGTACCTCCACGTGCACACATATGTGCAAGCACCTTCATACACACTTGAATACATAAACACCAAAAAACTAACCACCTCCAGGGGCTCCCATCTGTCACGTGAACTACTTCTTGCCCATATGCCTTCGTGTCACAACCTGGGCAGGGTGGACATTTGATGTAGAGAAGTGAGAGGAAGGACTGAACTTGATATTTGAGATTCTGCAGTTTGATGATGGGGTCTCCATGCTTTCTCATCTCTTAGAGACTCAGACTTACCCTCAGTCGTATAGCACCCCACCCCCTATTAGGAGTTATAGTTAGATGGGTGGGAAAGAGACCACCCAAACCATTCTGCTCTTTAGCACAAGGTGGGCACTGTCATTTTGCCAAGTGGACAGGCCCTAACTGATATCTCGGCAGCTACTTTGGGGACTTGACATTAACCTTGCCCTAATAGACAGAAGATAGGCACGTTCATTCAGACCTTGGGTGGATGTCAATAGAGCAAGCACCTCACAGAACATCAGGATTCAGAGATCCATGCAGGAGGCAGGGCAAGAGGCAACCTTCCATGGAGAGCTAAGGAGCTGTAGAAATGATCAGAACTTGGCCCCTGATGCAGACACCCAGGACATGGGAGAGGTGAAGGAAGGGAAGGGAAGGAGTTGGAGCAGTGTCTCTTAGACAGTCTGTGAATCCATGCCCACCAGCCCCAGCCTGTGCTAGACTCTGGTCTGCCCACCTGCCTCTCTTAGTTAGGGTTTTACTGCTGTGAACAGACACCACGACCAAGGCAACTTTTATAAGGATAACATTTAATTAGGTCTGGCTTATAGATTCAGAGGTTCAGTCCATTATCATCAAGGCAGGAATATGGCAGCATCCAGGCAGGCACAGTGCTGGAGAAGCTGAGGGTTCTACATCTTCATCTGAAGGCAGCTAGTAGAAGACTGGCTTAGCCGGGTAGTGGTGGCGCACTCCTTTAATCCCAGCACTTGGGAGGAAGAGGCAGGCGGATTTCTGAGTTCGAGGCCAGCCTGGTCTACAGAGTGAGTTCCAGGACAGCTACAGCTATACAGAGAAACCCTGTCTGGAAAAACCAAAAAAAAAAAAAAAAAAAAAAAAAAAAGAAGAAGAAGAAGAAGAAGACTGGCTTCCAGGCAGCTGATGCCCACAGTGACACACTTCCTCCAACTAGACCATACCTACTCCAACAAAACCACACCCACTCCAACAAGGCCACACCTACTCTGACAAGGCCACACCTACTCTACTCTGACAAGGCCATGCCTCCCAATAGTGCCACTCCCTGGACCAAGCATCTTCAAACTACCACACTGCCTTATTCATTTGATCTCTAATAGGCTCAAACTCACTCCTTAAAACCGTCTACGATGTGAGGGTTTATTTCACCACTATAGTTACAGAAGGTAAATAAAGCATGGAATAAGTACACAGACATAAGAGAAACCAAAACCCCAAGAGTCTAGCTCCCACTTTGAGGCTCCACCCCCGACTACAGACGGATGAGGAAGGTCTTCAAGATAGACTAGAACCAAGCAGAACCTTTCTCCTGTGCAATTAGACTTAAGGAACTTAGAGTCGGAGCTGAGAAGATGGCTCAGCAGGTAAGAACACTGACTGCTCTTCCGAAGGTCCTGAGTTCGGATCCCAGCAACCACATGGTGGCTCACAACCACCCGTGATGAGATCTGATGCCCTCTTCTGGTGCATCTGAAGACAGCTACAGTGAATTAAGCTGGAGCGAGCAGGGCAGAGAAGCAAGCTGGCCGAAGCAAGCTGGGCCGAAGCAGGGCCGGAGAGCAGCCACACACATGATGGCTCACAGCCATCTGTATAGCTACAGTGTACTCATACACATAAAATAAATAAAATAAATCTAAAAAAAAAAGAAAAAAGAAAAAGAACTTAGAGTCCCAAGGCTACACAGAGAAACCCTGTCTCAAAAAAACCAAAAACAAACAAACAAAAAACCTTAGAGTCATAAAAGGCTGCCCTTTGGCAGACCCTGTAGGGGAGGCACCCAAGCATCCCACCTTCTTGTCCTTCCTGATTCCGTATCCCCTCTCTTCCTGCAGAGTGACAAGGTGACCATCGTTGACCACCACTCTGCCACCGAGTCCTTCATCAAACACATGGAGAATGAATACCGCTGCAGGGGAGGCTGCCCCGCAGACTGGGTGTGGATCGTGCCCCCCATGTCGGGCAGCATCACCCCTGTGTTCCACCAGGAAATGCTCAACTATCGACTCACCCCATCCTTTGAGTACCAGGTCCTGCCCCACCCTGCCCCAGGCTCCCCTCTACCCTGAAACCCACCTTGTATGGGTCAAGTTTTCCCAACACCCAAGGGCCATTTTCAAACAGTTCAGTGCTATAGACATGGGTGTGCCCAGTAGCCGAAGAGACTTACAGAGACAGGAAGTAGGTATTCAGGAAGAGGAAGTGCAGATCCAGGAAGAGTTTGGGCTGGACATGGTGGCACACACCTAGAATCCCAGGACTCAGGAGAGTTGATACAGAAGGATGAGAAATTTGCAGCCAGCCTGGGCTGTGTATCCAGACCCTATTTCAAACACAGAGTCTAAGGGAATGGGGCTGAGGGGGAAGGGCTGGTGGGACAATGCAGAGAGATAGACCAATCACCTTGTACAGGGACATGCATGGCCATCCTTGGCTCAATCCCTACCTTGTGGGACTGAGGTTGGGCAGCCCCAGCCCCAGGGAACTCTGGGCACATCCCAGTGGGATTGAATTTCCCCAGGGCTTTGACTAGTATCATGGCTTCTCTTCCCAGCCTGATCCATGGAACACCCACGTGTGGAAGGGCACCAATGGGACCCCCACAAAGCGTCGAGCCATCGGCTTCAAGAAATTGGCAGAGTGAGTGCCTTGCACTGGGGGGTGGAGGGATCTATCTATCCACAAGCTGGGAGTACCTGGAACTAGGCAGGTGCTGTACCCTGTGCCAACTCAGTGATAGGTACTTCCATCCCGCTCCACCAGCATACAGGCACACACACATAGACACACACACACACAGACATACACACACACACACACACACACACACACACACACAAGGTATTGAGTTAGGGAAGACCAGATTGAACTACATAACCTTGTCTTTTAATAATAATAGTAGTAATAATAATAATAACAGTAATAACAATAATAATGTTTTACTGAGATAAATGAAAGATGAAGAAGCTGTGGACCAAGGCCCCTGAGGAATCACTTTCAATCCAGAGTCAAGCTGGCATATATAGTGTACACCACAAAGATGATGTAATGGGGTCACCAATCTTTTGTCCTCAGAAATTAAACCCTATCCATCCACTTAGCGGGAACCTTTGTTTGGCAGAAGACGTTGACACAAACTAAGCTAGCTTGTCTTCTGTCCCCAGATCCTAGAACCCTCACGTGAAGCATCCAGGTATACAGCAGGTACCATCTATAATAGGGACCCCAAAGGCAAGACTCCAGTCCACCCTGCAGTAGCTGACCTAACAGACTTAGACCTAGTACACGTTCCTGATCTCTCTCCCTCCATCCCTATTTCCCTCCATCCTTCTTTCTTCCCTCCATCTCCACAATTTCTGCCAGTACGAGCTCACCAGTAGCCTCCTTCCCCTACCAAACAGTCAAATTTGGCTACAGTTTCATCCTGCAGGCTCCAGGAGAGAAAGGCAGTTGAAAGAAACACTGTTACCAAGTTCAGGGTGGAGACCCTGTGAGCTCTCTTGGCTCCCAGCCTTCCAGGGGAACCATCCAGGCACCTTTCATTCCTCTCCCTCCCCCTGTACTCAAAACCTTCTTACTTTGTGGGTAGTTTCCCTAATTGTATAAAATGATAAACTTAACCGCCAATAAGCCCCAGGTGGGTGATATCTAGTAATTTGTTTTCTAGGAGATTTGTAGTGAGGGTAGAAATGGAAGTTCAGGTACAGCTAAATCTGTGGTGGGCAGCCACTTCCTTTTCCCTGTCCCTCCCCTTCCCCTGCCCTTCCATCCACCCATACAGCCCTAGCTTAAAGTTCTCCAGATTGGTGTCAGACTTCTCCCAGTTTAGGCACAGCATCTTTAAAAATTCCCACTCTCTCTGGATAGGTATTTGGTATCTATCTAGATGGTGCCCACTAGGTATCAAGCTCCATCCAGAACCTTGGCTGAATGTGTATTTGTAAATAAAGCAACCTGGCTCTTCTTTTGTGGGTGTTATAAACCACTGAAGTCCCACCAGTAAAATGACTCAGATGGTAAAGGCATTGCTTCCAAGCCCGAGGACTGAAGTCTAAATCCCAAGATCCACATGGTGGAAAGACAGGACCAATTTGGGCAGGCTGACCTCTGACTTCCATGCCTAGGCTGAGGCAAAAGCACATGCAAGAAATGAATACATAACATAAATTCTTTTCTAAAAAAATCTCTAAAGACCCTCTGACTCAGGGCTGGGGCATTATTGGTGACATTATAAGGTTCTCAGGGCTAGATATAGCCACCCAACAACATCCAAATTGCTAACCTTGAACCTCAGAACTTGTTCCATTGGAGAACTAATGTAGAAATCAATACAGTCTCTGAGCTCTGGGGTATAGTGTGTGTGTAGGGGTCCCTACATCTCAGCATCTCATGTCCCTTCTGTCCTCCATTCTTCTCTCTACTGACTCCCTTGCAGGGCTGTCAAGTTCTCAGCCAAGCTGATGGGACAGGCTATGGCCAAGAGGGTCAAAGCGACCATTCTCTATGCCACAGAAACAGGCAAATCACAAGCCTATGCCAAGACCCTGTGCGAGATCTTCAAGCATGCCTTTGATGCCAAGGTGAGTGAGTACTATCAGCTCCCTGGACCTTTGCAGAAAATAAATAATTCATATATTTGCATTCAATTTGCATTCAAGAGTCCAGACCACATACAACCCCTATCTCTAGCACAAAATGTTAGTAGACTGAGGAGAATCTATCCTGCTGGGGATCCGTGTGAGAGACCTAGCTCTGTGGCTCATATCACTGCAGGACTTTCAACGTTCATCTATGAACACCCACTATAATGTGGGAAATGACTAGCTATATGTATTTTCCAAACGTATCTGACCAACAGACCCCTTGTTCTCATCTGGGAAGACTGAGGTTCCTTAGAATGTACTTTGAGACATGTGTAAGTAAAGCTACAACACAGCTAACAGTCTTGTCCTATGGTGGGCACCTCAACCTTGAAGAGCTCGGGCCCTCTGAAGCACTGGAGGCAAGATTAGAGAAGACTGAGCAAGCCTGGTCAGGTACTGCCTGATCAAGTGTGGGCTAAGCTAACCATGGTCAGGACTCCACTATCATGAAAAATCCAGTGACCTGAGATTAGACACATGGCTCAGCCACCCAAGCACGAGAATTGGAGTTTGGATGGCCGGCTCCCAAATGCAAGTGTGTGGTAGCCTGCCTGTAGTCTTAGCACCTGGGAAGTAAGATCTAGTCTCCTAGCAACCATTTCATTGGACCAGGACCCAGGATTCCCAATAGTCCTTCAGGGCACAATGGCCATAGCAAGATTTCATGCCAACAAAAAGTGTTAGTGTTACCTGTGTGAGCCCACTGAATAGTAAACATCTAGAACCTTGGGCCCCATGCAAGGAGGCAGCTCAGAACTGCTCCCTTCTTCCTCCTCACACCCTCATCCCTTATCGCCTTATCTCTCCCTGTCGCCACTCACCCCTACTCTCCTCCTCTGTGTCCCTGCCCCCCTAGGCTATGTCCATGGAGGAGTATGACATCGTGCATCTGGAGCACGAAGCCCTGGTCTTGGTGGTCACCAGCACCTTTGGCAATGGAGACCCTCCTGAGAATGGGGAGGTGAGTGGATGCCCCTGTCCTAGCATGGGGTTCCATCCCCCAGAGAAAATAGCCACATCTGGGACCCCTTCCCCACTCAGAAGTAAGATCTCCCCGATCCCCAAAGCCAAAATTTTGATTTGATCCAATTTGGGCGAGTGGCACAATCCCACGTTTTTTTTCTATCAGTGTCCCTTGGGAAAATGGTCCCCTGGGTGAACTATGTGTCTAAGGTACCCCAATTCTGAGCTCAGAGCTGTACTTTCATACATCAAAGAGTACAACAGGTTAGCTGCCCACTGGGGTGGAAAGTTCACACCTGCACTTTAAATGGCCACCCCACCCCCACACTTGGGTTAAACCTGCAGCTGGGGCTCCCCACCTCAACCCCTGACATCTGTCCATCAGGCATTGGGCTCCTCTTTTACCAACTACAGCCCCAGACTTCGTGCCTACCTTCTTCTAATACGTTCTTCACATTGTTTTGACTTCTAGAAATTCGGCTGTGCCTTAATGGAGATGAGGCACCCCAACTCTGTGCAGGAGGAGAGGAAGTAAGTGAATGTCCTCCAAATCTCCCCCCCCCATGTCATAGGATGCCCTTGGGGACCAGTGTGTCTTATTGACACCTAGGATTCATGTGAAGGCTGGGCCACGGTTGCCAGTTTTTGGAGATGGAGTTTTAACTGGCAGTCTGGGTTTCACCATGCCTGACGGCGTTCTGGTCTCTGACTCAAATCTCCTCTGTGCCTCTGATTCCTTAGTGATCAGCAGAGATTATCCCGTTTACCTCAACTCTGATTGCTGAGAACCAAACCAGAAAAAAAAAAATGGGAGAGTCTTAGGAAAGCTTAGGCCCACTGTGCAAATCTTGATTCTCACTGTCCATCCCTCCTCTGCCTTTGAAACCCACACTGGAAGTCAGTGGGAGTCACTCTGTCCTTAGAACCGCCCGTCTGGTATGCACCATGATTGCACAACCAAGGTCAAGTTCAAAGAGAGTAAACAAGTTACCTCCTAAGGTGGATGCCTGTGCTTCACACATAGTTTTAAAGGAGTCATATCTCACATTTTAAAGGCATTTTAAAGAGCTGGCAAGATGGCTTGGTAGACAGGGGCTTGCCACCAACCTTGATAACTAAGTTTGATCCCCAGGACCTATATGGCAGAAGGATAAAAGTGTTTTCCCCCTCAAAGCATTTTACAAGGCAGATACATTTCTGGTCCAGACCATCTTTGGAAATCTCCAGAACCTTCTGCAAGGTGTTGAACACAGTGGAGGTACATGCTGAGCTACCCCTCAAGGAGGCCAACACAGGGTTGCTTTCGGAGAGCAAACTCTGTGACTTAAGAATGTGTGTGCAGTGCCATAGCTGACTGCAAATCTCTCCGGACTTCCTCATGAGTGCACAGGACCAAACCCAGGTTCTGGGTACCCAAGGATCAGAGCCATGAGCACTTCATAGGCAGCCCTTGCTCACCACCACCACCTCAAGCATCTTAGCCCTCAACCCCCACCCCCTTTCCATTCACAGCAATTCCCCATTCCTGCCTCCTTCAGGGAGAGATAGGGCACCATCCATTCTCCGCTCTAGGTACCCGGAACCCTTGCGTTTCTTTCCCCGTAAAGGGCCTTTCCTCCCCAATGCTGACTCTGAAGCCCACAGTCTGGTTGCTGCCCGTGACAGCCAGCACAGGTAGAGAGCATCCGTGTGTGTGTGTGTGTGTGTGTGTGTGTGTGTGTGTGTGTGTGCATGTGTGTATGTGTGCTTGAGTACAGGTGCACACGCATGTATGTGTATGTGTATGTGCTGGTGTGTATGCATGTATGAGTGAATGTGTGTGTGCTGGTGCGTATGCATACATGAGTGCATGTGTGTGTATATATATGTGCATGTATGGATGTATATGTGTGCACGCACATATACATGTGTGTGCACATGTATGTGCATGCATGAGTGCATTGTGTGTGCTGGTGTGTGTGCATGCATGAATGCATGTGTGTGTGCTGGTATGTGTGCATGCATGAGTGCATGTGTATGTGCTGGTGTGTATGCATGCATGCATGCATGCTGTATAAATACCCAGTGTTAAAACATCCCTGGCTACATTTGAGTCTCAGAGAAACCTGAATTCTAACCTAGGCTGCACTACTAACTCAATGACCTTAAGCAAATCCCTTGACCTCTCTGGACTTGGTCTTTCTCATTGAGCAAATGAGAAGAAATCTCTGCTGTGCCAGTCTCTAGAGGCTGGTGCTGAGGATGGAGGGAATTATTAACAACAGGCAATGCAATGGCAGAAACCTCCAGCCTCATACAGTACACGTGCTGATATTTTTACCCCACAACCATCCACCCTGCCTCCCCCGTTAACCACACAGCCACCCCCCTGGTATGCTGCATGACAGATTTGGAGAAGTGACTCAATGTGAGTCTATTTTGGGGGCAGAAAATACACATCCGTGTATTTAGAACCTTGTTAGAACAAAAACTTTGAAAAGCATCCAGCCCAGAGACACTCTGCCAGAACTCGGGTGTTCTTTTTTTGTCTTCTCTTCTTCTCTCTCTCCTTTCCCTCCTTTCCTCTCTCCCTCCTTCTCTCCCTCCCTCCTTCCCTCTCCTCTTCCCTCCCTCCCTTCTTTCTCTCTCTACTTCCTTCTATCTCTCTCCCTCCCTCTCTCTCCTTTTACATTCTAATGTGTTTCCTGGGATTCTGCCTTAGTTTGGGGGGGTTGAGGAAGAAAAGGATTGTCAGTTGAATATTGGAAATCTTGTTTTAGTTTGTTTTTTTAAGATTTTGTTTTAAATTATGTGAGTGTGTGTATATGTATGTATACTTGTGTGCAGTACCCACAGAAGTCACCAGGGGGCACTGGGTTTCTTGGAGCTGGAGTTATAGGTGTTAAATGCCTCCATGCCTCCATGTGGGTGCTGGGAACTAAACTCAGATCCTCTGCCAAAGCAGCAACTGCCAACCCTTGTTTTTGTTTTGTCTAAAGATGAAAAGTCTAGATGGAAACTGATTTTTGTTTTCAGTCTCGGGTTTCCTGAGCCTCTTGTGCTAAGGCCTGAGTCTTGGATATCCTCCTTGGCTGTGGAGACTATGGGGAGACACTCAGCCTGTAAAGTGCTTACCTTACAATCGTGAGACCCTGAGCTCCATCCTCAGAACCCACATTTTAAAAAAATATGGCTGGGTGTGGCGGGGCCTCAGAAGACGGAGGCCACATTCAAATGTGGCCAGAGATGTTCCAACCAACACTGGGCATGCATCTTCTAACGTACACAGTGCACGCATGCACACACATCAGCACACACAAATGCACATACACCCCCACATGTGTATATAAACATAAACATACACATGTACGCATGTACCCACAAGCACATGTACTTGCCCACAAAGTATCTACTCATGCCATAGATCTAAAATTAAATTAAATGTAAGCTAAGATTAAATAATATAAATGTAAAAACATAATATAAATATAAAATAAGATATATCTGTACGAAAAACAGTTTCCACATTTCCTGGAAATGCAGCTCATGACCCTAAATGTCTAGGAATGTCCCTCCATGACAGGAGAGTGTTGGGGGGTATAGGCCAGCATTGTGGAACTTTCTACTGACATATCATCCATCTATGCTGGCTGTAAAGTAGCCACATATGGCCACTGAGCACCTGGGATGAAATATGATGCACACAGGCAGGGAACCATGTTTTAAATTTTCATGCAAATACGCACTGTGGGTTGAGCATATTTTCCCATGCACCCCAATCTCTCCTCACCCTTCTGTCCCCTAGACAGCCTCAACTCTTCTTTCATGCCATTTATAAATATATGATTTTATGTATCACTATATAATTTAGAAGCTACCAATGAGAAGAAATATGTAATAGTTGTCTTTCTGGGGTTGGCTTAGATAACCATCACCCTTGTGCCCATTTTCCTCCAAATGATATGACTTCATTCTTCTTTATGACTGAAAAGTCCCCTCTGAGTACCTACTATGTGCATCCCACATTTTACCTAGTATGCGCACCTCACATTTACCTACTATATGCATCTCACATTTTACTTACTATGTGCACCTCACATTTTACCTATTATGTACATATTACATTTTACCTACTATGTACATCCCACATTTTATCAAGTCCTCTCTTCTTGGACACCTAATTTTTTATATTTATTTTAATTTTAATCTGTTGTATATATTTTAATTCTTTACATTTTTATGTTTATATTCTTTAATTTTAGTTTATATTTAATTTTAGTTTATTTACATCTTACCTTACATTTATGCTTTATATTTATATCATCTAATCTTAGTGTATATTTAACTTAATTTTAGTTTATTATAATTGATTTGGGGTTAATATGGCCACAGAGAGCAATGGCTCCCATATTGCAAGGGTGGTGTCTTAGTTAGGGTTTCATTGCTGTGAAGAGACGCCATGACCAAGGCAACTTTTTTTGTTGTTGTTGTTGTTGTTGTTGTTTTTGGTTTTTTGAGACAGGGTTTCTCTGTGTAACCCCGGCTGTCCTAGAACTCACTCTGTAGACCAGGCTGGCCTTGAACAAGGCAACTCTTATAAAATAAAACATTTAATTGGGGCTGGCTTACAGGTTCAGAGGTTCAGTTCATTATCATCATGGCAGGAAACATGGTGGCACACAGGCAGACATGGTGCTGGAGAAGGAGCTAAGAGTTCTACATCTTGATCCACAGGCAGTAGAAGTAGAGTATGCCACACTGGGTATAGCTTGAGCAACTGAGGCCTCATAAAAACTGCCCCCACAGTTACACACTTCCTCTAGCAAAGCCACACCTACTTCAACAAGGCCACACCCCCTAATAGTGCCACTCTCTATGGGCCAAGCATTCA
>NW_022196905.1:111289244-111305293 GCF_008632895.1 Mastomys coucha
GGCAATACCTATTCAAACCACCACAGGTGGCTATCATTGTGATGAGTTAAGGGTAAGCTGATGAATTCTCAAAGAGTCCAGAGATGTGATATAATAAATATAATAATCAACACTGGAGAGAAGGTTCTAGAAGCAGGACCAATAAGTTGAAGATCCAGAGTGGGAGCTGGCCAGGGGGGCGGGGGTCCTGCAAGAGAACTCACAGCTGCCCATTCCTCTGTCACAGGAGCTACAAGGTCCGATTCAACAGCGTCTCCTCCTATTCTGACTCCCGTAAGTCATCAGGTGACGGACCGGACCTCAGAGACAACTTTGAAAGTACTGGACCCCTGGCCAATGTGAGGTAAGCAAAGGCTCCAGGGACTGAAGTTGATAAAGGATCTTAGAGAGAGCGGCCATCTGCAAGGTGGTTCTTTGTTCTGGAGAATTCTGAGGTGTTCTTCTCTTCCTCTGGGGCCTCTCCCTCTCTAACACACACTACCTGGTTCCCATATGTGAGGATGCTTGTGCTTAACAACCTCTGATGCTTCTTCCTCTAACTCCCTCCCAGAGCCTATCACTAAGGCCCACCCACTCACTGTCTGCACTGAAGGGCAGAAGTCTCCAGATGCAGCTTTTTCAAGTCGACACATTTTATACAGAGTGAACATCTCTGGAGAGACCTCCGCTATGGCAACTTAGTGTTTCTCAACCCTGGGTGTGCATTAGAATCACCCAGAATGACCCATGCATGGCTGTGCACATTTGTAGTCCCAGCACTTGAGAAGCTGAGGCAGAAAGATGGCAAGTTCAAGGCCAGCCTGGGCTACATTAGGAGATTCAAACAAAATAAAACCACCTGCATCCAGGGGGTTGGGGGGTTGTTTTCAATCTACCAGTGTGATGCCTAAGCCTGACATGAAGAGATTCTACAGTTGGTCTAGAACTGGGCCTGCTGTGGCCTTCTTTTCTTCTAAGCCCAGCCAACGGCCTCTACTATGAAGTCAGATTTGAAAACTACTCTGAGACTCCATCTTTCCTAAGCAGAGTCACATTCCATGAGACATTGTGGGGAGGATGTGTAACAAAGACAAGCACTGGGGGTTCAATGTATGTGCAGTTTAGTATTTGGAGAGGTAAAATAAGGATGTGGAGCCTTGTCCTGGATAACGGTCAAGATAAGGCCAATGCCCTGTTGATCTACCATCCAGACCTAGACATGGACTTCTCTCACCTTGACCAGATAGATGAGCCTTCTTTTTTCTTTATTTCTTTTTTTTAAGTATAGAATAGAGTTCTTTTAGGGCATGGGGAGGGGCATTAAGGGGGTAGCAGAGGCAGAGAAAGGCAGAGAGAAGGAGAGAGTAGAGAGGTGGAGGCCGGCCATGGCCACGTGAAGGAGGGGGAAGGGAAGGGGAGCAAGGGGGCAAGAGGCAGATGAGCCTTCTTTTTTTGTTGGTTTTTTTTTTGTTTGTTTGTTTGTTTTTCAAGACAGGGTTCCTCGGTATAGCCCTGACTGTCCTGGAACTCATTCTATAAACCAGGCTAGCCTTGAACTCAGAAATCCACCTGCCTCTGCCTCCCAAGTGCTGGGATTAAAGGCGTGCGCTGCAGATGAGCCTTCTTAATGACTCCTCAAAGCCAGACTCGGGGGGTACAGGACATAGAGCTCATAGACTGAAGAACTGTGTCTGTTTTTACAGTCTTTCCTGTTTTGTACGTGTATTCGACATGTGTGCGTATGTGTGTGTATGTATGTGTGTGTGCGTGTGTGTTTGTGTGTGTGTGTGATGTTGCATACAGGTACATGTAGAGATCAGAGGAAAGTCTCCTGGAAATGGAATTATATACAGTTGTGAGCAGCCATGTGGGTGTTGGGGGCCAAACCCAGGTCCTCTGGGAGAACAGCCAGTGTACCTACTGCTGAAGATCTCTCTAGCCCTATTCTGGCCTCTTCAGCTAATGTGTCTGTTAAGTCCTGTTACTTGCCCATCTGCTCCTAATTTTCTCACATCCCTTCACCAGCATCATTTACTTGTTCTTCTCATCATTTACTTCCCATCATCTGTGCTCTCTGCACTCTCACTTCTCTGGTTCCAGTCTGTATTAAGTGATCTCCTTCTCTTTTATATACTGCTCACTTCAATTCATTTCCTAACCAGCACAGCAAAGCTCCTTCAAAGACTGGGGTGTTTATAAAGCCAGGCAGGAGGCTGGGACCTTCACATGTGGGACCACCTTTTCTACCTCATTTGAAACAGGGTCTCTTTTCATGTCTGCATATGCCAACCTGGCTGACACACTGAGCTTCCTGTTTCTACCTCTTTTCTGGCTACAGGAATTCTGGGATTATGGGCACATACTACCAGAGTGATGTGGGTTCTAGAAATCCGAAGTCTGGTCCTTATGAACACTTTGCCCACTGACTGGGCTGTCTCCCTAACCCAACACTGTATCTTTAAAACAGCTATAGGCTGGCATTGAAATTGAATAGAAAGCAGGAAAACATCTTGTCTCTCTCCACATCCCCACACACAGCCTTTCCTAACACCAGCATCCCATGCCAATGGACATGGCCACATCTTTATCAGCCAAAGCCTATGGTCTGCATCAGGTCTTGCTTATAATGTGGAACAGCTCTTAGATTTTGATATCAGAACATAATTTTAGTATTACCTTTATATCTTAGGCAAAATTCTATCCCTCTCCATCCTGATGACCCCCCCCCCCAAAAGCCTCCCTTCTTCCCATTGGTGGATTTGTATTTAAAGAATTTTACTCAGGAGCATGTTGAGGGCTCAATCACACAAGTTTGAGAACCTGAGTTCCACCCCTAACACCTAGGTGAGAAGCAGGCATGGAAGCAAGGCTGGCTGTATGCAGCTGTAACCAAGAGACGGGAGGGATGTTCAAGTCCCAGTGAGCAGTCCTGCCCCTCCCTCCCCAATGCTGTTTGGAGACACAACACTTAAAGTTGACATCTGTCCTCCATACGCAGAAGCACACAAACCAAAAATAATTGTACTTCATTATTATGGTGATATTTTGATTTCAGCCATTAAAAATATGCAGGCATTTGATTTTTTCCTGTCTAAACACCACCACCCCCCAACCGCCCCACCCCCTCCACAAGGCACCTTCAACTTTGAAATCTTATGTATCTTTGCTGTCTGGCCCTGCAGATGAGAACTTAGTCACCTGTTGGTTTCGAGGTTTAAAATAGAAACTTTGTACTCAAAAGTAGCAACTGTCATGGAAACACGATTC
The DNA here is from genome assembly GCF_008632895.1 of Mastomys coucha. NCBI lineage: Eukaryota > Metazoa > Chordata > Mammalia > Rodentia > Muridae > Mastomys > Mastomys coucha. Next base: position 111,292,491 of record NW_022196905.1, read on the forward strand.
TCCCAGTGACTGTGGCGTGGGCCCCTCAGTCCATCCAGAAGTGTGGTCATGAGTCAGCCACCTGATCCAAGGCTGGTAAGCACAGGAGTCACATGTCTGAGGGAGATGCTATATTCAAAGGTCTACAGCGGTCTATTAGAATTCTTTCTGTCATCCTTAAAACAAATTGATTTGTCCCAAACTGAGACAGTCTCATCCCACTGAGATTCTTTTCTGTCGGGGATCTAACGAATAGAGGAGCATCCATCCAACAGCCCATGTTTCCTGCTCGCTGTCCTCCTCACCCTCCCTCCTCAGAAACCACTAGAGCTTTCTCTGGAAGCAGCAATCGCTATTAGAGACCAAGAGAAAGGGCCTTAAGAGCCCTTCTTGCAGCTGAAGTCATCCTTTCATGCAAAAGTGTGTTTTCATAGTTCTGAAAGCTTGGTGTTCAGCAAGAGGTGGGTTCCTGCTGGCTTCTCGTACTAACTTGTCAGTGACTTCCTTCCTGTTGGAGAAAAGGGGCAGAGGAGGAGAGGAAATTGACTCTATAGGACTCTTACTAACCTTGATCACTTCCTTAAAACTCCTGTTTCAACATACAGTCCCATAAGGGGTTCAAGACTCACATGAATTTCACAGTAACACTAATCAGCCCATGTTACCAGACCCAACCCCCACCCACCTCCCACACTCCGCATCCCCCATCACAGACCTTCTCTTGTCTCCTGGACAGGTTCTCAGTCTTCGGCCTGGGCTCTCGGGCATACCCCCACTTCTGTGCCTTTGGGCATGCAGTGGATACCCTCCTGGAGGAGCTGGGAGGGGAGAGAATTCTGAAGATGAGAGAAGGGGATGAGCTCTGTGGGCAAGAAGAAGCTTTCAGGACCTGGGCCAAGAAAGTCTTCAAGGTATGGGACCCACTATACCCCAGACAGTACCAAGATGTCCATGGGAGAGTGGGAGGCTCTGTGGTGAGATGGCTCAATGGCTGCTTGGCCAGCATGGGAAAGGAAGGGAGGTGAGGGGAAGGGAGAAAAAAAGGGAAAGAAGAAAGGAGGGAGGACTATAGAAGACTATAAGGAAAATGAAGGAGAGGGGGGTGAGCAGGGAGGACGGGCTTTCCCCAGTACACACAGCCAGGACCGAGCTTCAGTGAACCTGAGTGACCTCAACTCACACATTTTCCACTCAGAATCCTGGGGGCACTGAACACCAGCCCTGTGGCTTTTACTCTCTGTCCTGTTCACTGCCCTGGACTCTGTCTTCATTGGCAGCCCCAGGAGGAAAGGTCCCGCCAGCTTCTGTCATTGAGCTTGTACAAAAGGCTAAAGGGGACCCTTAGGGCCAAGGCTCTATGGGTTACAAGGGGGAGCCATGTCTGTAAACCTGTCCTTGGACTTCCACCCAGACATAGAGAACCGGGATGGTTGCGGGTTCATTCACCTCTGAGAGAGCTGTCTCTCCTCAGCTCATCAGCCAGCCTTGACAGAGCATCCCAGAGGTTAGAACCCTGAAAAGCCTAAAGCCGTGGTTTTTAACCTTCCTAATGCTGCGACCCTTTAATACAGTTCCTCAGGTCATGGTGACCCCCAACTGTAAAATTATTTCATTGCTACTAAATAACCGTGATTTTGCTGCTGAGTCCTAAGCACCTGATTTGTGGACCCCGGCCCCCACACAGGTTGAGAACCATTGCTCCTGGTCTCCCATCCCATCCCCAACCTGAGCTGTCACTCATTTCTGCGTCTGTAGACTTTCCTTCTTGTTCATTTCCTAGGGGTGAAATCCAATACCAGGTGATGTTTCACAGCAGGCTTCTTCCCCTTATTCTAAAGTTTTTAAGGTTCATCCGCATGGGTCACCACCTTACCCCTTTTTGTGGTCAAATAATATTCCCAGTACAATATTTTGCTTTTCTGTTTTTCTGGTGATGAACATGGCCTGGCAACTGTTTGTAAATCAGCACACAGCCAAATAATAATAAAACCTATGTTTGAAAACTCTAAATTTCACTGAAAAGTAGTCCCATGGTTGTTTATGTCTCCGTCTCCATTATTGGAGAGGCTGAGGAGAGTCCAAATGTTAAAGACCTTTCTGAACCTGTCTCAGAAAATGTTTACTAATGGCTCTGAGCAGTAGCTCTTAGGATTCTTGTTTGCTGATAAAGGAGCTTTGACCAAAAAAGAAACAAAAAAAAAAAAAAAACAGGTGAAAAATGTGTATCCAGACAGTTTGTACTAGCTTTATATAATTGTTTTAAACCTTTTGAAGAAGATGAAAGAAGTTCTATGGTATTTACTTTGCTTTTTAATGTTAAGCCTCTGGGCACGTGGGATTTAGTAATCAATGTCATCCTGGATGTGTCTTCAGTAGAAGTAAGGCCCTCAAGTCACTACTCAAAATGTAGGGTGACAGATGGGTGGGGTAGACAGGTGGGTGGGGGTAGATGAATGGATGTATGAATAAGTAGGTGGGTGGAAGATTAGGTGGAGGTGGGCAAATAGATGAATAAGGAGAAAGGTAAATGGCTGGAGGTGGATGGATGGATGGATGGATGGATAGATGGTAGATAGATAATGGATGGATAAATAGATGGTAGATGGACAATGGATGGGTAGATGGTGGATAGATGGATGATGGATGAGTTGATGGATATATAGATGGATGGAAGGAAAAAGGGGTTGGTAGGTAGATGGACAGATAGCTAGGTAGATGAAAGAGTGGGTAGGTCAATGAATGAGTGAATGGGCTGGTGGGTGGATGGTGGAAGGAAGAATGGGCATCTGGATTAATGGGTGGAGAAAGAGAGGAGGGAATGAGAAGAGGAGAGAGAAAGAGAGGGAGGGAGGGAGGGAGACTTCTGTGCCATGACTTGGAGCTCCTGGGGAGAACTACCTAGGATAACTGATATAACATCTAGGATAACTCTCTGTGGACCACAGGCAGCCTGTGATGTGTTCTGCGTGGGCGATGATGTCAACATTGAGAAGGCGAACAACTCCCTCATTAGCAATGACCGCAGCTGGAAAAGGAACAAATTCCGCCTCACGTATGTGGCAGAAGCTCCAGAGCTGACTCAAGGTACCTGACACGTTCTTTGGGACACTATTGTAACCTTGGGGAGGGTGGGGCTGGAGAGCTCCCCTCGGGGGTGGGGGTGGGGACGGTGGCTGTGTCATTCTGGTCCCCCTTTAAGAGATGCAAGGCCACGCTTCCATCCCCACATGTGGGGTCTGTGCAGCCGGGAGCCCCTCTGCATCCTCAACTTTGGCATTTGGTTCAGTGTCTATAACCACCTCACAGAGTCCCACCAATGTCTGCCCCCTTCTGTCATCCCTTATACTCCAGAGGAAGCCCTGTAGAGGGGTCTGGTGAGTGGCTCAGTTGGCAAAGTAAAGGCTTTGCAGACACTAAGTTCAATTCCCCAGGACCCATGAAAGAGCCAGCCATGGTTGGCACAGACTTGTAACCCCAACACTGGGGATGAAAAGGCAAGAGAATCTTGGGGCTTACTCACCTGCCAAGCTAGCCTAGCTGGCCGGCTCCAGGCCAGTGAGAGACCCTGTCTCAAAAGATCGGCTCACACACAACACCTAAACAATGACAGCCCCAGTTATTCTCTGGCTAATACACACCTACACACATGCCCCTGTGTACATACTATTACACATATACACATATGTGCACACACATACCCAAAGCAGAGAAGGCTTTGTGGACCGTTATTTAAACCCCCACCTTCATAGCAACCATTATTTCTCTCCCCACAGGTCTTTCTAATGTTCATAAAAAGCGAGTCTCGGCCGCTCGACTCCTCAGCCGCCAAAACCTGCAAAGCCCTAAGTCCAGGTAGGAATACCTGGATGCTCTCAGCAACAATCCCCTCTGCTCCCAACTGCCACCCGTAGTCAGGAAGGAGAACTCAGACCCCAGAGACCGCTGCAAGCTGATGCAGTCTCCTCCCACCAGGTCCTGGGATTCCTACCTTCCTTTCCCTGTGCTCCCAAGCAGAGACAGGGACAAAGGAGAGGTAGACAAAGAAAATGGGCTTCAGGGTGATCTAGCACAGGGTCACTTGTGAAATAAGCAAATGTTCTCTTTGGGCAGCATCTCCATCAGAAAGTGCTTAGCCCAAGTATTTTCTTTTCTTTTTTTTTTTAAGATGTATTTATTTATTTAATGTATGTGAGTACATTGCTCTCTTCAGACACACCCAAAGAAGGCATCAGATCCCATTACAGATGGTTGTGAGCCATCATGTGGTTGCTGGGAATTGAACTCAGGACCTCTAGAAGAGGAGTCAGTGCTCTTAACTGCTGAGCCATCTCTCCGCCCTATCCAAGTAATTTCTTACTGTGGGTTATTTTTGTGTAGGACAATGGATCTCAAACTGTGGGATGGGACTCCTTTTGGCTGGGAGTGGGTTATCAAATGACCCTTTCACAGGAGTCACTTTGGACCATTGAAAACACAGATATGTTCATTACAATTCATAATGGTAGCAATTTTTCAGTTACAAGGTAGCAACAAACATATTTCTGGTTGGGGGTCATGACAACATGAGGAACTATATTTCAGGGTCTCAGCGCTAGGAAGGTTTGAGAACCACTCACTGCTCTAGGGTCTGCAAAAGCAGCTGCCTGCCCTGCAGAGCAGCTCAAAGCCAATGTGCTATAAGACATTGCATGCACACATTACAACATGCTTAGGGAGGTTGGAGGACAGCCTTTGGGTGGCCATCTTCACCTCCCACCTTGTTTAGGACAGGGTCTCTTCACAGCTGCATAAGTCAGAAAGATCTGGCCCCTGGAGCTTTTGTAGACCCTCCTGTCTCTTCCTACAGGGATGCTAGGTTTTCAGATACATGTGCTCTGCATTTATTTGGTTTTGTCATTGTTGTGTGTGTGTGTGTGTGTGTGTGTGTGTGTGTGTGTGTGTGTGAGACCTGCTAAGTGCAATGCTTGCCAAGGCCAGAAGACTGTCAGATCCCTGCAAACTGGAGTTAAAGGTGATTGTGAGCCACCATGGGAGTGCTGGGAACTAAACCTGGATCCTCTCTGATGGCCACCAGTGCCATCTTTCTAGTCTTTTATGTGGCTTGTAGAAATCTGAACTCTTAGGCTTGTACAGTAAATGCTTTTACCCACTGAGCCATCTCCCCAGCCCTCGAAATTATCTTACTACCCAACATAGCCAAATGTCTTAACAGCTATTGTAGCCAAACACCTTGCTAGCCGATATAAAGTATGTTGCACTTGGAGTTGTGGCTTTTATTTATTTATTTATTTATTTTATGTGTATGAGTACACTGTAGCTGTACCGATGGCCATGAGCTATCATGTGTGTGGCTGCTGGGAATTGAACTCAGGATCTCTGCTGACCCGCTTGCTCTGATGTAATTCACTGTAGCTGAATTCAGACGCACCAGAAGAGGGCGTCAGATCTCATTACGGGTGGTTGTGAGCTCCCATGTGGTTGCTGGGATCCAAACTCAGGACCTTCGGAAGAGCAGTCAGTGCTCTTACCCTCTGAGCCAGCCTGGAGTTGTGGCTTTTGTTTTATGTGATGCTGGGTCTTGAGCCTGAGGTCTTGCGCACAGTAATCAAGTTCTGGACCACTGAACTATATTTTAAGTCTTAGCCCTTGCCATAAAACCCAGTTAGCCCTATTCAGTGGCATCCAAAACAAATTCACTTCTTCCTAATGAGAGGCTTGAATGGCCAAGGACGCTGGCCTTTGGGTCTCAGAGCCTCCAAGCTGCTCTGCTTAATATATGAATCCCTGAGCTTTGGGATTTAATCACAGGGTTCTTGCTGTCCACTGGAAACACCACTCTCAGACCCCACTAGCACCAGGAGAATTTACATGATCCCCACCCACATCCGTGCTGGCCCAGTTCCTGCCATCACCAGTCTAAACAGGACGAACTAATATCACCTGCCATGCAGGCACTGTATAAGTAATTTTTCAAGTCTCTGCACTCAGTCCCTCTCAGGGATTTTTTCCGTTGTTGTTGTTGTTGTTACAACCAAGTAGATCTTTCAAATTCTTTTTCGCAGACTGAGGCACTGACCCCAGCTCTTTTTTTTTTTAAAGATTTATTCATTTTATGTATATGGGTACACTATAGCTGAACAGATGGTTGTGAGCCTTCATGTGCTTATGGGGAATTGAATTTTTAGGACCTCTGCTCACTCCTGAGGTCTTCGGTTAGCCCCTCTTGCTCTGGTCAACCCCGCTCATTCAGGCCCAAAGATTTATTTATTATTATACATAAGTACACTGTAGCTGTTTTCAGATGTGCAAGAAGAGGATGTTAGATCTCATTACAGATGGTTATGAGCCACCATGTAGCTGCTGGGATTTGAACTCAGGACCTTCGGAAGAGCAGTCAGCACTCTTACCCACTGAGCCATCTCTCCAGCCAGACCTCAGCTCTTTCACACACAAACTGTGTGGCTTTGGAAAAGTCACTGGGTAGACGGTGGAAAACTGGCGAGAGATGGCTCAGTGGTTAAAAGCACTGGCTGCTCTTACAGAAGACTCTGGTTCAGTTCCCAGCATCCATGTGACTGCCTGCAACTGTACTCCATTTCTAAGAGATTTGGCTTCCCCTTCTGGCCTCCTTGGGCAGCAGTGAGCATGTATGCATTTGAAACATTCATAGACAAAATAAAAATAAGTGGTTTTCTTAAAATACTGGCAGCAAGCTCGCCCGCTCATATGTAGTATATTCTGTCTTCCATGCACCGAGCCGAGCCCTCTGGGGAGTTTCTCACCCATGCCAGCCCAGGAAGCAAAGGCCACAATTTATTATAACACACGTTATATTGTATTATAACATATATTATAACATATCTCACATGTTAGATATGAGAAGTGACTCTGAGAAAATGCCAGCCACTTTTCCAAGGTCACGCTGACCTGGTTATTTGACTGCCATACCAAATGACTCCCAGATGGCCGCCATCACATTTGCCAGGCTGCTGTGACCATTGCAAATGAGCCTCCTGAAGATGCTGGCACAGTACAGGATCCAGTCACACTCCTTGTTCCTCCCAGCTTTCTCATGTCACCTGCAAATTTGGCATGCATGCTTCCTGTATGCCCTTGCAAGCCTTTGATTAAAGAGGTCAATAGGACAGAGCCCCGAGCCTCTTGAACTGTCTCTCAAAGACTCAGGCATTAACGGCATATATTAGGTGTCTAATATCTTTGAACAATCAGTTAAATGTAGCATTAGGTGCATAGGGACATCTGATAGAGAGGGACTGTTAGAAAAGAGGTTTTAAGCTTACTAAGGAGCCATGGTTGCTGAAAAGCCAGTGTGTGGGGAGTCCCCCCTGGAGCATGGTTCTTAGGCAGCAAGGAAACTGGCAAATGGCCTTCGAATCTGTCCCCATCCACTGCCAGGAGGGACCTGACTCTGGCAATGCGTTATTAACAAAAGAATATTCCAACCAATGTTAGGAGCTGGAGTTGAGTTAAAACAGTTGTGAATTAGCAGAGAAAGGAACAAAGTGTGCCTATCTCTTTAAAATAATGTCACTTTGCAGCCTGAAGCAATAGCCCAGTGGTGAAGAGTCCTGGCTGTTCTTCTAAAAGACTTGAGTTTGACACCCAGCACCCATATAGTGGCTCACAACTGCATATAATTCCAGTTCCAGGGGATCTGGTGCCCTCTTATGGCCTATGTGGGCCCAGGCAAGCATGTGGCACACAAATGTACATGGAGACAAAACAGCCATCCACATACACATAAAATAAAAATAACTAAATATGGTTTGTTTGTTTGTTTGTTTGTTTTGTTTTGTTTTTTGGGTTTTTTGTTTGTTTGTTTGTTTTGTTTTTCAAGACAGGGTTTCTCTGTGTAGCCCTGGCTGTCCTGGAACTCACTCTGTAGACCACGCTGGCCTCGAACTCAGAAATCCACCTGCCTCTGCCTCCTAAGTGCTGGGATTAAAGGCATGCGCCACCACTGCCCAGCTAATTATGGTTTTTTAAGATTAATGCTTTATAAGCCAGGCAGTGGTGGTACATGCCTTTATTCCCAGCACTTGGGAGGCAGAGGCAGGCGGATTTCTGAGTTTGAGGCCAGCCTGGTCTACAGAGTGAGTTCCAGAACAGCCAGGGCTACACAGAGAAACCCTGTCTCAAAAAAACAAAAACAAAAACAAAGATAATGCTTTATAGAGTTTAATTTTTTGAGAGGAGAAGCATAACTTATCCACCTGCCAAGGCCAAAGGGATGGCTCTCTGGCCTAGGGAACCATAAACAAGATCTGGAAATGTGTATCCCCCTAGCAATCCTTACAAGCAAAGGGCCAAGAAGGAAGAAAAGGGCCTTTGCCGGGCGACCCGCACAGAGCGACCCCACTAGGCATCCTGCCCCGAAATGAATCTTGTGGTACAGGCAACAATAATTAGGAAAAGCAATGTGTACAAGTGGTGTGCTGGGGTGAGTGTGGGCAGGGTAGAGACAGAACATTCTAGAAGTCAGGAGGAGGAGAAAGGACGAAAGACTGAGATTTCTCGCTAAAGAGAGTGGACTTCAGAGAAGAACAAGGATGCCTAGGGAGGGAAGAGCTAACTCGTGGGCACCAAGAGAATTTTCAGTGGACAGAGAGTATCCCAATAGAGAGATCTTTATGTCTTCATGGGGTACACATATGTATACCTATGTGTGCCCGTGTACATGTGTGTGCATGTGTGTTCATATGTGTTCATATGTATATGTGTACATGCTTGTATCTGTGTGCATGTGTAAGTGTACAGGTGTGCATGTGTGCACATGTGTGTCTGTATGTGCATGTGTGTACATATGTGTATAGAGACCCAAGGTGATAGATAGAATGCCCCTCAGTCATTCTCAGCCTTATTTTTGGAATGTTCTCTCACTGAACTTGAAGAGCATTGATTCAACTAAACTGCTGATTGGTGAGCCCCAGGCATTCTTCTCTCCAGCTGTAGGATTATAGATGCATACTACCTCCTGCAGCTTTTCACTTCCAAGGGGAAATTTGAACTCAGGCCCTCTGCTTTCATGGCAAGCACATGAAATCAATGTACAAATACTCCAATGTATCTCCCCAGCCTAAGAATCCCTGTTTTGTTTTTTCTGTATAAAGCAGCCCCAAAAAATCTTTTAAAAATGTTAGTTGAAGCAGATGAGCTCTCAGCTTCGTAGCCTGCAGTGGTTTCTACAGACCAAAGGGGATTCTCTGAAATCTTTGCTGGACCAGTCATAAAGAGGTCCCTGGGGTCACAGAGGTCACAGAGAGATTCCTGGGATCATATAGGTCATAGAGAGATTCCTGGGGTCACACAAGTCATGGAGAAGTCCCTGAGGTCACACAAGTCATGGAAAGGTCCCTGGGGTCACACAGGTCAGAGAGAGATTCTTCGGGTCACACAGGTCATGGAGATGTCCCTGAGGTCACACAGGTCAGGGAGAGGTCCCTGGGGTCACACAGGTCATGGAGAGATTCCTGGGGTCCCACAGATCATAGATTCCTGGGGTCACACAGATCATAAAGAGATTCCTGGGGTCACACAGGTCATGGAGAGATTCCTGGGGTCACACAGGTCATAGAGAGATTCCTGAGGTCACACAGGTCATAGAGAGATTCCTGGGGTCACACAAGTCATGGAGAAGTCCCTGGGGTCACACAGGTCAGGGAGAGGTCCCTGGGATCCACCCATCACCTCTCTCAAACTACATGGTCAGGCACGGTGGCACATACCTTTAATTTTAGTACCTCAGAATGCTGAGTCAAGAGGACTGAGTTCCTGATCACCTTAGCATATATCATTCATTCAGAGTCAGCCTGGACTATACAGTGAGTTTGAAGGGAATTTGGACAACATAGAAAGGCACTGCCATGTAAAAGACAAAGGGACAAAGAAAAACAGTGTTTCCCCTTTCCTACATGCTGTCCCTCCCTCTAGATCGCCCTGAGCGGGGCTGTTCGTGTACTAACTCCTCAGTATGATCAAACACCAGCCCACAGAGCGGCCACCCTCACCCACTGTTTCCCTCCTGCCACCCCCTGCCGCCGCACATCCACTCCCCTGACCTCTCTCAGACCTTCAAGTGACTCCTCAGTGAGAATAAGACATCCAGCCCTCCTCTCCCCTCCCTCTCCCCCCAGTGCCTAAAGCTCCATCTCTGTGTATCGGGGACCAGGCCTTGCTAAGGGTGGCTAGCTCATGGCTCTCATTATCCTTCTGGTAGAATAGAGCTATTAGATATTTAGAGTTTTCTATTTAACATGGGGCATTAGGCAATTCTTGTCTCACCTGTGAACCTATCTGAACCACTGTAGTTGTGTGTCTGTCTGTCTGTCTTTGAATGTGTGTGTGTATCTGAGTACATGTAAGTGACACTTCTGTATCTGAAAGAAATGAGCCAGACACAGGACAGACTGTGAGGAGAGAGGAATACAAGGCCTGACTAGTTACTGCTTCCAAAATGGCCCTTCTCCCCCACAGCTTCTCAATGGACCATATGGGTTGTGGTTCACACCTATAATCTTAGCACTTGGCACGCTGAGGCGAGAGTTCAAAGCCAGTCTGCACTACATAATGAGCTCTAGGCCAGCCTGAGCTCCGGTGTGAGGTCCTCTGTCTGGAAAGGGACAGGAGGAGGAAGTAAGTGAATGAATGAAGAAAGGGGGAAGAAAAAAATCTCTACCCCAAAGCTTAATGAACATAAAAAAATGCAGCTGAATTGAGGGTGATTGTAATTGGTGCTTGGGATGGTCCGTGAGACCCATGCCTAGCTAGTCACTTGAGAAGTCATCTCGTGCAAATTCCTGTCTGTCATGGCACCTGGACCCACCTTCCAGGCATGTGTTGGCCGTATCCTGTCCCCTTCTGTACTGCTGGATCACAAGCAAGAACACAGGGGCTTTGGGGAAGCCACCGAGAGTCAACCAGGTCAGCAGGTTCAGGTCCTTGGCCTTGCCATTGGCAACAAGTTCTGACACAGGGAAGAAAATGCAAATTGCCTTGAAAGCCTTTTGAGAACTTAACTGGGCTTGAGCAGCAGGCTCCTGACTTAGAGGCCTTGTGGCGCCCCCTGCTGGTTGGTGTCTTCTGCTAAACTCTTCTTGTCACTCCAGTGGTGTGTGATGTCTTTACTCCCAGGAACCAAAGGCTGATCAGAGCTAGAGAAACGCTGAAACTGACAAGCTCAGTACTCCCAGAAAGTACAAGACCCTCTTGGGAGAGGAAAGGGACAACCCAACCCTAGGAACACACAATAAAGCCTCCCAAGCTGTCCACCATGTCACAAACAGGGTGCCAGGCTTCAAGAAATGCTTCACGCTCTCCCCACCCCACTTACACACAGAGATTTGTGCCAGTTTAGCTATTTTTAATATCGGTGGCTATTCGTAGCACAAAGGGGCTCTTGGTTGTGCCAAAAACATCCCTAAATAGCAAGTGCTCTTGGTCTATTCAAGTGTGATTTACATGTGGAGAACACGAGCCTCTCCCTCCACTGAGACCAGTTGGCAAGGAAGAAAGAACAAGGTCTGGAGAACTATGGCATCCTGCAGCTCAGAGTGCAGACTCGCCCAAGTGCAGACACTCGCCCAGGTGCAGACTCGCCCAAGTGCAGGCTCACCGGGCACAGACTCACCCAAGCGCAGACTTGCCCAGGTGCAGACTCACCCAAGTGCAGGCTCACCCAAGTGCAGGCTTGCCCAGGTGCAAGCTCACCAGGTGCAGACTCACCCAAGTGCAGACTCGCCCCAGGTACAGGCTCACCTGGCGCAGACTCGCCCAGGTGCACGTTCACCTGGCGCAGACTCGTCCAGGTGCAAGTCACCTAGGTACAGACTTAATAGGTGCATACTCCCGCAGGTTCAGACTCACCTAGGTGCAAACTCTTCCAGGTGTAGACTCACTCAGGTGCAGGCTCACCCAGGTACAAACCTACTCAAGTGCAGACTCGACCAAATGCAGGCTCGCCTAAGAAGAGACTGGCCTGGTTGCAGACTAACCCATATAGCATTGCTAACCCATACCTAGATCTGTAGATATTTTGTCAAATGCAGTAGATCTGTCCTAAGACAATTTTATTCATTTTCTTCTTTTCATGTGCACACCTGTGCACATGTACAGGGTTCATGTATACATATATGTCTGCATGTACACAGAGGCACCAGGTTAATATTGGGACTCTGTTCACCATATTCTTCGAGGCAGAATCTCTCCATCAAACGCAGAGCTCTCCCTGAGACTCTTGCTAAGCAGTTTGCTCCAGAGGTCCCATATCCCCACTTTCTGAAGCTAAAAATCAATAACCACACCTACCTCATATTCAGTGGGTTTGGGACATGTGAATCTTGTACTCTTGTTTGCAAAGCAAGCACTTTAACCACTGAGCCATCTGCAGAAGAGGGGAGGAGCCCCTGGGCCTGGAGTTACAGATGGTTGTGAGCCAACCTGTAGGTGCTGAGAATTGAACCTGGTCCTCTGGAAGAACAGCCAACACTCTTAGCTGCTCTCCAGCCACAGCCTTAAGATTTCTTAATGGACCAAAATAATCACACTTTGCGTATCTTATTTGCTAGCTGTGACCTTTTTCATTCTTTGGTGAACCTAGAGGCTCCCGTGTGCTGGGTGATGTTAGGTCTCGAGTAGTCTGCACGTCTTCCCACCAGAAGTGAGAAAAATTATTTCTTTGGGCAGATGGAAACTGGTTTCACCTGTAGTCTAGATTGAGCTCATTTCTGAATATAAGGACTGCCTGGGACCTAGCAGGCAAGGGGCTGCCTGGGACCTAGCAGGCAAGGGGCTGCCTGGGACCTAGC
>NW_022196905.1:111306195-111325594 GCF_008632895.1 Mastomys coucha
TGGGACCTAGCAGGCAGGGGGCTGCCTGGGACCTAGCGGGCAAGGGGCTGCCTGGGACCTAGCGGGCAAGGGCTGAAGCTCCAGCCCCCTTTTTACTTTGCTTTTGTATTATGAGATAGGATCCCATGAGCCTGCTCAGGCTGGACTTGAACTCAGTAGCTAACACATCTCAATCTCACAATTCTCATGCCTCAGCCTTCTCAGCGACTCTAGGTTTAAAGACCTCTGCTGAGGACCAGCAAAACTTCTTTTTGGGGAGGGAGTGCTTGGGTTGGGTCTTCCTATGTAGCCTTGGCTATCCTGGAACTCTATTGAGACCAGTCTGGACTCAAGCTCACAGAGATCTGCCTGTCTCTGCCTCCTGAGTGCTGGGATTAAAGGCATACATCACTACACCTGGCCAAAAAGCCATTCTTTAAAAACAAATAGGATTTACTCATGCATATAAGTGTTGAACCTGCATGTATGTCTGTGCACCACTCACATGCCTGGAACTGAAGGCCAGAACTGGGCATTAGATCCCCTGGAACTAGAGTTTAAGATAGCCATGAGCCATCATGTGGGTGCTGGGAACCAAACCTAGAGTAGTCAGTGCTCTTAACCACTGAGCCAACCCTCCAGCCCCAAGAATTCATTCTTTTGGTTTAAGTTTTATTTTATTCTATGTGTGTGGATGTTTTGCCTGCATGTGTATCTGTGTACTGTGTACATGTAGTAGCCAGAAGAGGGAATCCTATTTCCTTAGAATTGGAGTTACAGGTGATTGTGAGCTGCCTTATGAGTGCTGGGAATTGAACCTGGGTCCTCTGCAAGAACAGCAAGAGCTCTTAACCACTGAGCCAACTCACTGAGTCATTGCTCTGGCCCCAAGAATTCACTCTTGAAGCAGCTGGTTCGCATGGGCCTCCTGAACTTGAAACACACAGACCCAAGCAGATGGGACCCGGTGCATGGGTTCTCCCTAGAGTCTCTCACTCTCACACAGATGCATCTACGCACGAGAGGCCCTGAGCCCCTGGCTGGCCCTTCCTTCTACTACAAATGGACCTTGCTCACAAAAGAGAGCAGAGTGCCAGTGAGAGGGCTCAGTGGGTAAAGGTGCTTGCTGCCAAGCCTGACAACCTGAGTTCAATCCCTGAGACCAACAAAGTGGAAGCAAAGAACCGAGCCACTTAAGTTGTCCTCCACACATGTGTCATGGCAAACACATGCCACTGTCACGACTATGCACGCACACACACATTAAAAAAATTAAGAGAGCATGGAATTCTATGAGAAATGATAAATAGAGCTTCATAAATCAGAGACATCCTGCCTGTAGCTACAGTGAGCAGCTGGTTTCTGAAAGAACCTGAATGGATACAAAGGACATTGCTAGCAACTAGCAACTAGTTAACCCAGGAACCCTCACGTGCCTTCCTCAGGCAAAGACTCAGGACATACTCTGTGCCAAGCACTGCCATGGGGATAAAGCCGCAGCCACAGTAGATTAATGCCCTTTGTCACGGTGCTCCTGTTATCCTAGAATACATCACTAGTCTCAGAAACAAGGAAGTGAAGGATACCGTAATGGAGGAAGGTGGGGGAGGGGCAGAAAGATATGGGGGACAGATACAACTCAGCAGGTTGTGGCTGGGCTCAGGACTTGGGAGATGAGAAGGGACCAGCATGGAAAACTGAGCTGGGAACACCAGAGAGGCCGTGAGAACTTGGGGACCAGCCTCAAGAAAGGAGGTGAGTCATCACAAGTGTGATGTCCCTGGCCCGGGACCTGGCTGTCGGCTCTATGATACAGAGCTGACTGGAGAACTTCACAAAAAGCTACGGGGTGAGTGCTGGGCATGCACCTCAGCAGACCAGAGCCAGGGAGTGTGGAAGGAGGCCTCTGCAGCCTAGAGAGTCAGACCAGGACAAAAGGGAGACAGAGTGGTCATCTTTGTCCCACGAACCCCCTTGTTCACTGCAGCCGATCAACCATCTTCGTGCGTCTCCACACCAACGGGAATCAGGAGCTGCAGTACCAGCCAGGGGATCACCTGGGTGTCTTCCCTGGTAACCATGAGGACCTTGTGAATGCACTCATTGAACGACTGGAGGATGCGCCGCCTGCCAACCACGTGGTGAAGGTGGAGATGCTGGAGGAGAGGAACACGGCTCTGGGTGAGGCTTCCCGCTGCACCTGCTGGAAAGCCCCGGAGGGCCTTGGCCCCCAGGTGGGCAGAGCAGCAGCCAGGGCATGGTTGGCCTATCCATCAGGGCTTCTTATCTCATTCCAGCCAACAAATGTGTCAGCGGTAGCCTCCTTCCTTTCCTTTTTTGTTTCCCCTTTCTTCTCTTCTTCCTTCCTCTCCTTGCTTCTGTTCTTCTCTCCCTCCCCCTCTCCCTCCCTCCTCTCCCTCCCTCTTTCTCCCTCCCTCCTTCTTCCTCCCCCTTCTCCTTTCCCTCTTCTCCCTCCCTCCTTCTTCCCTCCTTCCCCTCTTCTCCTCTTCTCCCTCCCCTCTTCTCCCTCCCTCCTCCTCCCTTCCCCTCCTCCCTCCCCCCTCCCTTTCTTTCCTTTTTTCTATGTAGACCAGGCTGATTTCCAACTTCCAATCCTCCCTCCTCAGCCTCCCAAGTGCTAGGACCACAGACACAAACCACCACAGCTGGTTCGAAGAACTTTCAAAGCCAATGGATCTCCAAGTTTTACCTTCCCCTTATAGACATGGGTGGGCTCCGGGCTCTAGTACAAGGAGCTGTGGTGGTCACACCTGACAGCCTGTGACACCGTGACTGTCACCTTGACAGGGGAGCTAACTAGAATGTGGGGATGGCATGCCATCTGTCAAGGTTCTCCTGCCAACCCTCTTGGAAGGAGCCACTGTGAAGAGACACGTCCCTCCCTTAGTGAACCCAACCCCACAAGAGTTCTCATGATAGACCAGCAGTTCCATGGCGTCTCATGGAAATTCTTATGGTGTCCATGGTAATGAGGGGGCAGGGGCTCATGTTCAAAAAGGACATAGAGGCAGAATAGCCTTCCCTCTTGGAAGAAGAGTTCTAGGACCCCTAGAAGATACCAGAATCCATGTATGCTCAAGTCCCTTATAGAAAAGGTGCTGTGTTCACATAACAATTATATACATTGTTGAATTTACCTAGCACTTATGCGAATTTTCCTGTATGCTTTAAACCCTCTCTAGATGGCTTATCCAATGTAATGTAAATGCTATATAAATAGTCACTATACTTTAGTGTTTAGGGAAGTAACAAGAAAAAAAATGTCTGCACAGTTTGGTAGAGATGAGATTACTTTTTGTTTTCATTGATTTCGTTCCTCGGTCAAATGCTCTGAAATGCAGAAGCCGTGAACATGAACAAGTATGCACGTGCATGCGTGCACATGCACACGCGCGCGTGCGCGCACACACACACACACACACACACACACACACACACACAGGAAAGCTGTGTGGACTTGGGCAGATCCCGCAACCTCTCTGTGCTTCCTTTGCCTCACCTGGAGTGATGACTCTGGTAAGGACTGACTGGAGCCCCATCCCTGCTGTGCCTCCCCAGGTGTCATCAGTAATTGGAAAGATGAATCTCGGCTCCCACCCTGCACCATCTTCCAGGCCTTCAAGTACTACCTGGACATCACCACGCCACCCACGCCCCTGCAGCTACAGCAGTTCGCCTCCCTGGCCACCAGTGAGAAAGAGAAGCAGCAGCTGCTGGTCCTCAGCAAGGTGGGTGGGTCCTGAGAGCCCTGCAAGGCCTTGGATTGGGAGCGCACTGAAAATGCTCTTCCAACTGTCCACAGCAGGTGGCAGTCTTGGGCAAGGGGCGTGTCCTCATTTGCATAGGGTCATCTCATTGGCTCGTTTGCTTTGTCTCCCTGGCTCTAAGGCCTGACAAATGGAGAGTGGCCGACCCCTCCTGAAACTCAGCAGGCTCTGGCCACCACAGTACATATCTGTAGTAACTCTTACACTTTCCTTTGTGATTTTGAGCTCTTGCCCACACCACCTTAACCAATGCTTGGAAGAAAAGGGAGCAGAGACTCTCGCAGCAGGTTTACATTGGTTCCCCAGTGTGATAACAATGGTGTTTTTCTGGGGCAGAATAGCTACCCCCCCAAAAAAAAAATGATGGCTAGATGAGAGACCTCTAGTTAAATGAATCCATTAGCTTAAGGACCTTTGTCTAGACACCATGATCGTGCCCGCCCCAAGCTGTTCATGGCCTTGCTCAAACGGTATCTAGGACTGGAGATGTGTGGCTCAGTAGGTAGAGCTCTTACCTAGCACACAGGAAGCCCTGGGTTTGGTCCCTGGTAACATAAACTAGACTTTGTAGTACGTGCCTGTTATTCCAGCACTTAGGACTTGGAGGTAGGAGGATCGTGAGTTTGAGGGCATCTTCAACTACGTAAAGAGTTCAATAACGAAAAGAAACAGGCTCAGTGTATAAAGGTACCTGCTGCCAATTCTAACAACCTGAGTTCAGTTCAGGATCCACATGAATGCTGGAAGGAAGTGCTCCTCCTGGAATCTGTCCTCTAAGCTCTGTGCACATGCGTGTGTGCAATGCATGTGTACAAACACGCACAAAATAATACACAAAAAATAAAAATATAGGCTAGAAAGATGTCTCTGCAGTTTTGAGCATCAGGGCTCTTGCAGAGGACCAGAGGACCAACGTTTTATTTTCAGTACATACATGGCAGCTCACAACTCCAGTCCCAGGGAATCAGACTACTTCTTCTGACCTCTTGGAATCCCCAGGCACACTCACGGTATACATACATGCATGCATACATACATGCATGCATGCATACACACATACATAAATACATGCAAGCAAAACATTCAGACACATAAAATAAATCTAAAATTTAAAAACTTACATAATTTAAAATAAAGACACTTACCTGCTCAGAGGGACCACCCAACACAGCCTTTTCCCCCAGATGGGGAGTCTCCTTCCCAGAAAACAAGTCCCGGGCAGAGGCCGTACCTTTTGCTATCCAGGAAGGGGGACTGGGGGAGGAGCAAGGGAGAGGCTCATTAGCAGGTGCATATTATCAAGAAATGTGAAAGTAAACACCAGAAGCCAGCTGGGACTCTGAAGTGGGGAGCTGGAGACAGATGGCCACGGGAGAGCAGGGGGGAGGGAGGGGGGAGGCGTCAATGCATCCAGAGCCTAGTGGGATTTTATACCATTTAGAATATGTATAATTTAGACTAGAAACTTGTGCTTAGCGGTGGTGGGGGTGAGTACGAAGAAGGAACATTTTGCATAATATTCTTTGAGGGAGAGAATTTCATATGAAGTCCATTTCTTCCTGAAAGCACAAAGTCAGCAGACAGGATAAATGAATGGAATTTTTTAAAGATTTATTTATTTTATGTATATGAGTACACTGTAGCTGTACAGATGGTTGTGAACCTTCATGTGGTTGCTGGGAATTGAATTCAGGACCTCTGCTCACTCCGGCCCCGCTCGCTCCAGCCCAAAGATTTATTTATTATTATATGTAAGTACACTGTAGCTGTCTTCAGACACACCAGAAGAGGACATCAGATTCCATTACAGATGGTTGTGAGCCACCATGTGGTTGTTGCGATTTGAACTCAGGACCTCTGGTAGAGCAGTCAGTGCTCTTAACTGCTGAGCCATCTCTAAAGCCCACAAATGGAATTGTCTAATTATTGTTCTCAGAGACACCTGTGAGAGAGAAAATGGGCCAGTAGGCAGAAGGAGCTGGGAGGAAATAGTCGACTGCAAAACAAAGCTGACCCCAGGGAAGAAGAAAGGGAAGGTTGGTCAGGTAGAAGTTTTCCAGCTTGCAATGTGGTTTCTGAAAAATTTGCCAAGGTCCTTGGGGGATTCCTAGAGCCAAAGTTGTCCCCTAGAAGGGATCACCTTGATGTGTCTCAAGCTTGAACATTCTGCAGGAATCTGTGCCCAGCAGCAGCACAGCTAGCTAATGAACACCGTTTCAGGTACCGGTCACTGCCCAGCGGAAGTCAGTGTTAGGTGCATGTCCATTCAGAGTCCTGCACTAGAGACTCTGTTGTGCTCTGAATGTGAAATGGAAGGCTGGAGAATTGGTTTGGTAGTTCAGAGAACTTGCTGCTCTTTCAGAGGCCCCGAGTTTGGTTCCCAGCATCCACAGCAGACAGCTCACAACTCTCTGTTAAGTCCAGCTCCAGGGGACTGGGGACTCTGGCCTCTGCTGGCTCCCACACTCAAGTGCACGTACTCACCTGGAGAAACATGCACATCTATATGTAATTTACACTAATAAAGATAAATCTTTGAATGTGCAGTGTTCCCACAGACTGCTGTAGTTTGAACACTTGGTCCCCCAACCCCACTGGTGGCACTGTTTGAGGTCATGGCACTTTCAATAGGCAGGGCCACCCTGGAAGGAGGGGTATTAGGGCTGGGCACTGAAGTCTCATAGCCCAGCCACATGTCCCTGTTTATTCCTGCTGTGTGTATGTGTGCACTAGGATGGCTGCTTCTTATGCCTGCAGCCACCTGGCCACCATGAATGCCTGTATCTCCTTGATTTGTAAACTGAAACCAATCCACCTTTCTATAGTTCACTTCTGGTCAGAGACTCAGATAACAAGCAAGAGAAGTTAGTAACGCAGCCTGCGGCAGCTGGAGGCCAGTGAGGCTCAGCCCTGGAAATAGAGACATTTAAAAACACCATTCCTGGGGCTGGAGAGGTGACTGTCCAGCTGGAGAACTTGCTGCTGTCCCTGCAAACACTGGAGTACATTTCTCAGCATCCACATCAGGGGACCCACACCATCTGTAATTCCAGCTCCAGGGACTCTGGCGCCCTCTTCTGGCCTCTGCAAGAAATCACACACATGCACACAGACCCACAGACACAAGACGCAAGACACACACACACACACACACACACACACACACAAATTATTTAAAACAAATCTTTTAAAATTATAAAAACTGGGCTGGAGAGGTGGCTCAGCCGTTAAGAGCACTGACTGTGCTTCCAGACGTCCTGAGTAGTTCAAATCCCAGTAACCACATGGTGGCTCACAACCATCTGTAATGAAATCTAATACGCTTTTCTGGGGTGTATGAAGACAGCTACAATGTGTACTTATATATAATAAATCTTTTTTTAAAGATGTATTTATTTTATGTATATGAGTACTCACTGTAGCTGTACAGATAGTTGTAAGCCTCCATCTGGGATGTTGGGAATTGACTTTTAGGACCTCTGCTCACTCCAGTCAACCCCGTTCACTCCAGTAGACCCCACTCACTCCAGTAGACACCACTCACTCCAGTAGACACCACTCACTCAGTCCCTGCATGCTCCAGCCCAAAGATTTATTTATTACTATACATAAGTACACTGTAGCTGTTTTCAGATGTGCCAGAAGAGGGTGTCAGATCTCACTACGGGTGGTTGTGAGCCACCATGTGGCTGCTGGGATTTGAACTCAGGACCTCTGGAAGAACAGTCAGTGCTCTTAACCACTGAGCCATCTCACCAGCCCAAAATCTTTAAAAAAAGAATAAAATTATAAAAACTGTTTTTACCTCACAGGTCACACAACACATGTGGTAGTCAAGGATTGTGCTGGCTAAAGTGTACCCTCCCAGTTCAGATGCAAAGCGTAGTCCTAGCTGACCAGGCCTCCGGGCCTCAGTGGCCTCATCTGAGAGATGGGATAATGATAGCCAGCTGCTACGGAGTGAGTGTCTATGCTCCCTAGAGTTCTAACATCGAAATTAAACTCCCCTGGTTAGATTTAACGTGTCACTTAACAAGGGGATGGCATTAATGGGGACTGGGCTGGGAATGAAGCTTGGTGGTCAGAGGGTAGAGTATGCACAGGACTGATTTGACCACTAGGACTGGCACTGCAAGAGGAGATAGAGAGAGAAGGGAGGGAAGGAAACGGGGGAAGGAGGAAGGAAGGAAGAAGGGGCGGGGCTTCTGCAAGGCAATTGAGCCGAAGACTGTACCCTCATAGATTAGATCAACAACTTCATAGAAATAAGCCAGGAAAACTGCCTCCCCCTTCTGCCATGTTAGAGCACATAGCCGGCACCACCTATGCACAGCAGATCCTCCCCAGACACCAGATCCGCCCAAGCCCCAGACACAGACCTCCAAGGATCTGCATGATAGGTTTCTCTTGAAGCAAATTCAACCAGCTTTTGGGTATTTCAGAATCTCCATGTGACCAAATACCCAATCAGAGACAACTTAAGGCAAGAAAGGTTTTCTTGGGCTTACGGTTCACAGGGTGCCATGGTCACGACAGGGAAGGTATGGTCACAGTCACACCGAGAGGGGGGCAGCTGCTTCCATTGCATCTGCAGTCAGGAAGCAGACAGTGAACAAGAAGACAGACTGGACTGTAATACTTGATGGCCACCCCCAATAACTCACTTCCTCCAGTGAGGCTTTGCCCTCTAAAGGTGCCACGATCTCCCAAAGCAGCACCGCCCGCTGAGAACAAAGTGTCCAAACACATGAGCATACGGGGGACAGCGCACACTTGAACCACAGCCAATAAAAGCCAGAGGCGCAATGCCCCACTGTAGGTACTGAATATCCTCAGGTCAGTTCTCCTCCTCCAGGCCCCACCAGAAATATGGGACCTTGACTCAAGGCCCCACTCTACTCTCTCTTGCCACAGGGACTCCAGGAATATGAGGAGTGGAAATGGGGCAAGAACCCCACAATGGTGGAGGTGCTGGAGGAGTTCCCATCCATCCAGATGCCAGCCACGCTTCTCCTCACGCAGCTGTCGCTGTTACAGCCTCGCTACTACTCCATCAGCTCCTCTCCAGACATGTACCCCGATGAGGTGCACCTCACCGTGGCCATTGTGTCCTATCACACCCGAGGTGCGGGTTTGGGGAAACTCTAACTGGGAGACCCTTAGGTATCTGGAGGCCTCTCCCTAAACTGCCTGTGGATGAGATCCCTAATCTTGCAGGATACTCCCAGCCAAGCCTGGGGATTAGAACAAAGACACACAGCAGGATGAGTGTCCCCATGACTGAGCTAGCCCTGAGTGTGGCTAGAAATAGGCAGGCTGTGCGTTTTGGAGCCGGAGTCCTGCTCTCACTGGCTTGATCTTCTCAGACCTCAAGTTGGGCATGTAGAACAGGCTTCCTCTACCTCGCCCAGCCCGCTGTGCAGCTCACAGGGGTATCTCCCATGCCTGGTTGGAGCTAAATAACACCAACACCCCTGTGATCTGTTCCCTTGTGACCAAGGAACTGAACTGTGCACTGCCTAGAGGCTCCGAGGCCTGGGTGAACAAACTATTCAGAGCACCTTGACCCAGGCCCACAAGTGGACAGTGTTTGAGTATTCACAACCAGACCAATCCAAACCCTGAGGACAAGCCAACCTAGGCTCACTCTGGTTGCGTTAGCTTTCAGAGGCAAGGATCCAGAACTGGGACTCCAGGGCGCGACACTTGGCACGAGACTTCCCTTGGGGGGCGAGGGTGAGGCTGGGAAGTGAGACGGTGCCTAACATAATGAGACGGGCCCTTTGCTCATCCTTTCAGATGGAGAAGGACCAGTTCACCATGGGGTGTGCTCCTCCTGGCTCAACCGAATACAGGCTGACGATGTAGTCCCATGCTTTGTGAGAGGGTAAGTGGCTGGCAAGGAGAGGTACTTGGTCATCTGCCATCAACACATTGATGGCACGTATTGGAGTGTATGAGGGACCAGCCTGAAGGGCTCTGGAGAGATGTCAGGCAAAGCAGGGGTGACAGCAATGTCCTGCATCATTCTGCATTGTTAGGGAGACAGGATCAAGGGACACACAGCCAGCTGGGTACCCCAGCAATACATACGTGTACACAACCATGAAATGATGGTCCCATCTTTCACAGGCAACACAGACCCGTGGGCAGTCTATCCTTAAAGACATAACAACCCAGATGCCCTCAAGGTGGAGGGAGAAAGGCATACCAGGTTGACCTTTTATTTTTTCATTTTTATTAACCAGCATATGTGTAGTATTTGAGTGTAGTCAAAGATGTGGAGGTCATAGGACAACCACGTGGAGTCAATTCTCCCCTTCTGCCTTTACGTAGATTTCAGGGATCAAACTGAGGTCATCCAGCTTGCAGAGCAGGTGTTCCATCTACTGAGACATCCCTCGGGTTATGCTTCTGCTTCTGGCTTTCATTCCAGTCTCTCAGAGATGGGGTGTTGTCCCCCCCCCCATTTTAAGGATGGTCCTGAGCTGGGACCCTCACCCCATAGATCAGTAGAAGCCCTGCTCCAACACTGACTTGGCCCACCGCTCTCTTCTCCTATTGAGGGCAGAGTGTCAGTCAGTGGTCTAGTCTACCTACTATCCACATCAGTCTCACAGAGCTGGTTTTTAGACCAGAGTGCTGTGCCCAGCCTGAACACTATAGCCCAGGATCCGACATGTTAGCAGCCCCAGGCAGCTCGTGTAGACACTGATGTCTGAAACCCCCTGATTAAAGACCTCATGGCCAATGAAAGACCGGTTCTCAAGACTAAACTAGATAGTTGAAATCAGGGGCTGGGGTGATGGCTCAGTGGGTCAGGTACCTAGTGTGCAAATGTGAGGACCTGAGTTCGAATCCCTAGCACCACTTAAGAGCCAGGCAGAGTGACACAGGCCTGTAACCCCAGTGGGTAGCCCCTGTGTTTGGTTGGGGAGACAGAGATGGATGAGCCCATAGAGAGCTGAGTGGCAGCTATCCAAGGTAAGTCAATGAGCTCCTGGTTCAGTGAAATACCCCGGCTCAGAAGTAAAGTGGAAAAATGATAGAAAGGCATTCAACATTGACCTCTGACCTGTGCATGCACATATATATATATACATACATATATATACACACATATATATATACATACTTATATACATATGTGTATACATGTGTATATATGAAATTTCATATATATATATATAAATTTTTTAAGTTAAAATTCAACCCAGGAGCTGAGTGGTAGTGGTGCATGCCTTTAATCCCAGCACTTGGGAGGCAGAGACTAGGCGGATTTCTGAGTTCGAGGCCAGCCTGGTCTACGGAGTGAGTTCCAGGACAACCAGGGCTACACGGAGAAACCCTGTCTGGAAAAAACAAAAATAAAATAAAAATAAAATAAAATTCAACCCAGGGTGATTTTACTCCCTCTGCCACCTTAGGGACATGTAATGACGCTCAAAGACATCTTGGGTTGTCATGACTGTAGAGTTACCCCTGACCTCAAGCTGGTAGGACTCAGAGTACCACTTGAACTACTACAGTGCACACAATAGCCCCTCAACAAAAGGGCCCCCATACCCAGAGCCAGAACACATGGAAAGTCCAGGTTAGCGCAAGCTCATTACCTGTGGGATTTAGCCTGATGAGAAACAGTGGGGAACGGAGGGAGAGCCAAACCCCAACAACCCTACATTTTCAATTCCTCTAGTCTATGAATTCTTACTCTAAAAGGGGGCCCATGGCTCCATTAGTCTCTCTAAGATGGCTGTCTGGGTTACCCTGGGCTCCATCATGGGGGTTGGAGCAGCACACAGAAAATCTTCTGTTTCTTCTTTGTCCAGTGCCCCCAGCTTCCACCTGCCTCGAAACCCCCAGGTGCCTTGCATCCTGGTTGGCCCAGGCACTGGCATTGCGCCCTTCCGAAGCTTTTGGCAACAGCGGCAATTTGACATCCAACACAAAGGTACAAACAAAACATTCCAAGGGCCACTGACCTGACCCCTGACCCAGAGAAAGATGGAAGGCCCCTGCTCCACCTCACTGCCTAGGGAGGGGAGGGGTGAGGAGGGGCTGTCACACTGATGTGGCCACAGGTGCCCTGAACAGCCACTCAAACAGACTTGCTACACAGCCTGTCCCAAGGGGCCTGAAATCTCATCCTCAGAGGACATCTCTTTGAATTAAGAGTTAGTCCTACAAGCCCAATATTCCGCCAAGGATAGTTGTGCATCCTTATCAAATGGGTTTGTGTGTGTGTGAGTGTGTGACTGCCTTGTGAATGGTCACTGACTGCCTTGTGAATGGTCACTGACTGCCTTGTGAATGGTCACAAGAATTAGGTCTTCCTATGTGAGATGAAGTGCAGGTTTGGGAGAAAAAGAGAAGCAATCCCCAGTTGCAGACTCATCAAACAAACAAGGAGTCCAACAGGACAAGATAGAAGAACAACACAAACACAAAGTTAAACCTAGACCAGGTGTTGGCATGTGTCTTTAACCCCAAGAGTCAGAGACTCACTCCATTCCACACTCCATTGTGGATCTCTGTGACTTTAGGCCAGCCTGGTCTACATAGTTCTGGGCCAGCAAGAATTAATATAGATAGATAGATAGATAGATAGATAGATAGATAGATAGATAGATAGATAGATAGATGGATGGATGGATGATGGATGATAGATACATAGATAATACATAGATATAATACATAGATATATGGTGGATGGATGGATGGATAGATGATAGATATGAGCTGTCTCCCACACTGAGCTGTGTTTCTGACAGAACAGTGACCCCAAGAGGTGGTTGCGGGTATTACCATTGGCCCACACACCAAATCTGATTCCCCAACTGCACATCAAACAACTGAAATAAAATATAGTCTGTATTAAGTGGAGAGGTAACTGACGGTTCAAGGGAAGCTGTATAGGGACTTCTAGAGAACACTATTTTATGTGAGATTTTCATGCCCAGGGGAACCCTAGGGTCCCCATTTCCCTTGCTTCCTAAGGAAGCTAGTGCTTCCATTTTCAAATGGGGAAACTGAAGTTCTGAGAGGGAGCTGGGGTGCTCAGGGTCACACAGAGCTGGGACTCAGATGCAGACAGTCAGGCTCCAGTCTGGGCTCTGGGCATTTTCTAATAGCAGTCGGCTGGGCATGTGAATGGAGTGAGACCAGGAAAGGAATGTCTAGGGAATGCCCCACTCCCCACAGGCTGTGCTTGTCTGTGTATGTAGATGCAAATGTATGGGTGCACCTGCATGTTTAACACCCTGATTCATGTATGTGAGCCTTCCTAGGCATGCATGTCATGCCCTGAGATCCCCGTACCCCAGCTCCTATAGCTTAACCACTGCCTACTTGGGCATCAGAGCCATCTGTGTTATGGGTCTTCCCGGTCCCCAGGAATGAATCCCTGCCCCATGGTTCTGGTCTTCGGGTGTCGACAATCCAAGATAGATCATATCTACAGAGAGGAGACCCTGCAGGCCAAGAACAAGGGCGTCTTCAGAGAGCTGTACACTGCCTATTCCCGGGAACCTGACAGGCCAAAGGTAACCTGGTCCACACCAGGATGAGTGCGCTTGTGCATGTCACATCACACATGCTCACACACATGCACACACAATGGCCCCACTTGAAACAATCTAGACTCACCCAGGAAGAGAGACTCGAGGGGGATTGTCTGGACTAGCATTGGGTTAATCAAGGTGGGACGGCTCAGTCTGAATGCACAGAGCATCATTTCACAGCCAGGACCCTGGACTGAATGAAAGGCAGGAGAGAGTGAGCACTGAGCTCATGTATCCGTTTCTCTGCCCTTGACTGCGGATGTGACTAACTGCTTCACATTCCTACCACTGTGGCGTCCCCACAATGACGCACACAAACTTAAAACCAACCCTGTCTCCCCAAGTTGCTTTCATCAGGGTATTTCATCATGATGGAACAGAAACGAAGACACCCCACTTATGACTGTGTAACCCCCCGACCCCCAAACCTGCTCTGTCCTCAGAAATCCTGGTGCGGGACTGAGTCCCTTGAAAATATTTAACATCTACATAATATGATATTGCTATGTGTAACCCAGGCTGGCACAGAACTCATTCTTTTAGCTTAACCCAGTCTAAAATTTGTAATCCTTTTTGCCTCTACCTCCAAATGATTAGAGGTGAATTATATACTTTAACACATGGTATTACCATGTTGTGTATATCTCTAACAATTAAAAAAATAAACTTTTAGCCGGGCAGTGGTGGCACACGCCTTTAATCCCAGCACTTGGGAGGAAGAGGCAGGCAAATTTCTAAGTTTGAGGCCAGCCTGGTCTATAGAGTGAGTACCAGGACAGCCAGGGCTACACAGAGAAACCCTGTCTTGAATAAATAAATAAATAAATAAATAGATAAATAAATAAATAAATATAAATAAATAATAAACTTTTAAATAGGGCCTAGGTGAGCATGATAGCCCACAGCTATAATCCCAGTACTTGGGAGGCTAAGGCAAAAAAATCTTGAGTTCAAGGCCAGCCTGAACTACACAGTAATACTAGTATCAAAAAAAAAATTAATGAGCTAAAATTTAAAAAGCTCAAAATATATTTATTTGACAGTCCACAAGAGACAACAGTGATTGGAATAAACATGGGCCATGGAACTGGTACTCTAACTGCTGGGCTTGGGGCAATTTGGAGATCCGCGGGACCAGCCTAGGACCTATGACATGGGAGAACAGTCAGGGGATATGGAAGGGGGCTGTTTGGCACCTCAGGGGTGGCGGTCATCAGCAGAAATTACCAGCTAAATGGCAGCCACATATAGGAGTTTCTGGCCCACTAAACAAACCCTGCAATGGGCCACCTCTGTGCTCAGCTCGCAAGCTTCTAGCCTGCCCTTCACCTCCATCCTTGCTGGGATAGCCAGCTTATTGAGGAGGTGGGAGGGGGCATGGAGGCTGGCAGCCCCTTACTTTGCCCATCCTTGGCTTTCTGACCTGAGTTTCTCTGACCCAACTATGACCACCACCCCTCGGGAAAAGAAGAAGGAAGCTAAGGCCCTTACATTTCAGTTACTTGTCTCATGGCTGGGACAAAATACTTGATGACAGCTGCTTAAACAAGGAAGGTTTCACTGGGACCCACCGTTAGGAAATGCAGGCTACAGTCCATCATGGCGAGGAGGGCATGGTAGTAGGGACCTGAACCAGAGGGTCACATTTGCAGTTGCAGTCTGTGAGCAGAGAGAGAAATGAATGCTGGTACCCGGCTTGATTCCTCCTTTTATCCACCAAGAACCCCAGCCTGTGGAACAACACCACCCATTTTCATACTGGGTTTACCCACCTTCATTAACTCAGTCTAGAGACTCCCTCACGGACACACCCCAAGTTTTGTCTCCTAGACAACTCAAGGTCTTGTCAAGTTGACAGTCAAGATGAACCATACATTCTGGGGTGCTCCCCCAGATCTAGGGAGTATTCTCCCAGCTCCCCAGAGGTCCTCAGCAGTCAAGCTCCAGCTACCCAAAGCTGGAATCAGCTCATTCGCACATAGTTTTCTAGTCCCTCATCCCATTCTCCTGAGGTTAGTTCACAAAATAGCTCCCTACCCACAAGCCCCTGCTTTCTAGTGGACTGAGCACAGAAGCCCTACCCGCGGTGGGTGGAGCACAGAAACCTCTCACAGTGGCCATAGCTCACATACTCGTCTTTTACAGAAATATGTTCAGGATGTGCTGCAGGAACAGCTGGCTGAGTCTGTGTACCGCGCCCTGAAGGAGCAAGGAGGCCACATTTATGTCTGTGGGGATGTTACCATGGCCGCCGATGTCCTCAAAGCCATCCAACGCATAATGACCCAGCAGGGGAAACTCTCAGAGGAGGATGCTGGTGTGTTTATCAGCAGGCTGAGGGTGAGTGGCAGCTGGCAACCAGCATCCAGAAGTTTCCTCTCTTCTAACCTGTACCATAACTCAGAGAGCTCCATCTGACCTTACAACTGGGCTTATACCTAGCCTCGATCGAGAGAGGGATGGACAGCCAGGCATGCAGGAACACACAGGCTTTAGTATCTGACACTAGGTGGGCCTGTGGGGAGTTTTAGAGATGCAATCCTAACTCAGCACTTCCTGAACCCCTGTGCGATTGATTGCATATGATTGGCACTTCATGAAAAGACTCGTCCACCAGGTTGTGGTGTACATCTTTAATCCCAGCTCTCTGGAGGAAGAGGCAGGCAGATCTCTGTGAGTTCAAGGCCAGCCTGGTCTGCAGAGGGAGTTTCAGGGCAACAGGATGAAATGGAGAAACCCTGTCTTGCAAAAACAAACAAACAAACAGAAAGGCACATCCAAAGAGTGCAGGTGGAACTGAAGCCCGCTATGCTTGATTTCTAAACCATGCAGTTAACGTGGGGTGTGACTGCCCTGCAGGACAAGCCTTGTCTGACTGTGCTCAAATGCTAGGTTAGCAGCCATGACAGTTTCCCAACAGAGTCCCAACTACGGCACAGATTACCTCCCCCAAGAGAAACTGAATCCCAGAGGCGGTCCCATCCCACCATGACTTCTTAAATGAACAACGATCAATGTTCAGTGGCAGAGGGCCATGAATATGTCATGGTGCACATGTGGAAGTCAGAGGACACCTTGCAGAGTATTCTCTTTCTAGCGTGTGGGTCTTAGGGACCCAACTCATGTCATCAGGCTTGGTGGCAAGCGCCTTTACCAGCTGAGCCATCTTAGTGACCCCAGTCAGTAGCCAAACATTTTTCTAGACACTCTTCTCTAACCTTGATTCTAAAGCCCAATGAGGGGCGGGGGCTGTAGAGAGGGCTCGGCAGGAAAGGTGCTTGCAGTGCAAGCATGAAGACTGGAGTTCAAATCCCCAGCACTTACATAAATGCCAGATGGGCATGACAGCCTGTCTAGACTCCCAGCACACATGGAAGTAAGAGGTGGGGCTTGCCCAGAGCAAGCTGGCCAGTGAGACTAGCTGAATCGTGAGCTCTAGGCTCAGGTGAGACACCCTGCCTCAGTACATAAAATGAAGAGACCAAGAAAGACACCCATTGTCATCCTCTGGCCTCCATAATGCACACGAGGATACAAACACATTCAGGGGGCGGGGGGACAGGGGGACATGCCAGGTAAGAGGGATGCTGTATGGCCTGACACACCCTTGACGCAGTCCCCTGGGAACACTTGTATAGCTTCCCAGGATCTTTGCAAAATAGGGCAGAGAAACCTCCTCCACTGGAAATGAATGAACCACTCCCTCCAGATGTGTGCCTTGATGCAGGAGCAGGGTACTAGAACCAAATATACCATGGGCCCTACTAGCTAAGCCAGGCTCCTAACCACTGCCCTCATCGGGAATATGATGACTCTCCTCCCAACCACCAAAACATCTCTCTTAAATAATAACATACTTTTTTTTCCCCCTTCCCTTTCTCCCTCTTGCTCTGGCCCCACTCACTCCAGGCCCCATTCACTCCACCCCCTGCCCCTTCATGCTCCAGGCCCAAATAATAATAATTTTTTTGTGTTTTGGTTTTTTTTTTCTTTTTCGAGACAGGGTTTCTCTGTGTAGCCCCGACTTTCCTGGAACTCACTCTGTAGACCAGGCTGGCTTCAAACTCGGAGATCTGCCTGCCTCTGCCTCCCAAGTACTGGGATTAAAGGTGTTTGCCATCACTGTCCTGGCTTCTTAACTGACCAACCCACCCCTCACTTTTGCCAAGGGGGCTCCCATCACTTATGACTCTGCCCCCACTGCCTCCCCATGCTGGAGACAAAACCCAGGGTCTTGTGCATGCTGAGGAAGCGCTGTACCACAGACTACTTCCCCAGCCCCACAGTCACCCTCCTTTCTCTCCATCTGCTGGTACCAATCAGTTGGAGCGTTTTATACTTAATGCAGGCTTGCTGGTGTAAGGGTCTGAAAATCGCTAGAGGAAGACCCCAGACTTAGTATGCAAAGACAGAGAGCATTTATTCTGTAGAAACGACCAGCATATGGGGATCAACCCTTTTTCAAAATTGCAACCCCCTGACAAAGGCATACCAGCTTCTTACAGGGATCTGACGGAACTCTCTACAAGTTTGAGAAGATTAGGTAATCTCTACTGTGATTGGCAGGGGCCAAAACATGAGAGTGACATTAGTAGAACTTTGATTGGCTACTGTGTTAGTTCCTCTATATTCAGAGAGTGGGTTAGGTAATCTAAACTTTTATTGGTAGGTGCTGGGGAGGTCACAGGGGTCGGCTTCTGATTAGCTTGTGCCAGGTGGTCAGTGGTCTGCATTCCTGTGTCATGATGAGCTAGGGCTGCCCAGCACAGATGGCCCATCCTGAGATAAGATATTTCCCCATTCTTGTGGTTATCCCCAGGCTGTTCTCTGGGAGGGGGGCAGGGTTTATGACCTTTCTGGATTTTATGGTCTGTTCCCAGAGCAGCTGGTGTCTTAAGGCCTAGTTCCTGGGACTTATGGTCTGTTCCTGGAGCTGATGCCTTTCCACCTTTTTTTTCAAAACCAGGC
The DNA here is from genome assembly GCF_008632895.1 of Mastomys coucha. Lineage (NCBI taxonomy): Eukaryota > Metazoa > Chordata > Mammalia > Rodentia > Muridae > Mastomys > Mastomys coucha. The sequence goes on from NW_022196905.1 coordinate 111,324,491, forward strand.
CTGGTCCTTAAATGGAGATAAATGGGGTTTATGTTATCCTTTCACGGGATCCGAACTCTCGGGGGTGAGTTGGAAAGAAGAGAGACAGAATTAAAGCTTCCTTCAGGCCTCCTCCATCCTTCTATGCTCAGAATCCTCAAGGCAGCCACCCCCTTTATAACAATACTCATCCCATAGATTCTTTGCCACCCAGGCACAAAAGGACAGAGCACTGCTAGCCACAGCCTTAGAGAGCAAAGGTACCCCAGGACCTTCAGCCCAGCCTTTGTCTTGTTTAGGTGTATGCTCTCCCATGTACCACTCTGTCTGTCCCTCTTCAAGCCCTTCCCTGCCGTTTGATCCACTCCCTGACTGTTTCTGTCCATAGGATGACAACCGATATCACGAGGACATCTTTGGAGTCACCCTCAGAACGTATGAAGTGACCAACCGCCTTAGATCTGAGTCCATCGCCTTCATTGAAGAGAGCAAAAAAGATACAGACGAGTAAGTCATGTCCAGGCCTGGGGGAGGGGCTACAGCTGGTCTGGTGGGAGCCCCAGACCAAAATGGCGGGGGGGGGGAGGGGGCAGGGGGAGGTGTTGTCCCAGACCAAAATGCGTGGTTGTGATCCTGCTGCTACCTGGGCTGAAGGTTGCCCATTTGAGGCCAGCTTGAGCTACACATGGAGACTTCCTCTCAATAAAACAGAAGAAAGGGGTGCACATTCCCAAGCGACCCCAGTCCTGTGAGTCTGACCTTCAAAATTAGGGCAGAGTGGTTAGCAAGCCCTCTGGGGACTCCAAGGATCCAGACTGTGATAGTGCCTGCTCTGAACACCTGTCTAGAGTACCCCCTTGTGGAAAGATAGTTTCCACCAACGACCATTGTAGCTCTTGATGCTCCTCCCCCCACCCCTACCCCAGAAGTCATAGGGGACATTCTCATGGATGCAGTTAAAACAGATAGTATCTTGACAGTTTGACTCAGCCTTTAGGAATTGCTGGAAGCAGCCTGAAGCAGTGGTGTGGAGTCTCATTCTTTAAACCTCCCCTATGGGGAAGCAGCAAAAAAAACCAGTGTGTTGATGCCCGCCCCCATCCTGAGCCCCCGCCCCTCCCCCCT
>NW_022196905.1:111325741-111329766 GCF_008632895.1 Mastomys coucha
CCCCGCACATGCCCCTTCAAGCAGGAGGGACTCAGCTCTCTCTTTCCCAGTCAGAATGGCTGTTACCTGAGCCTCCTCCCTCTCTCTCCTTCAGACAACTCAGCTGTCTCCACTCTGTCCATTTCAGTTTATGTTATTGCTGTGTGTGCATCCATGTGTGTGCAGGTCCCTGGAGAGTTAGGGGCAATCATGAAATGCCCCACCTAGGTCCTAGGAACCCAACTTAAGTTCTCTGGAAGAGCAGCAAGTACTTTTGAAGTGTTGAGACATCTCTCCCGATGTGTCTGGTCTGTCTATGGTTGGTTTGGGGTTTGCTTTTCGAAGCAGAGTATGTACGACCTGGGCTGGTCTGAACTTGCTTTCCTCCAGCTTCTGTCTCCCAAGCGTTAGGATTACAGGTGCACTGTCACAGCCTGATCCCCAAAGAAAGCTAAGGAGCCTGGTTTCCACACCACTAACGTCTTCTCTTGTCCAACAGGGTTTTCAGCTCCTAACTGGATCCTCCTGCCCCATGGGATGTGGGGTGGCTGCCCCAAGTGCCCAAGCGAGGGTGGCCGCAGGTTGACTAAAAGTGGACACACACGGCTGAACCTTCCCCACGGACCCTGAGTGGCCCCACCCTTCCTCTTGTCCTGTTGCTATGTCCTGGTCCTTCTTCCGCTCTGGGCTCTCTCAGCCCCAACCCTGGGTTTTCTCCTAGACTCTTGGGCTGTGATGCATCACCCTTGTACCCTGCAGTGGCTCTTACAAACCGCATCCTCCCTACCTGCTTGCTACCAAGGACAGGTTGCGGTGCATGAAACCACTGGGTCATGGCTGTCACTCCTGTTGGGGTCTAAAGGTGGCTGGCACTGGGCCTCAGACCACCCTGAGCCAGTCTCTTGCCCACTTCAGCCCCTTTCCATCCCCTTTATATGACACATGTGTGTGTGTGTGTGTGTGTGTGTGTGTGTGTGTGTATGTGTGTGTGTATGTATGTGTGTGTGTGAGAGAGAGAGAGAGAGAGAGTGCAAGAGCCGGAGCCCTAGGTCATTCTCTGTCCTTTTGCCTGCACATTTGTGCTGACCTTACCCGTGAGTCCAACTGCCTTCGTGAAAGATGTTGCGTGCCACGAAACATGTTCCTAGATATTGTTAATCCCACCCATGTCCACCATGACAGGCCTGTGTCAGCCTCCCTGAAACACATCAAGCCCCCTTATTAATCACAGACACACATGGAGAGGAAGGTGTGTCCCTGTGGAGGACCCAACCACAGAATCCGAGGTGTTCAGAGTCTGACCCTCTCAGCAGAGGTCTGTCTGGGAAATGTAACCAGACAGTGGATGGGCCAAGCCCCTTCCCATTCTCACCAACCCCAGCTGGGGCCACAGGATGTTCAGCTGTCTTCCCCAGGCAACCCGTGCCGTGCCAAAAAGCATGCTGGGAGTAAGGTCTTTGCCATCATGGGTATTTGGGTAACTCTTCTAAGTTTGTCCTCATTGAATGGATGGATGGGCCTTTTTAGTGCTTTGGAGCCTTGGCAGGTGTCAGAAAGGAATAGAGCAGCTGCTTTTCATGCCTCCTGCTTGACAGTAATCCCTTTTCCCCCAAAACGAGCGGCGTAGGCAACAGAATTCTAGCCATGACCAGTTGGCCCTCAGGGGTGACCGTCTCTGAGGCACTATGGTGGTCCCTTATCTGATTAAACAAATAAATAATAAAAGTTACATCAGACAGTACTGACAGACAGTCAAGAAACCCCACCAGGGTCCCCAGGCTCAAGAGATTGGCTCTGGGGTCCCATGTTCTGTGCTCCTGTTTGGTTTTGTGAAGGAAGAAAAACAAAACACAACACAACCATTTCCTCTATGTCCTGAGCTAGGGCCTGCTATCCTAATGCTAAGGATGAGGGCTGTCAATAGAAAAATGCTGAAGACTTCACAGCTGTGGGGTCCAAAACCCGAAGGGCTCCAATCCCACCCACTTTCTCTCTCTGTCTTTGTCTTTCTTTTCCTTCCTTTCCTTTTTCCTTTTCCTGCAGGATCTCCTGTTACCCAGGCTGACTTCAAACTCCTAACACAACCACATCCAGTTTATGATTCTGCCAGAGGCTCAAAGCCAGGACCTCCTGCATGCTGGGCAAGCACTCTACCAACCAAGCTACATTCCCAGCCTTCAGTCCCCACCCCTGAGTTCAGAGACAGGTCTCATGTAGCACTGGACAACCCTGCCTCATCCCATCACTAGCATGTAGACCTGGTCCTAGTTGGAATCTCACCTGGCCTACGTTAGTACCAGTGTTTCCTACTGGATCTCCCATGCCTGTGGAGACTAAGCCCCTAGTACCCCAGAGGGTCACTTCTCCCATGCCTGTGGAGACTAAGCCCCTAGCACCCCAGAGGGTCACTTCCATCTTCCCTTTTCTTCTGTAGCCCAAAGGTAAGGCAGTGACCTCCTACTGACCTCCAACACAGTCCTAGGGATGGTCTTCTCAACCTTTCAAACCTCTGGGGATGCTTGAGATGTAGCTGATTCCCCAGATCTGAACTGCTGTGTCCAACCTCCATTGAAGAGTCTTCTCTCTCTCTCTCTCTGCAAGCCAAGCTGCATGCACCCATGCATGAGTGGTACTTGCACCTCTGAATAAGGAATGCTTCCTCTGTGACAGGCTTCTCCCCATCCCCACCTCCACCTCTACCCCCGGATATCTCAGTGCTGCCAGTAGCAAGTGGACAGATGGAAGCCCCATGTCATTTGCCAGAGTCCAAAGACAGGATTACATAACCTGGTACAAAGAGGGACTTATCAGTGCTAGGGATGGGACCCAGGACCTCACCCACGCCAGGCTGAGCTTTGTCCCCAACCCCCAAGAGAGAATATTTCTAAAAGCTATTTGAAGTCTTGACACTGGCAACTTCCTCAGCTCCTGGCTAGAAGGCTGGAGATGAGCTGGAGACCCTGCTCTCCTTTTCCAAAATGCCCTAAGTAGCTTATCCAAAGGTGGTCGTCAGGGGTGGGTCAATACCGCCCTCTGCTGGTTGTTTTTAGTTCAAGCCCACAGCAACAAAGTATGGCTTAGAATAGGAGACAGGAGTGGGTGAGCTTAGCAAGTTTGTTTACCTTGCCTTCTGAGGTTGGCAGTGGCTCCACACCCATTTCACAAGAGTAGGTTTGCCCATTATGTTCTCTGCTATTCCTGTGGCCACTGTCCCCAAGAAGTTCAGCCCATGGGAGAGGAGAGAGGGCTTCCCTGCATGTCCTTGGAGAAAGCAGGTGACTTTCTTGAAGGGGAGGGGGGGCGACGTTTAGGTCTCACTATGATGTAAGCAGACCTGACCCACATTCTGTTGCTGCCTCGTTTATGCAGAAGGTCTGATTCCAGATTGTACCTGAGCAAGACGATGCTCCACGACAGTACCAAGCCAAACTCTGATAAGCTTCCATCTTCCCTTTTCTTTATACCACCTTCAGCTTCCATGGCTGGTAGACAGCACCTCCGTCCCAACAGCAAGATTACTGACATCACTAGCTTGAGGGAGAGGAGAGGCAGGCAGAGTCACAGATTCTTAGGCTAAGTCAGCAAGACCTGGTACTGGTCTGTGGTAGAGAGTGAAGACAGAGTAGAGAGATCCCAGCCCTGGGTAGAGAAGGAAGTTGAGTAGGCCTGGGTACAGAGGGAAAAGGCCGAATTGGCCAGAAAACACAGGACCAAAGCCTATCAAAGCCTCCTGCTTCAAGGATACAAGAGTGGAGATTTTGTTCCAGTCCAAGGCAAAATGGAAGGCTTCTGACCCTGATGATTGAAACCTACCCCATCCTTTCGGGGCCCTCCCCCTCTCTCTATCTCTGTCTATCACACACGCGCACACACAGCCTTTCATTGGAAGCTATGGGCTTCCAGGTTAAGTTCAGCTAAGGGGACCCAATGCAGACACCCTTCATGGACAGGGTTCAGCCTTGGGAGGTCCAGGCCGGCTGGCTCGCGCTCGCTCTTGCTCTCTCTTTCTCCCTCCCTCCCTCCCTCCCTCCCTCCCTCCCTCTCTC
>NW_022196905.1:111329955-111344696 GCF_008632895.1 Mastomys coucha
TCTCTTCTCCCCCTCTCTCTCCTCCTCTCTCTCTCTCCCTCCCTCTCTCTCTCTTTCACTGCCAGGCCCCACCTAGAGGGAAAAGCACCCCAAAGGAGAAGTTGACCATATCATGCCTTAAGCAGGGGAACCCAAGGACCCCAGGGAATCTGTTTTCTATTACAAATCTGACATCTTAATCCCCAGTGGCCAAATACTCCAAAATCTAAAATGCTTTGAGCACCAACAGGATACCACAAGCAAAAACTTTAGTTTATCTACAAAAAGTATTTAAAAGAATACATAGACTGGACACGAAGCTCAAGGGTAGAGCTCGCCTAACATGCTGTCCTGGATCCAATCCCAGCACGGCAAACATTGCCTCATGCTGTCTGTGTAAGGTGTCTGTGTGAAACATAAATGAATTTCATTAGAGGGGGCTACCATCTGCCAAATACCCCATCACGAATATGCAAATATTACAAAATCGAAAATCTGAAACACTTCTTGTTGCAAGAATTTCAGCAACGTACGTCAACCTATCTGAGACAAGGGTGACACCGGGTGAGTGTTCCTCAGCTGTGTGTATGAATTTGTTTGGTTCAGACATATCTGAGTGGTTCTGGATAACTGGGCATCTCCGAGCCAGGGCAGTCAGTTTCTAATGAGGTGTCCCTGGACGGCTGAAGCGAGGTTGACTTTAGGAACTGATGACCTCTGTCTGCTAGACGAGTCAGGACAGGAACTCACCTCTAGGAGATTCTAGTCAGGAGCCTACTAACCATGCTGCCATGTTGTTTAGAGCTGGAGGAGTCTTCATAGCCCGGCTGTCTTGGGTATTGCAGGATACCGACTGAGCAGCATCCTGTGACCTTTGCTACTAGATGCCATTAGCAACCTCCTGCTGTGTGTGACAGTCACAAAGGTCACCAGAAAGTAGTGAATGCTCCCTTGGAAGGCAGGCAGGACCTTCAACCACTGGACCAAGAAGTCATTGCTTTTGGGTCTCGGGGGCCATCTAACTGTCTACCTGATGCTGTGGGGTTTCTGCTTACAGATCTAGAGAAGGTGAGCAGAGCCTGCCTCAGTTCAATGGTTGCTTTTCTTACCTTCTTCAAACTGAGATCCAAAAGCTTTTTGGAAGATGATAGAGCAAAGCCCCCAAGCCAGAGGGTGGCTACGAGGCTTTTAGAGGCACCTTCTCTCAAGCTGGGCCTGAGGTTATCCCCATCCCCCCTCTGTGCCCTGAGCTCTGTCTCCTCACTTTTGCTATTGTGTTGTCTTTGTGACTGTATGACTGACCCACTCCAGGCTCAGCAGTTGCTTGCTGTAAGTCCCAAGTCCAACATGGAGGTCAGGTTACATCCAGAGGTGTTCACTGTGGGGTGACAGGGAGCCCAGGGTTCCATCTCACCACCTATAAGCTGTCAGAAACTCAGATGCCCCCACCCACCTCTGGCATCTCTATGCTGCTAATCTCTGCCACGTGTCCCGTGTGCTCCAGCGCCGCCGCTGCCCCCCACTCCACATCCTCTGTGAGGTTGTCCAGGCTGTGTCCTCGCATGCTTCTCTTCTATATAACCCTCATCTTCTCATTTTATGGGATTCAACACAAAGTCTACTTATGCTTGTTTGCATTATGGTTAAACTATTAAAAAAAAGTGGATTCACTCTGCCGGCTGGTGTCTTTTGTTGTACTAGGTTGGAATGTCACGCCTCCCCTTATCAAGGTCATGGGCTGGGTATCCATCCAGGGAAACTTAACACTGAGACTAGAGAAAGCAGATACAGGGTGCCCTGTTGGAAAAATGAAGATTCTCAGATCCTGATTTGGGACCAGGAAACTGGATTTTATCTTTCTGTCCCTCTTGGGTCACTGTACTCTTTAGCCAAATGACCACAGAGGACATTCCTGGATGCTACTGGCAGGATGGAGGGATGGACTGTGTGCAGTCTCCATGTACAGCCACCCTCCTCACAATACCCCTCCTCTCAGTCACAGCCATAGCCACAGCCATGGAAGGGGCCCACCACTCAGCCAGTCACAGCCATGGAAGGGGCCCACCACTCAGCCAGTCACAGCCATGGAAGGGGCCCACCACTCTGTCACAGCCACAGCCATGGAAGGGCCCACCACTCAGCCAGTCACAGCCATGGAAGGGGCCCGCCACTCAGCCCTTCCTCCATAGATCAGCCCTGAAGACCCCAGAGCTCAAACCTGGATGGTTTCAGGCCCAGCTTCACAGGAAAGAGACCTATAAGGAGGCTGGAAAGATGGCCCAGTGGTGAAGAGCACTAGGTACTTTTGCAGAGGACTCAGGTTCATTTCTCAATGCCCACATGGCAGCCCATAGCCACCTACAACTCCAGTTCCAGAGCATTTAATGCCCTCTTCTGACCTCCACAGGCACCAGGCATGCATGTGGTGTACAGACATATGCAGGCAAAACATTCGTATACATATAATATTTTTTTAATTTAAAGCCCCTACAAGTGCCTGATGGAGAGGCCCTTAGATGCCATGATTATGCAGTTATTATAATAGGATGGATGGGTGATATGGGGAAGGGGGATATGTCTTCACACACTCTTCTCCATACATCTCCAAAGGCAGTCACACCAATTTCCTGGGCTCCGCAGCACCAAGTGACATAGTTCCATAGGTAAAGTCCTGTAATGGCTGGTTTTATGTGCCAACTTGACACAGGCTGGAGTTATCACAGAGAAGGGAGCTTCAGTTGGGGAAGTGCCTCCATGAGGTCCAGCTGTGGGGCATTTTCTCAATTAGTGACCAAGGGTGGGAGGGCCCCTTGGGGATGGTGCCATCCCTGGGCTGGAAGTCTTGGGTTCTATAAGAGAGCAGGCTGAGCAAGCCAGGAGAAGCAAGCCAGTAAGGAACATCCCTCCATGGCCTCTGCATCAGCTCCTGCTTCCTGACCTGCTTGAGTTCTAGTCCTGACTTTCTTTGGTGATCAACAGCAATGTGGAAGTGTAAGCTGAATAAACCCTTTCCTCCACAACTTGCTTCTTGGTCATAATGTTTTGTACAGGAATAGAAACCCTGACTAAGACAAGTCCTTACTAAATCTGATGATCAATCCCTGGGCCCCACATGGTGGAAGGAGAGAACTGAGTCCTGAAAGTTTAGCCTTCACATACACACTGTAGCACGCACACACACACACACACACACACACACACACACACACACACACAGAGTTCCCAACTCCTTAGTCCTGTCCCTGAACCTCCCATTCAAGATCCAGTGCAAGATGAAGGTCAGCTACGGAGCAGTAGCCAGACCAGACCATTCATCCCAAGTTCTTTGCTAAGCCACAGAAGATATTAGCCAATTAGCCCAATGGCTAATGGTGATGAAAAGCCAGCCTTCACAGGATGCTTTGGTGTGTACAGTCTTGTGTCACTTAAGGGCAGGATACATCCTGCTATGTAGCATATCACTCTTCATTCTAATCCAAAGCTTGGGAAACTAAGGCATAGAGAGACCAAGCAGCTTGTACAATGTCAACCATAGTAAATGACAGAGTTGGGATCATCCTGTCCAGCCTCAGAACCTGCATTCTAATCTGCTATGTTGGTTATTTGCTGAGACATCTGATTGTGGTTTGAATCCTCCACTTCCTAACTGTGTAACTTTGGATAAGGGACTCAACTTCTCTGTGTCTTTATTTCTTCATCATAAAATATGTTGGTTATAGGTTGTTAGATTATAATAGAATTAAAAGAGTTCTCATGTGCAATGCATGGATGGGATGGAACAGGAAGGGATGGGACAGGAAGGGGTGGAATAGAAAGGGAAAGGATGGAACATAAAGGGATGGATGGGATGGGACAGAAAGGGAAGAGAAGGGATGGGAGAGGAGGGATGGGACAGGAAGGGAAGGGATGGGACAGGAAGGGAAGGGAAGGGATGGGAGAGGAGGGATGGGACAGGAAGGGAAGGGATGGGACAGGAAGGGAAGGGAAGGGAAGGGATGGGAGAGGAGGGATGGGACAGAAAGGGAAGGGATGGGACAGGAAGGGAAGGGAAGGGAAGGGATGGGAGAGGAGGGATGGGACAGGAATGGCATTGAGTGAGTCTGATAGGGAAATAAATAGGCCTGAATTCTGCCTCTTCCCGTTTCCCCAGCTTATTTCTCTCTGGGTGTGAGCAGCCTCTCTCTGAAGCAATATGATACTTAAATACTAATTTTTCTCTGGCCTTTCATGGGGGGAACCATATATAGAGCCAATTCCTGAAATTTCCCCCAGCTGCCCAGGCCTCCACATCTGCATGTTTAACCAGTTTCCCACTTAACACCTACTCAGGCTGGAATTTTGTCAGGTCCAGCCTGAGAGTTGGCCAAGGGCAACCAAACAGGATATGTCTCCCAATGGTATATCACTCCTGTTGCCTAGCAACCAGGTGACCATTTTAAGTTTACCCCAAAACAGAACCTTTGCAAGCACAAGTCAAGGAAGAAACAGGGCCGGCAAAGGCACATGGTATGGGGCAGGGAAGGTAAGAATATGTTAAGTCACTGGAGATCAGTCTTAGAGCAGCCGTTCTCAACCTGTGGGTCACAACCCCTTTGTGGGTCAGACAACACTTTCACAGGGGTCATCTAAAACCAGTGGGAAATGCAGATTAGCATCCAAAAGAGTACCCACATTACAGCTATGAAGTCACAATGAAAATAATGTTGTGGTTGGGGTCACTACAACACGAGGAACTGAGTTAAAGGGTCACAGTGTTAGGAAGGTTGAGAACCACTGCTCTAGGTATGGGCTTCCCAGGGGTGGGATGGGGGGTGGCTCAGTAGGTAGGCTGCTGGCCACAAGACTGATGACTAGAGTTCCATCCCTAGAACCTACGTGCAGGAGAGAGCTGACTGCACAAAGATGTCCTCTGATGGCCCCCCTACACACACACACACACACACACACACACGCGCGCGCGCGCACACACACACACACACACACACACACATATCATGTCACAGACACACTGTACGTGGGCTTCCCATTCATGTAGCAAAAATATGCTTATATACAGGTGTAATAGTGCAGGCCGGTAATCTCAGCAACTTGAGTGGTGGAGGCAGGAGGATCATTTTCAAGGTTATCTTCCCCTACCCTGGAAGTTTAAAGCGAGCCTGAAATTCATAAGACCCTGTCTCAAAAATGAAGATAAGTGGGGAAGGGAGTGAGTGATAGCACAAACCTTTTTTTTTTTTTTTTTTTTTTTTTTTTTTTTTTTTTTTTTTTTTTGGTTTTTCGAGACAGGGTTTCTCTGTGTAGCCCTGGCTGTCCTGGAACTCACTCTGTAGACCAGGCTGGCCTCGAACTCAGAAATCCGCCTGCCTCTGCCTCCCAAGTGCTGGGATTAACCGCGTGCGCTGCCACCACCACCCAGCTAAATTTTTGTTTGTTTGTTGGTTGGTTGGTTGGGTTTTTTTTTTTTTTCAAGACAGGGTTTCTCTGTGAAGCTCTGGCTGTCCTAGAACTCACTCTGTAGACCAGGCTGGCCTTGAACTCAGAAATCCACCCGCCTCTGCCTCCAAAATGGCGGGATTAAAGGCGTGCGCCACCACTGCCCAGCTTTAAATCTCCTTCTCTGCGGCCACACCATTGCAGCAAAGGTTGGAGGGTAAAGCTCTGAACCCAGTGCGGTACAGGACTAACCTCCAAACCAAACTGTCACCATCTCTAGGAGTTCAGTTAGGCCTGCTCATGAAACTGGTCACAGCTGGGCTTATGAACTACTGACCCTCACTCATACAAGGAAAGGATCGGGAGAATCATGAGACCCTCACCTGAGTACCCACCCAGGCCTCCAACTACTTGTAGGCAATTCTGCCCTGCTGGGAAGCAGCCTGCATCTGGGGAGGGGCTAGAGTATATAGGTGGAGAAGGAGGTCGGGGAGGAGTCCATTTATGCAGCCACTGCGGCTTCATTGTCTACACTGGATGCCAGGTGCAAGCCATGTGCCTGTATATCCTCACCCACTGACTGTAAGTCAGCCCCAAACTCCTTGGTTCTCCAATGGGATAGAAGTTTGATTTGTCATTCCAACCCTGGGAAAGGAGGCAGATGTTATTTAAGTTCCCCACTCCCAGAAAGAAAATCCTCGTGATAGGCAGGGCTGTGGGAGTCCTCTACAAGCTGGGAAAGTCACAGGGCTCTTATCCCACTGTCCCAAAAGGAGCATGACTTATCAGCACCCATTTTTTTCAGTTCCATAAGACTTACCAGGGACTTCTGGCTTCCAGAGCTGATAAGCTCTGCAGGAGATTTTTGTTTCTTTTTGTTTGTTTGTTTCTCTTTGAGATAAGTCCCGCTCTGGATGGCTTGGAATTCATAGGTACATCAGGCTGGTCTAGGATTCACAAAGATCTGCTTACCTGTGCCTCCTCCTGAGGGCTGAGATTAAAGGTGTGCCCCACACCACCCGCCCGCCCCGCTGCCCTGATACATTGTTTTAAGCCTGTATGTGGATGCTGATTCTCTAAAGCCGCATTAAAAAGCTAAAACAAATGTAGCTCAGAGGGAGAGTACTTGGCAAGCGTGCTGGAGGCCCTGGGTTCCACAATTAGACCATAAACAAAATGGAGGGAGAAGGGGAGAGGAAGAGAAGGAAGGAGGGAAAACTGGGTGAGTTTGTTGCTGTTTAAGCGTTTCCTCGCTTTCTCTAGCTTCTGGAAGCTTCTTAAATTCCTTGGCCTATGACCAGCTGCACTCAAGCGAGTGTTTCTCAACACCAGCTATTCACTGACCCTCCCCCACACACACCACCCCCTTCTCCTGGAGGACTGTGTAATGACACTGCCTCAGGCCACTCAGCATAAGGTCTGTCTAAAGCTTCCTGCCTTGCTCACACCTGAGAAGTCTCACTATTCCAAGAGCAGACTTACTCATCAGCTGCTAGAGCTCATCCTAGGGACCTGTTGGGGACCATTGTCCTGACCTCCACAGCCCTCCAAGGACTCCAGTTCTTCTCAGATGCAATAAGATAGTCCAACTTTGCTTGTGGAGTTCTGATCCTCTCAGGCAGAATCTAGTGAGGAGACACTGGCCAACAAGGCTCATCTTCCAGGGGAAGGAGGGCAAAACCAATACAGAAGACCTGCAGGGGGGTTAAATAGAATGGAGGGAAGATGCCAGCCAGAAGGTGACTTCAGGGACACTTGAGGAAGGTGAGGGGTCAGACAAGCCAGGAAGGGAAAGCCAGGCTAACTGGACCAGTCCCGTAGCTCTCTAGATCCGAAGAGGCCCTCGAATCCCCCAGCAGAACATTTGACCAACTTTTAAAGAGATTGTCGTTTTAATTATGTGTGTATGTGCGCCTTATACACGACTATCCTGGGAGCCAAAGAGCAGCCATCTTCAGGAGTTCTGCTGTACTACCACTAAGAATCCTCCCAGCCGCCTGTTCTCCTCTTATATGAGGAGCTAGACTGGGAGGTCTGGGAAAGGCACTTGTATGTATTCAATTCTGCCCTAATTGCAGAAGTGGGCCCAAGTGGGGAGCTAGAATATACAAGGGAGGGAGATTTGGAAAGGCACCTCCATCTACAAGGCCATCATCCACGCTGAGTACATGCTCTCCAGTGTGGTTGCTTTAAGCCCATTTATTCGTCTCACTTCATAAGAAAAGCTCAAAAAAACCACTGTTTCCCCATCTGGTGGAATCATGCCTCAGTTTGCCAATAGGGCCTTAGGAGGAGGAAGACGTGGTGTTTGTGTCTTCTCTGGGGAAGGGATTTTAGCAAGTGTGTGTGTGTGCACGCGCGTGTGCACATGCTAGAGTTACAGGTGGCTGTGAACCATCTGACATGGATGCTGAGAACCAAACCCAGGTCCTTTGCCAGAGGAGTGGATGTTCTTAACCTCTGAGCCATCTCTCCAGCCCCTCAATTGATTTTTTTTTTTTTTTCATGAAACAGACAGCCTTGTACAGGGTTTCTCTGTATAGCCCTGGCTGTCCTGGAACTCACTCTGTAGACCAGGCTGGCCTCGAACTCAGAAATCCGCGTGTCTCTGCCTCCCAAGTGCTGGATTAAAGGCGTGTGTCACCACTGCCCAGCTCTTTTTTTTTTTTTAATTTAAATAAACGCATTGTTTTTAATTTTTACTCATATGTATGTCTATGCCACATGCTTGCAAAAGCCAGAAAAAGTTGTCAGATCTCGTGGGGCTGGAATCACAGGCAGCCCATAGCTGCCTGGTGTGGGTTCTGGGAACCAAACTCTGGTCCTCTGGAAGAGCGGTATGTGCTCTTAACTGCTGAGCCACCTCTCCAGGCTCTCCTTTCATTTCCAACATGGAATTCTGGGAATGAATTTGAGTCCAAATGCTTGCAAGCAGTTTATCTACTGAGCTACCTCCCCAGCCCCCTCAGCTCTTGACTTTTTTTTTTTTAATAGAATATCACTAGATAGCCCAGGCTGGCCTCAAAGTTGCAAGCCTCCTGTCTCAGCCACCAAACTCCTGGGATTACAGGGGTGCCTATGCATGGCTTCAGTGGATAGCTGAGCCTCGCTGGATGGTAGCCCTGCTATTTTTGGCTTGACCAACTCCCAAGAAGGGACATCTGCAGCATGACGCTAATATGGACGGTAATGGGAATTTCTCCTCCTTAGGAAGCACCGATACCTCCTATATAAGTATTCCCTTTCTTAGATAAGACTGCCAAACAGGGAACACTCCAGCCCTTCAAACTCTGGGGTCTGTCTGTGCTACAGAGAGAGTTCAGCAGTCACAGTCCATTGTTCTGTCTGGTCCAGAGAATGGTCTGTGGCAGCCATGACTTGGGTTTTTATTTATTTTATGTATGCGAGCCTTTTGTCTGCATGTAAATTTGCAATACCCGAGAAGCTATTGGAGCCCATAGGGTTACTGTTATAGACAGTTGTGAGCCTACGTATGGGTGCTGGAGATTGAACCAGGTCCTCTGGAAGAGCAGCCTGTGCTCATAGCTGCTGAGCCATCTCTCCAGCAAAGATTGATTGATTGATTGATTGATTGATTGATTGATGCCATATGTATAAGGGCAATGATTTGGGGTTTGAATGAGTACTTAGATTAGGTAGACAGCAAACCACAATAAAATAATAAAGCAAGAGTGTGAAGAAAATACCATCAGGTGAGGCACTCAAAACATCCAGCCAACATTAACTGGGGAACTGAGGCTGCCAGCTGGAGTTCCTGTTGGAGCGTTGTTTCCCTACCTGAGCGTCCAGCTTCTCTCTCCACCACAGGCATTTTTCTAGCATGAGCTAATCGATGGTGACCTTGGGGGGAAATGCTTTGCCTCCTGGACACAGCCCTCTTCCTCTTGGCCTGGTTTGCTGTTCTGTCCCCTCTGGGTCACAGAGTTAGGAAGGGTGAGCCCATCCCTAAGGGACCTCACAGGACACTAGATAAAGACAAGCTTGAAGCAGAGGATCAGACCCTGCTTCCGGAGCCAGCTTCCCCGTGAACTCACACAGCATGCCACAGCTTATCAACTGACATAACATACATTACGGGGCCACTTAGGTGTACGAAGCAGGTGAAAGGCAGGGGCCTGAGGGTAGAAGGGCTCATCAGGTCTGAGATCATGGGATGTGTGTTCTTGCACTCTGAACAGGCTCTTCAGGGGAACTGGATTGTCAGCAAAAGTCCAGAGCAGGAGAAGAGCTGGATCCAGCCGAAAGAAAAAGAAAAAGAAAATGTGTTTGCAGTTGTCTGTCAGTGTGGAGGACAGGGTGACAGAGCAGGCTCCCTGAGACACCCCAAATCTCTGGATTCTCATGAGACCCAGGAAACACCCAGATATGCCCCCAAGCTCTGGGTTCTGTGAAGTCCCTTGCTCCTAGTTAACTTTAAAAGTCACAGGGATCAGAGGTCACACCACTGAGCTACATATCTTTAGTCTCCCACACTGGCTCTTCTCCCAAAAGCAGCTCAGATAACAGTTGTTTAGTTGGCTTTTCAGAGACGGGAAGGCTACTGTTTTCAAAACTGCTGACTCGTGTTTGGGGCCGAGCTCTCAGAAATCACGTATTGTCCAATCACGTATGTCTCGGGCAGTTATGACTGCCTGTCCCACACTCCCAAAAGAGGCTCTTTGGACCAAGGCCAGGAGCTATACTAGTCTATGACATAAACATAAGTATTTAGAAGGCAGTTTAACGACATGTCCATTTGACAAAACATCGGTGGTAGATTCCCCCTCCTAGGGCCTCCCCAGATAGAGGGAGCTTTAGACTAGTTCTGTGGTGTTGGAAATATATTCCCTCCCACGGAGCAGGCCTCAAGTGCAGCTGGGAACTGAGGGTTGGGAGGAGTACCGTGGGATACTGACTTCTGAGTGTGGCATGGCTGTTCTCATCATGAGAACATGGCAGCTGTGACTGTCTGCATGGGGACTGAAGGAGAAAAGGAAATGTGGCAAAGTACATTGGGGTCAGGTTGGGGCCGGTGGGGTCAGGGAAAGTGGGAGGGGATGAGCAAGAGGGAGTAGGTGATCCCAGTGCCTCCCATACAAGAATAAAACTGTCCAAAGTTTGTAAGATTCATTCGAAGTGTGGGAGGGTATGGGGGTTGGGGTGGGTAGGTATATAAGCATGTGAGTGCAGATGCACGAGGAGACCAGCAGGGGCACCAGATCCCCTGGAGCAAGAAATGCAATAGACTGTAAACCTCTATCATGGGGGCTTGGCTAGGTCCTCTAAAGGACAGTACATGCTCTTAACCACTGAGGCACCTCTCATACCCTCAAAACCTGCCAAGTACAGGATATTTAAATAACTATGTCATCAATTCTTTATCTGGGCCTATGCAAGTGAGTGACAAAGTGGCCTTTAGGTATTGAGAGGCTGAAAATATCCACCCTCAGACCATGCTAATACTACAACCTTTAAAATGCAAATTCCTCAGAGAACCGTAGATGTTAATTACCACTGAGCAGACCCCTAAGAGCTTCCTGTCCAGTCACATTACCCATTAAGTCCACCTCTTTTTCTTTGTTAACTTCTGTGTATTTGCGGCTGTGTGTGTGTGTGTGTCCTGTGTGTACAGGTACCCCTGAAGACCACAAGAGGGAGAGTATTAGCTCCCATGAAGCTGAGGTGACAGGCAGCTTTGACAGTCAGATGTGAGTGCTGGGAATTGAACTCGGGTCCTCTGACAGAACTATAGGCTCTCTTAACCACTGGGCCATCTTCTCCCTACTTCTTTCTCTCATGAAAAACATCTGGTTCTTGGGAAGGTTTGGGGCCCTATATGGAGATGCTTATCTACTTTGAATATACACTGTTCTCTCTGCAGACATCTTTACTACAGTGGCTGTCAGACTGTGGTAGCCAAGCAGGCCTGGTCCAATCAAGCTCACACCTCCTCTGTAAAGTGGAATTGCATTTGTATGTAATCTGCACACAACCTCCATATATCTACTGTGTGTTAGGGAATAATAATGAAAGTTATACATAAGCGATATAAGTGCAATGGGGGGGGGGGTTGTCGAGACAGGGTTTCTCTGTATAGCCCTGGCTGTCCTGAAACTCACTCTGTAGATCAGGCTGGCCTCAAACTCAGAAATCTACCTGCCTCTGCCTCCCAAGTGCTTGGATTAAAGGCATGCACCACCACTGCCCAGCTCCAAGTGCAATTTTTGAATCCCAGCATCTGGAAGGCAAAGGCAGGCAGATCTCTGAGTTCAAGGCCAGTCTGGTCTACAGAGTGAGTTCTAGGACAGCCAGGGCTACACAGAGAAACCCTGTCTTAGAAAACAAAACAAAAACAAAACAAAACAAAACAAAAACAAAACAAAACAAAACCAAAGAGTCCTGTTTTATTTTTCAGACAGAGTCTCGAGTAGCTTAGGCTAGCTTCGAACTTTAGCCAAAGATGACCTTAAACCCCTGATCCTCCTGCCTCCATCTCCTAAGTGCTAAAGTTACAGGCAAACACCATTATTACAGTTTACTCACTGCTGTGGGTAGAACCTAGGGCAGCTATTCTGAACCTATGGGTCACAACCATCAGCAAACACATCTTAGACACTAAGATGGCCACCACTTGCTCGTAGCAGTTATGCAGTAGCAATGAAAATGAATTTATGGTTGTGAGGGTTCCTAAAACCATTGGAAATAATGTGTTTTCTGATGGTCGCAATCCATAGGTTGAGAACCACTGATCATGCATGCTAGGCGAGCACTCTACCCACGGGCCACATTCCAAGCCCATCTGTTGTTGGTATTGCTGTTTTTAAACAAGTTCTAGCAATGTAGCCAGGCTGACCTCAATGTCTCAGTCCTCCTGCCTCAAACCCCATGAGTTTCTGGGATTACAGGCATGTGCCACCACGTCTGACTTCTTAAAACATTTTCAACTCTCACTTGTTTTGCTGGTTGGTTGAATCCACAGTGTGGATCCCAGCAAGTCTGACTCCATTTATCCTGAGAATGAGGGGCTCCGTTGAAGGAGGTGTGGTAAGCCCCAAGCCTCCCTCTACCTGGATGGGTCAATGACTCCTAAGGCAATGCTGGCGAACTGACATGATATTTAAGGTTGATTAAACTTTAGTCTGTAAGTGTAAGTCTGTGTCAGGGTCTGTGTGCATGAGGGCAGAGGGCAATAGATCCCCTGGAGCTGGAGCTACAGGCTGCTGGGAACTGCCCACATATAGTCAAGAAGTATTTATATCTAAGGAGTCTGGGTCAAGATGTGATCCAGTTTTAAAAAAAAAAAAAGCCAGGTAGTGATGACGCACTCCTTTAATCCCAGCACTTGGGAGGCAACGGCAGGTGGATTTCTGAATTTGAGACCAGCCTGGTCTACAGAGTGAGTTCTAGGACAGCCAGGGCTACACAGATAAACCCTGTCTCAAACTATCCCCCTCCTCCCAAAAAAATGTGATCCAGCCTGTCCCCACAGTGTTAAGCTGGCAGAACTGTGTGAAATCTCTTTGTGGGAGGGATTCGGTTCCTTCTATGGCTGGATCCAGAACTTCAGCCTGTTCCTTCCCCTGGAAGAGGGGTGGTCATTTAAATTAAGTGAGGCCCATTGTTTCCAATGTAATAGTGGAGGGAATTCCACAAGTGTCTTATTTACAGCATCCCCTTTCCCTCTGGGATGGTTAAAGCTCGGGAAACAGTCATGGATCTGAGTAGTTTAGCTAGAGCGCAGGTATGTGACATTTATTGATTAGTTGGTTGATTATTAATTGGTTGATTGGTTGAAACAGGGCCTTTCTGTGTAGTCCTGACTTTGCTGAAGGGCAATATGGAGACCAAGTTGGCCTCAAACTCACAGAGATCTTCCTGTCTCTTGCCTCCCTAGTACTGGGATTAGAGATGTATGCCACCATGTATCATGAATGTGTGTGTGTGTGTGTGTGTGAGAGAGAGAGAGAGACAGAGACAGAGACAGAGACAGAGACAGAGAAAGAGAGACAGAGAGAGAGACTGACTGACAGATGAGACATCATTTCTCATTTCTTTTTTTCCCCAATGTTGGGATGAAACCCAGGACCTCTTACGCTAAACAAGTCCCCTACAATAGCCTCGCTTCTTCAAGCATTTTCTTATGAAATGTATGTGCACATATATAGTCTCTGTCCCTTTGGTATGTAAAGCTTGATTGTGTGCTTTTTGTTTTGTTTTTATCATGGGAAAGTAAGCAAACGTGGCAATGTACCTTACCACTGCCACTACAGTCCAGGGGCACTAAAAAAAAAAACACCATCCGGATTTTTCATCACCACAGTCAGAAAGTCAATGTACACTGAGAAGTAACCCATGGGGCTGGCGAGATGGCTCAGCAGGTAAGAGCACTGACTGCTCTTCCGAAGGTCCTGAGTTCAAATCCCAGCAACCACATGGTGGCTCACAACCACCCGTAGTGAGATCTGACGCCCTCTTCTGGCGAGTCTGAAGACCGCTCCAGTGTACTGTGTATAATAATAAATAAATCTTAAAAAAAAAGAGAGAGAGAGAGAGAGAAGTAACCCATGAAGCTGGGCGGTGGTGGTGCACACCTTTCTTTAATGCCGGCACTTGGGAGGCAGAGGCAGGCAGATTTCTGAGTTCGAGGCCAACCTGGTCTACAGAGTAAGTTCCAGGACAGCCAGGGCTGCACAGAGAAACCCTGTCTCGAACCTCCCCCCCCCCAAAAAAAAAGTAACCCATGGATCAGGAGAGATGGCTCAGCAGATAAGAGCACTAGCTGCTCTTCTAGAGGTCCTGAGTTCAATTCCCTCACATTAGAGCTTACAACTACCTCTAACTCCAGTTCCAGGAGCACCAGACACATACACATGGTACACAGACATACATGCAGACAGTCAAAACATCCATATATATAAAATAATGTAATTTTAATCTTTCAAAAACAATAGCTGGGCATGGTAGCACATGCCTTCAATACCAGCAAGCTCTTAGAAACAGTGATTGAAGCAGGTGGATCTCTGAGTTCGAGGCCAGCCTGGTCTACAGAGTGAGTTCCAGGACAGCTAGGACTACACAGAGAAGCCCTGTCTTGAAAAACAAAACAAAAAAACAAAACAAAACAAAACAAAAAAAAAGTAACCCATGGATCACGGGACTTTATTGCCTTGCTTGTCCCTTGACTATTTGTGTCTATTGTACTGCTTGACCTTATTACTTACATGTAATTAAAATGGTATAAAAGCAGATCTGCCTCAACCTCAGAACTGGCTGGGGTCATGCTACAATGTTGTCTAATTGTCTTCTTTCTTTCTTTTTCTTTTTTTTCT
>NW_022196905.1:111344706-111380027 GCF_008632895.1 Mastomys coucha
CCAGGCTGGCCTCAAACTCAGAAATCCGCTGCTTCTACCTCCGAAGTGCTAGGATTGAAGGCGTGCACCACCACTGCCCGGCTGTCACTTTTCTTTTTAGTTCTCATTCCTTTGATGGAGAACCTGTTGATTGACTGAGCTAGCTTGGTTACTGGTGGATCTCTGTAACTTTAAGGTCAGTCTGGTCTACACCCAATCCCCTACCCCCACCCCACTCCCAAAAAAAGTAACCCTATTTTCCTTCTTCCCCTTGACCTTAATATCCTTGAACCTACATTCTCTTGAATTCATCTTTCCTGAAAGATTCCTGTGTGTGGGGGTGGGGAGTCATGTGGAATTCACCCTCTGTGTCTGTTTTCTGGGGGTATGCCTCCCTCCCTCAGGGTTCACCCTTGAGATAGTAGCCCCAGCAGCAGAGTCCCTTTTGACTGTGGTTAGGAGGCAGTCTGTTCACCTTCTCTTCAAGGCCTAAACAAGTTTCTGGCCAGCATCATTAGCCAGGAATGTTTTCCTTCCAGGCCTGGGAAACATCTCTTTGAAAACATAAATACGAAGAAGATGGTGTCCCTGCCTCCCTGTTCCCAGGGGGAGTTGAGCTGGGCTCTTTGTTCCTAACTGTAACCACCTGTGCGATAGAGATTTGAAGAGTTTCGGTATTTCTTGAGGCGAAGGGCAGCTGGCCAGCTTGGTACGTTCCCAGACTAGGTCACATTAGGAGGAAGGGATAGGTCTCAAGGAGGAGGCCTTGCCTTCTACTCAAGGAGCCGTGGGAATAGGGAAAGAAAGCCTGCACCTGTGAGGAGGGGATAGAGCTGCCTGTCCACAGAGTAGGGTCTCCCCTGCTGTCCAGCTGCTTGCCACTCTTGGTCAGTTCATTATCATGCTCTCTGTGAGGGGTGGCTCACGCTCTTTAATGAGCATTCCATAACGAAGCCACTTTCTTCATTCATAAATGACATTTTGGTTGCCAGATTTTTTTTTTCTCCCTGTCACCCCAATCATCATCTTTGATACTCTCTGGTCATCTCTGATCAGGTGACAGGTTGCACGAGGAAGGGACCCTTCCTCCCGGATGAGGCCATTGATCGGCTCCCCAGCTGCTAGAAGGATGGCTGGAAATGGTTTCTCCAGATCTGAGCACCACCCATGATGGTGGTGATGGTGGTGATGGTGATAGTGATTATGGTGATTAACCACCATTTAGGATCAGAGCTAACGCTGGAGGAGCAGTCCAGGGCCACAGAGGGGACCAGGTAGTGACTGAGGACACAGAGAGGTACTGTTTTTGGAGGCCAGGCTTTGAGAATCTGGGCTGAAGCAGAGTGTCCCCAGCTCTAAGTGCATTATGATTATGCAGCTAGCTTCTCTTCTACCAGGGTGGGTCTTGAAGTGAGTCCCTCTATCCTACCTCAAATATAGGCACCCCCAGCCACAACCCCTCTTGGCTGGATACAATACTGCACATGTCCTGTGATTCTACTTACCCAATACCCCTACTGCCCCAGGAGGTAGTTATACACTCTTCCCATTTTACAGATGGGAAAATGTGAGCCTCACAAAGGCTAGGTAGCTTCTTCTAGCCCAACAGCCAATTAGACCTATATAGTCTGTACTAGTTTCATTTCTGTAGCTTTGATAAAGTACTGTGATAAAAAGCACTATTAGGGGAGAAATGGTTTATTTTACCTATCAATTCCAGGTTATGTTCTACCACAAGGAAGTCATAGCAGTAAGCATCTGAGACAGCTAGTTGTAACACATCCATTGTCAAGAGCAGAGAAAAATGAATGTGTACATGTTTGTGCTCAGCAAGATTTTGACCCCCCTTGCCTAGGGATGGTGCCACCCATAGTGGGCCGGGTCTTCTCATGTCACTTAATTACTGAAAGCAAACCCTTCTCCATCTAAGACATACCACAAGCCAATCTAGTGTAGACAATTCTTTACAGAGACTCTCCTCCCCAGTGAATCTAGGTTGTGATTACTTTGACAGTAAAAGCTAACAGTCACATAGTCCATGGGTGATAATCATGAAGAATCTGCCACATGCAAGGTCTCTGCCAAGGAAGTAAGAATCTTGAAGAGACTCTCGTGGTCCTAAAGGGGCTTCAGACCAGAGGGGAAGGCACATGCTGGACAAATGGTTATAAATCCAGCAAGGGATTATAGCATTGAAAACACAGGGAAAGAGGAAAGGCAGAAATCAGAAGCCAGGCCAAGCCCTGGAGGAAGAGGGCCAGCAAACAGAAACGGGAGATTTGACTGAATGCGGATCCTGAGCAATGGGATGCACCCCGGAGGGGAGATTTGACTGAATGCGGATCCTGAGCAATGGGATGCACCCCGGAGGGTACCTGTGGGAGGAAGGAGGCAGCAGTTATCTGGGAGAGGGGGAGAGAATGATGTAAGCCATGGGTGACGTCTGTCCCTTTATAACAATGTTAGAGATTTGGATTTATTTCTAAGGACAATAGAGAACCATAAACATCTTGGCAGGATCTGCTGAGAATTTCATCAGGTTCTGACCCAGAACATCTGAACTGAGGGGACGAGGGGAGGTTTTTTTTTTTTTTTTTTTTCCAAGGCAGGGTTTCTCTGTGTTGCCCTGGCTGTCCTGGAACTCACTCTGTAGACCAGGCTGGCCTCAAACTCAGAAATCTGCCTGCCTCTGCCTCCCAAGTGCTGGGATTAAAGGCGTGTGCCACCACCGCCTGGCTCCAGGGAAGTTCTTTACTGACTGCCCTTTGAAAGACGGCTGGTCTTTCTAACCCTAGTCAGAATTCACTCTTGAGATTCAAGGTCTCTGACTTTATGATATCTATATTCCCACAGCACAGGTTCTGACAATGAGCTGAATTTGATTTTGTTTGCTTGTTTTTCCTGCAGGATGGGTTTTGCTGAGCAGGCAAAGGGACTCGATGCCAAGCCTGGTGACCTGAGTTCCTTCCCTGGAACCTGTGGGGTAGAAGCAGAGAACAGACTCCTGCAGCTACCCCCTATGTCTATATATACACACCACTCACACAGGAGTGTGGAGAGCTTTTAGGGCTCTCCAGGAATGTGACAGGAATCTGACATTGGCCAAGAACAAGAAAATGGGCTTCAGGCAGGAATTTGACTTTAGGCCACAACAAGGAAGTAAGTTCAGTCAGGAGTCTAATTTTAGACTAGAACAAAGAAGTAGGCTTCAGGCAAGAATCTGATTTTTGGGCTAGGACTGGGAAATAGACTCAGATATCTTGGTCATTCTGAGAAGCCCTTAGAAACAATGGTCCTGGAATGCACAGGACTTTGTTTATTGCCTTGCTTGTTCCCTTTTTTTGAGGGTGAGGGGGTTCAAGACAGGGTTTCTCTGTGTAGCCCTGGCTGTCCTGGAACTCACTCTGTAGACCAGGCCGGCCTCGAACTCAGAAATCCACCTGCCTCTATCTCCCAAGTGCTGGGATTAAAGGGGTGCGCCACCACTGCCCAGCAATGACAGTGCAAATGGCTGTATGCCATTAAGTACTTCTTGGGATTTGAACCAGGGTCTTTTTGAACTGCAGTCGGTACTCTTAACCACTGAGCCAGCGCTCCAACACACTTGTTCCTTGACTATTTGTGTTTATTGTATTGCTTGACCTTATTACTTGCATGTAATTGAAATGGTATAAAAGCAGACTGGGAAAAAATAAACCTGCCTCAGCGTCAGAACTGGCTGGGGTCATGCTACAGTGTTGTCTAATTGTCTTTTTTCTTTTTAATCCACATTCCTGCCCTGGAGAACCTGTTGACCAACTGATCTGGCTTGGTTACATGAGCATACAAAATAAATTAAAATGTAAAAGATGAGACCTGAGGTTCTCCTCTGGCCTTCACTCACATGCATATGCACACACATGCATTAAGAAAATAAAGCAGAGGCAAGAAAATACACGCACACACACACACACACACACACACCTGTGATACCACCTGCTTTAGGAGTTCTAATCCAGATTTTTGTTCCCTGTGACTCAACCAGTTTATGAGCCTTGGTTTTTCTTTCCTATGGAGTGGGTATGCATATGGTAATTATTGTATTGCCAATGAGGACATATATGTCCCCAAATAATGGATTGTTAAGTGGAAGACAATTAAAAACAGACACCATGAACACCTCTAGTGTCACACTCTACATTTGGGAGGCAGAATCAAAAGGATCAGTGGCTTGAAGGGACCCAGTCACACACAGGAGAGTTCCCCAACATTCTTTGATCTGCCTAAAATCAGGACATAGATTCAGGGTTTACTATTATTCCTCACACCATCATAGGGCTAGAAATAGGGGTCCCCAAAAACAAGTAGTAAGCTTGGCCCACACCCACTGGAGAGTGAGTTACCCTTGGAGAAAGCCAAGCACTTCCAGGAGGTGCATGGCATAAGAGAGTAGATAACCATTTTCAACTGCTTAATATTGGGACTAGGGAGGTCAAGTGCATGCCTAACCTACACAAAGCCCTGATTTCCACCACACACGACCACCTCTCAAATATATCTTGGTGGTGTATGCCTTTAATACAAACTCTTGGGAGATAGAGGCAGGGGGATCAGAAATTCAAGGTCCTGCTCTAATACATAATTCAAGACCAGTGTGGACTACATCAGACTCTGTCTCAAATTGCTTTTGAGATCAGATCTTAATATAGATAGCCCAACTTTTGATCTGCGTGCCTCGGTCTCCTGAGAGCTGGGATTATAAAGTAAGCCACCATAGTCAACTTTAACTTTTAGTTATTGTATATGTGGACTCATGTCACATCGAGAAGGTGGAGGCCAAAGGGCAACTTGCTTGAGATAGAAACTCTGATCATCAGCTCCCCACTCCCATTTTATTTATTTTCGAGACAGGGTTTCTCTGTGTACTCCCTGGCTGTCCTGGAACTCGCTCTATAGCCAAGGCTAGCCTGGAACTCTGAGATCTGCTCGCCTCCCCCTCTCAAATGCTGGGATTAAAGGCCTGCGCCACCGCCTCCCCGAATTTGCGTGTCATCCTAGGCGCAGCAGCCATGCTAATCTCTGCATCACTCCAGTTTTAGTATCTGCGCTGCCGAAACGAGCACCCAGCTTTCATTTTTAAAATAAGGCATAGATGGACTCGAAATGACCATCTCTGCAGCAGCATTTGCAGTCCTCCAGGCGGAGTGGGAGGGACCTGGGGTGGGCGGGGCGTTCCCGGACACGCCCCCGGGAGGGCGTGGCACGGCTTCTTAGGCTCCTATCCTGCGCGTGCCCGCGCAGCGGCCCCTCAGGTACGCGGACAAGATGGCGGCAGTAGCGGGGGACAGCGCTATGGAGGTGGTGCCGGCACTGGCTGAGGAGGCCGCGGCCGAGGCGACGGGCCCCAGCTGCCTGGTGCAGCTGCCGGGCGAGGTGCTGGAGTACATCCTGTGCAGCGGCTCGCTCACGGCGCTCGACATCGGCCGCGTGTCCAGCACCTGCCGTCGCCTGCGCGAGGTGTGCCAGAGCAGCGGGCAGGTGTGGAAGGAGCAGTTCCGGGTGAGGTGAGCATTCCGCCCCGTTCCCGCAGCCCCTCGGCCCGGGCCTCGAGTGGGCCCCACCCCGCCGCCCTCCGGCCCGCGCGCTGCCCGCTCCAGGCCCGCTTCCCGCGGCCGCAGACAAAGGCCTGGGCCGGGGCCTCTGGAGCTCCGATGGGGTCGCGTCAGCCGCCCCGAGTCCAGGCCTCCCGCTCGGCTCCGGGGCTGCGGCCTCACGCGCCTCCCGGCTGCGGGAGGAGGCGCATCTTTTGTGGCCCGCTCGGTGCAGGATGTTTACGTGCAGGCAGCGTTGAGTGCGTTCCCGGCTCGTTAGGATGCCAGCATCGGACCTGCCATTCCAGCCCGTGACCTTGGGGGTAGAGGGGGTGATGTCCATCCACCTCCCTTCTCCAGAGCCTGGGTCTCCCATTCCGTGATAAGACCCCTTTTTTGCTGAGTGGGGAATCAAATGAAATGCGGCCCAGGTTGCAGGGCCTGGTGCTGAGGAGGCGCGCCATCAATGCGAACCGTTAGCATCGCTGTGATTGTGGCCACCACAGAGATTGGGGGGGGGGGCGGACTGGTGGTAGAAACACTGCCTTCGTGTCGCAAGCCAAGGTCACTGCATCCGAGAATGCATGCATATGCTATGGATATTGCAACTAGAGCTTCTGCCAGGTTCCCCCCCAACCCCCCCGCCCTTGCCCGCAGACTCCTCCGTGGTTTTGCAGTCTATGCGGAGCTGAGAAGGGTGTTCTCTCCCCTTCTAGGTGGCCCTCCCTGATGAAGCACTACAGTCCCACCGACTATGTCAATTGGTTAGAGGAATATAAAGTTCGGCAGAAAGCTGGGTTAGAAGCCCGGAAGATTGTCGCCTCCTTCTCCAAACGGTTCTTTTCAGAGCACGTAAGCATCTGTTATGTGGCTCAGGCTTGGTCCTGTTCTGTGTGTGTGCTTGCACGAGAGCGCGCGCGCGTGAATGTGTGTGTGTGTGTGTGTGTGTGTGTGTGTGTGTGTTCGCTCGCTCATGCGCGCACGCGCTCTTTCGTGTGCGCCTGCCTTAGCTTCTCAGCTCTTGTTCGTTCGTATTTCCCTTTTCAATGCTCACACAATCCCTTGCTTACATGGTTATAAGAGTCATTGTGTCCTCTCCCCTCCCATCCAACAACACGGAGCCATTTGTCTCTGCTAGCCCTACTTTTTTTAAAGCCAGAGGGAGTGGAGTGTTGAGCAGGGAGACACAGAGGGCGGTGTCCCTTAGGTCCAGATAAGCCTTATTTCTCTTCAAGACTGTTACACACTTTGTGCAGCCACTTTGTGATTGGAGAATCATCAGCGTTTGAACACTGTCAAGCACTTGGCACTTGTTTTTTTTCCCCAGGAAGGCTGCAGAAGTAAATGCTGTGCAGTGAACTGCCTTATGTGTTAAGGAACCAAGATTAAAAGCTGCCCGTAGGTCAGTTCCGTTGCTCCCCCGAAGAAAACTGCTTGGCATCCGCTGCTCCTGGCAGTTCAGCATTTTTCTTATCGCTGTGGTTCTTTGTTCTGTGAGAGGAGTTTCACTATGTGGCCCAGGCTGGCCTTGAACTCCCATCCAGCCTCTTGAGGGCTTCGATTACAAGTAGGCATCCCCAAGCCTGGCTCGAGTTATGTGTCGTTTTTCTGTAATGGCTGAGATGTGTGTTTCTTTTCTGGTTTGAAGTTAGTCATTTCTCCCTTGTCCACAATGTCCCATGAACATTGGTGTCGGTTCCATTCATTGCTTTTTGTAGGGCTAGGAAATTGTCCCCTCTCGTATTTCCAGTTCCTGCAGGGTGCATGTCACCAGTGTAGCGGACATTGCTTGTTTCATTCTTCTAGGTTGATGGCTATTTTCTGAAGGTTATTTCTGATTTTCTACTCTGCTATTAGTGGAGTTTATGAACAGCATTTTCAAGGTGTTTCAAGTTTTGAAAGGGCAGATCTGAACTTTCAGCACATCTTAACTCAGTCCCCTATGAGAACTACAAATAGACATTCCTCAATTGTTTATAGAAATGCACGTTAACGGCAGAATAAACCAAGGTTTGGTTCAGTATGGACCAGTGCCCCAGATAGTCTGTGGTCACAAGTGTTCAGTCCTGGCTTAAATGTGTGCACACACAGGTGTTTTGGTGCAGGGCATGTAGGATACTGTTAGTCACAGGCCACTGGTTCTCCTTGTGATCCACCTGTGTTTGTGTGTGCTTTGTCTAATAATGATGGATTGGTGAACTTTCCTCTTCTCTTTCCCTGTGTCACTTCTTACTTAATTAGAGTGTGTGGTGGACTTTGAACGGAGCAGGGGCATACTTAGAGGTAGATTCATAGATAGATGGGTGATCAATTTGCCTCAACACACTGGTTTTCTTGTTATCTCCATGGTACTCAAGTCAACCTGAAACACTGGCTGCTTTCAAGAGGAAAACTGGGGAAAATTCCAGGACTTTAACCCAAGAGTCTTGATGCACCACCACTTCTCAGCACATGTATCACCCACCACCTTAACACATATGTATCTTCACCTACAGCCATTGCACCATTACCTAGGCATACGTACGCTTCCATCCCAACATGCATGCACCACTGCTTCTGCATACAGGTACCATTGCCTCAACATACCAAGCAGAACACACATGCAGGAGCCTCAGGAGCTCCTCTGCCTTGGCCTTACGCCTCTGTCCCCTCCCGGTTGTGTGTCCACACATGGGGATTCAGCAGCGGCGGGCTCGGAAACTCGGACTGTGTGAGTGTGAGGCTGTTGTCATGGTGCCGGGGTCTGAATGTACCATGGCTACCATGTTGCTTTCTGCTCTGGAGGTCCTAGGAAGCCTTGTGTAAGAGCTGTTGTCACTAGTTCCATGTGTGGCCTCTCTCACCTGGGACTCAGCTATGTGTCTGTCAGGGTCAGCCATGCTAACTTATGATTGAGGCCTCCTGTGTATGTCTTCTCCATAGGTTCCTTGTAACGGCTTCAGTGACATTGAGAACCTTGAGGGCCCGGAGATCTTTTTTGAGGATGAGCTGGTGTGCATCCTAAACATGGAAGGAAGGTAAGCCATAGCTCCCCTGGGGCTGCCACCATAATAACTGCAGAGGGAACTGCTGTGGTGTATGTGGAAGAGCCGTGGTGTTTGCAGATTCTTTACGTTGAACCACAGTTATGTTTTGAAAAGCTTTGTGTATGCACTCTCTTGGTGTGGACAGTTGACTACCTGAAGCCATGCATGGGGCTCACACCTGAAATCCCAGTGCTCTGGAGATCAGGACAAGAGAAGCGACAGCTTTGAGAACTGCATAGTGAGCTTCAGAACACCCTGGGATACAGAGTGAGACCTGGTCTCAAGAAAGTCTTTTAAAAAAATGTCAAGAGCAGGGGAGATGGTCAGTGAGGACCCAAATCTGGGTCCCTGTATTATGAGATAGTCATCCTAGTGCTGGCCTTGATGACCACCAGGTTAGCACACAGAGAGCACCAAACTGAGAGCCAGAGATTGTCTCTTAAAGCAAGTGTATATGATACCTGAGGAATGAGACCTTCAATTGACCTCAGGCCTTGGAACATGCTCACATGTGGTTTTACTGAGCACACGCAGACCTCTTTTCTTGTAGGTGTCTAAATAGTAACTCCCTAGATGCACTTTGTGATGGGGGTCCCGTTTAAGGGGCAGAGGAGGGCAAGCCTGTGTTCTCCAAAGACACACTTCAGATTAAGAGTCCCATGCAGGACTAGACAGCTCAGTATGAACTACTCAGTATGGATGGAGGACCTGACTTCAGTTCCCAGTACCTTAACACCAGTGCCACAGGATCTGAACCTTCTTTTGACCTTCTCGGGCAACCTTGGACACATCACTTAAAATAAAAATGATCCCTTATCTCTTACTGTTTAGAATGGCTATGTTTTATATTTTCTGCTGAAAAGCTTAATTTCCTGTACACCGGTGACTTGTTTTGCAGCCTAACCTCCTGTGGGAGAGACCTTCTATTCTAAAAGTTCGAGATAAAGATAAAAACTGGGGACAGTTTTTCATGGGGGTTTTTAGGAAGAGGTGAAATGCCACCATTTAGTGCCTGGGAGCTTCCCCCAACCCCCTAACCTGTCTGTGTGTAAGTTTATGTGTACACTGGAATGTGCACTGAGAGTATTGTGTGGCCTTGTAATAGCCTTCAGGCACAGCATGTGTGTGGTGTGCTTTATTGGCTTTAGTTTGTTGGAAGTGAGCTTTTTTTCTTATTTGCACTCTTTCTCTGTCCTTCTCACTCCCTGCTTTTACGTTGGCCTTTCCTAACTCCAGCCCTGTGGCTTTGCTTTTGTACTGTTGACTGTCAAAACCAGGGCCAAGTGATCACTCTGCCCCTGAACTCTCTGCCTCAACTGTGTGGTTGTTTGGTTGTTTAATGTGCATTGGCATATAACTTACATGTATGTTTGTCAGATCCCCTGGAGCTTGAGGCACAGACAGTTGTGAGCTGCCATGTGGATGCTAGGAATTGAACTCAGGTCCTCTGGAAGAGCAGCCAGTGCTCTTAACTGCTAAGCCATCTGTCTGGCCCTACTTGTTTGGTTTTTCATAGTGACCTAGTTTGGCTTGTTTTATTCTAACTACATGACAAGATGGAGAGGGATTGTTTGACCAAATAGGGGCTGTGTGAGAAACAGACCCTTCTCTACTTTTCTCAGAGTTACCCCAAGAGGTCTGTCCCAGTCAGCTGTTAATGGAGGAGTTCCCTTAGGTAACAGCCACCCTCTGTCTTCTGGGTCTCCCTGGCTGGTAGACAGCCGCTTGCTGTGTACTACAGTGTCTACTCTCTAGGCTTCAGTTCTTGGCCCTGTGGGTTCTTGGAAATAAGTTTCCTAGGACAGAGTGTTACATGTGTTGAAAAATGTGCAAAAACTTATCACAGATTTTGGTTTTCCCCAAATTAATACCTAGTGCAGTGGAGCTTTAGGAGACACGAAAAGACAACCAAAGTCTGAGGGTGAGAAGGTCTTTATTGGGTTCAGTTGTTTTTCCAACTGGATAATGCTGTCATACAATAACTACAGAAAAGTAAATCTACAAGAAGAGCCAGGGAAAAAAGTGTTTAAATAAGTGTCATGGGAAGTGTGCACTGTGAGTTAGTGGGGCAGGCTGTGAGGGAGCTTGTGATCTGACCAGAGCTCTGAGGAAACAGCCATAGGCAGAGGGATGCAGGAGAGGAGCCGAGTAAGAGGGAGGCAAACTGTTGAGTAGGGAGGACTGCCTGGAACCGGATACACAGCTGGAACCCAACAAATCAGCTGTTCACTCAAACCTTACTAATGGAGAGTGAGCAGCTGACACTGTAACCCTTGCTGCCAGTTCAGGCCGAGAAGCCACGGTTGTTCTTTAGAGGCTGCCATGACAGGAAAAGGGGAACAGGCAGCACTTTTAAGGAGAGTGCCTGGCCCACTAGCCATCATGAGAAACACCTTGGAGTTCACTCTCCCGAGGATGTTAAATGTTAGGTCATCAGAAAAGCTGAAATCGCGTAGCCTGGGAAGTATGTATTAGTAGTCCAAAACAAAGTTGAAACAACATTGCCTTGGTGGGACTCAAGTGTAATGGCAGGGAATGTTGTGCCTCTTAGAATGCTTGGAGTTGCCAGTCTACCTGGCGACCCTCTTTGCATCCATTCCTGTTGTAGAGAGCATAGTGGGAGTGAGCAGTTTCTGTAGATACTCAAGTTTCTTTGAGTTTGTGATGACTGCACCTGTGCTGTTCTGTGTGGTCTGCAGAAAGCACAGCCTGCAGGAATAGTTTACCACAGTGAGTTAAAGAGCTTGTGTTGTGCCTGAGAAAGTGGCTTGAGTGGTCAGTGCCCAGCAAGACACTTGTAATAAAGTTACTGGATGTTAGAATCGGAAAGGGCCTTTGGGTATCCAGGCAAAATAGATAAAGTTACTTCTATCTATGCAAAAGAATGACTGTATCCTCATCAGACTTCAACACCAGCACTTTATGCCAGAGAAAAAAGGTACTCCAAGATGTAAAGAAAATGCCAGCCAACGATTTTTATATCCAGCTGAATTGACTTCCAAGTCTAAAGGCTAAAGACAAACTTGTCAACTTGGAAGAAAGCTCTTTCTGACACGTCTGCTAGAAATGGAGTTTGAAACTCAAAACCACAGAGATAGCCTGACTCAAGCCTACTCAAGCACTAGATGTATTTAACTTGATCTCCTGAATGCAACCTGTCTAGGAGATAGTATTATGTCTGTGGTTAGGGCAGGAGTCCTGACTGGAGTCACTAGCTGGAAGAATACTAAGCTGGTTCAACACAAGAAAGATGCTTGCTGTCAAGCCTGATGGCCTGAGTTCCATCCCTAGCATCCACATAATAGATCCTGCAAGTCTTCTGACTCCCACATATGCCTCATGGTATGCATTCACACTTACATGGGTGGACACACACACATACACACATGCTCACTCACACATTTATCCACACAATAACAAACCTAAACTTGTTTTTAATAAGAAAGGACATTGAGCAGTGACCATGGAAAGATCACATGCAGAATACCTGGCAGCTTTCATACTCAGGCAAATGACTGGGTGACTGCTTGTTTCGCTGAGGCCAGGCGGCGCTGCACCTACAGGTGGCTTTTGATGGAACACTGCACCACCTTCTTGGGTAGCAGCTAGCCACATACCTGGCATCTAAATCTTATGGAGCCTGTCCAGCCAATTTGTTGTATATTTATTTTGTGTTATTGTTTGTCATATTCATCAGTGTATACTCGGGCACTCTTGTGCCTTGTGCATATGGTGGTCAAAGGATTGCTTGTAGGAATTGACTATTTTTTTTTTTTTACCAGTGTGGATTGTGGCAATCACAACTCAGGCTTGGTACCTTTCTTGCCAGCCTCTCCATCTACTTTCTAATAAATTCAGAGCAAGTTAAAGCTTATATGAATATATTTCAAATGATGGGAAGCTGCTGTTAGAGTGGGGAAACAGAGCGGGATCTCTGTGGATGACAAGGCCTAAAGATTCCTGAACAGTTTAGGGTTGGGTGTTGGTGCTCACACTGCAGCAGTGATTCTCAATCTGTGGGTGTAATGACCCCTTTGGACGGCAAACAAAACTTTCATAGGGGTCACATAATCAGGTAAGCTTTACATCGGATATTTGCATTACTATTCATAACAGTAGCAAAGTAACAGGAAGTAACAATAAAAATAATTTTATGGTAGGGGTCACCACAACATGAGGGTCGAGAACCACTGCTCCAGAGAGATGCATGAAATGGCCACAGAGGCATGAAGTGTGACTGGCATGATGATGCCCCAGAGTTGTGTGTCTTGATCTGAATGATAGATATGGTATTTGCTTTTTTTATTTGTTAAGGAGGACTTTCTCCAACAGAGGTTAAAGAGCAGGTGGAACGGACAGCTCTGTGGACTGTCATTGACCTCTGCAGATGGAGAGGCTTTTGCTCCTTCTTAGTGGTTACCACACACAGTAATCCCACCTCCCACTTAAGGACCACCTGACATGCTCCATGCCTGACTGGGTGTTACTGTGAGCACTGGAGATACCTTTGTAAACAGCCCCAAATCCCTGCCTTCACAAGCTCCTAGGTAGCAATAAAATACCTAAGCTGTTTATCTTGGCAGGAAGTAGGATGCCCAAGGGGAAATGTGGTGTGAATTAGAGTGAGGGCTTGTGGTGCAGCTCTAAGGTAGGATGGGGGAGGCCTGACTCAGGCTAGGAGAAGGTACAAGAACAGATTGCAGGTGTCCTTCCGGGCAAGGAACATTCCACCTAGGAATAAAAATGCCAAGTGACACAACCAGGTATAGGGCTGGAGCAAGAGCAATTAGAACTGAGATCTAGAGGCAGGCGGCTATGGTAGAGGGACATTACCTTCTGACTAGAAGGTGACCTTTTAGTGTGAGGAGGTAGAAACGATGAAAAACTGAGGCAAATCCAAGCCTCTGTGGACCAGTACATACTGGGACCCTGGACTGCTGCATCAAAGGGTGAGAAAGGGGAGTGAGACGCCCACAGAAGCTGGGCCAGCTTTCATGAGAGGGTGTAGGAGAGGGGGCCAGAGGCCTGATCCTTAGGGCTGACAGCTCACTGTGTCTCAGGGGAGGTTAAGAGGGAAGAAAGGCTTATGAAGCCCCGGTTATCCAGGCAGGTGTGGAGTAACAGTTGAGGGTGCAGGTTGGAGTTCTTCAGAAAACCTCTTCAGGGAAGGTGGTCAGTGTGATGTACCTGAAACCATGAGGTCACCAAGCACAGAAGGAGCAGCCTGATCCCTGAGTGTGGGCGGCAGGCCCTGGGGACCAGCACAGTGCACTCACTTCCCAGGATGTTGTTTGTATCCTTTCTCCAGAGATACAGAGGGTGTGAATGTCTGCATGCTGGTGGACTTGTCAGTCCCGTGTAGGTGTGTGTCAGTTTTGTTTGTTCTATAAAGTTCAGTATGGGTCATGAGGGGACACTGGACACCTGAGGTTCTTAGTGGCTTGTCTGATTGCTTTCCAGGAAAGCTTTGACCTGGAAATACTACGCAAAGAAAATTCTTTACTACCTGCGGCAGCAGAAAATCCTCAATAACCTCAAGGCTTTCCTGCAGCAGCCCGATGACTACGAGTCCTATCTTGAAGGTGGGTCTGTCTGCGTCTGCAGGTGGGGTCCTCTGTTGCTGAGCAGCCTTTAAGAGCCTGCAGCAGCTATCCCTCCAGATAGAGGGGAAAGAAAGCCATGCGAGTGGGTGGGTTTCAGAAGAGGCAGACAGCACTCCAACTTGCAGTAAAGATTCTAGGTGCAGCTTCCTGTCAGCTCAGGTGATCTAGAGAGTCATCACTGGCTTAGTAACAGTGAGGGCTGGACGCTTAGTAGGGAAAGTACTTGCCACACAGGTATGAGGAATTGATTTCAGTCCCCAGAACCAATGTAGGTAGAAAGCCAGACTTGGTTCACACTTGTAATCTCAGCACTGGAGAGAGGGAGACAGCAGACTCTTGCAGTTCCCTGGCCAGTGAGCTTGGCAAAAACAAAGTGAACTGCTTCCAAGAATGATGCTGAGGTTGACCTCTGACCTCAACACACAAGCACGTGCAAGCCTGCAGATTGACCTTTGGCTAGTGAGATCAGTTCTTGCTGTTCAGAGTTGTAATTTAAGATGTCAGCTTGCCCATGTTTACCTGTGTCCCCTGAAGCAGTTGGGGATTAGTAAGGATAGGCAGCTCCTGGGAGGAGGTGTGGTTCAAGAGGGAGGGAAGGGGCGGGCATCAAGGCGGCCCCGCCCTGTGACAAGAGAGACTGGGCTCTTAGGAGAACTGTAAGAAAATATGACTTGACCCTGTCTCTAAAAAAAAAAAGAAAGAAAGAAAGAAAATATGACTTGGCTTTTTAAACACTATTTTAATTCTTAGGTGGAAGCCCTCCTATGCTGTGATTGTGAAGTACATGCTTATGCACCCTCCCTGCTCCTGGGGGGCACCAGAGGGGTGACTCTCCTCTTTGGTTGTTCTAGGTCACATCCTACCCATTATGGTTCTCCAGTCTCTCAGATGGACTCTGAGGGATCCTGGCTTTCCCTGGGTGTCACTGCTTGCTGCCCTCCAGTGAACCAGCCTGTCTGACCTGCTTAGTCCAGTCACTGTGGGACTGAATGTGTTTTCTGAATGGCTGTTTGGTTCTCAGGCCCTCTGTGGTCTGGACCTCCCCTAACTTCACACCTTTCCACACTGTGCTGCAGAGTCCTGCTCCCATCCGTATCCAGACCTTTTCCTGACTGCTGTCTAGAAATGGATGCTTGGCTTGACTTCCTCCTGGTGACAGCCCTCTTCCTGCAGTCCCCTCAGCCCTTAGCTCAGGGTTCACTTCTGTGAGTTTCAGCTGACCCCCCAGAGCTCAGTGGCCTCAACAGCCACAGTGGCTGTCACACCCCGTCTGTGTTAAGAGTATTTATTGCATTTCTTTGCTTTTTTGTTTTATTTTGTCCTTTTAGCCACAGAGTACAGCCTAGCCATCAGCTTGTCTTCTTATCAGTTCTAGGTGTGCGCAGACCTTGTGAGTAGGGTTGTTATGATCCAGGCCCTGGGTTACCCAGATTGCCTTAGCTCACAGTGCCTAGTGGAGATATGTGCTAACCGTGTGAGGTCACGTTGTTCTATCAAAGGAGGTGAAAAATCTTGTAGTAAAATGAAAAAAAAGTCATAGCCCTCCTCTTGTCTGCTGGAGGTGGGAATTAGGCTGTCTTTTGAGGTGTTTGCTGTTAGTTTCTTTTATTTGAGGCAGAGTCTCACTATATAGCCTTGGCTGGCTGTGTTGACCAAACTGACTACAAAGACAGAGATGCCTCTGCCTCCGCCTTTGCCTCCTGAGTGCTAGAATTAAAGGTGTGTGCCATCACACCAGCCTTCAGCTTAAGAGTTCAGAATAGTGAGTCAGTATGAAAAATAAATGATTGTTATACATTTTCAAATACAAAATACACAGTCCTCCCAAGTAACTAGTTAGACAGTAGAAGCCACTGAGTAGCTGGCAGTGGCTGGTGGGGGTGCTGGCTCCACGGCCTCACCCTGACTAGACTCCTATGCCCAGCCTCTGAAGGAGCCAGGGCAGGTGGCTCACAGTGGCTGAGCTCTAGATGAGCACTCCCACACTCAGGCAGCACAGGATCTGCAGCCTAGTCCAGTGTCCTGTTGCCCTCAACTGCCTCAAGCTTCTCGGAAGGTTGGTAGGAGCAGCAAGATCCTGGGCTAGCCTACAGTCTCTTGAATTTAAAAGTAACTAGAAGGCTTTCAAGTAAAACTGGGCTGTGACCAAGTGATGGCTTAGGCATGGTGTGAGGCTGGCTAAGGCCAACGATGAAACCTTGGCCCTACTCTGTGGGGCTAGCAGGGCTCCTTCTCTGTCCTGAGGAGGCATGGTCTCTAGAGTCTGTCACTCTTCAGCCATGAGAGGTGTGATTGGTTGGAATGGTCTGTCTGTCATTCCTGCTTTCAGCTTAGTTGTTGAGAGGAATTGCCTCGCAGTGAGTCTTTCTGTGGCTGTTTTGAACTCAGGAGTGAGGAGGAGAGAGATGACCTGAGGGCATTCTTGTGGCATTTGGCTCTCCTCTAATAGGATGTGGGAACATGTATTTCTACTCTCTGAATCATGATCTGCAAAAGAAGTGGTTTGTTTTGTTTTCTTAAATGATGTATGAAGTGCTTTGTGGTGAAGGTGTTTGATCCTCCCCCTCACTGAGTTGGCACAATGCCTGACATCCACGGGAGCTGGTGCGGTGTGTGGTGTGAGAAGTCTCGGCCACGGGTGCTGGGACAGTAATGCCCTGCTGTCCATTGGGGGAAGCGGGGGGAGGGGGCGGGGGGGGGGAGAGGAATGCTGACTCTGCACTTCTCACCACAGGTGCCGTTTACATTGACCAGTACTGCAACCCACTCTCCGACATCAGCCTCAGAGACATCCAGGCCCAGATCCACAGCATTGTGGAGCTTGTGTGCAAAACCCTCCGTGGCATCAACGGTCGCCACCCCAGCCTGACCTTCAGGGCAGGTATGGAACTGTTGGAGCTGGGCTGGGCTGCAGGGGCCCTGGGGGTTGTCAGCTACCTGACGATGTAAGGCACTAACGCCACTCTGGCTCCATCCGCAGCTTGGCCACACTTGCCTGCCAGGCCCTTGTCAGTCACTGCGTTTTTGGGGTGTGGCTTGCTCATGTTTGGGGTATGTTTGCTTGTGTTTGGGGTATGCTTGCTCATGCTTATGACCCAGAGGAGATCTCTGTGCTGCAGGTGAGTCCTCCATGATAATGGAAATAGAACTTCAGAGCCAAGTGCTGGACGCCATCAACTATGTCCTGTATGACCAGCTGAAGTTCAAAGGGAACCGCATGGACTACTATAATGCCTTGAACCTCTACATGCACCAGGTAGGTGTGACTGCAGTGAGAGGAGACATGAAGTTCCCCTGCCCCACAGCCATGGAATCTGCAGCATCCCCCGTGTTTTAACCATGTAGTCACTTTGCATTGCCTAAACCTGCAAATACACACACACATAGCATCAGATAGTGCTGGGGATTTGTGTGTGACGGGGAAAGGGGGGATTGTGTAGGTTCTGTGCCCTCACCTGCCCCACCTACAGAGTTTGTGCCCTGGGATGCTGTGCCCCTGGCTCCCCTGCAGATAGACAAAGGTAACTGTGTGTGCAGCCATGCAACCTTTGAGCTCATCTCTGATGGGCTGTCCATCTCTTGCTGACAAATGCTGTTGTTGTCTCTTCCATGTTT
The DNA here is from genome assembly GCF_008632895.1 of Mastomys coucha. Lineage (NCBI taxonomy): Eukaryota > Metazoa > Chordata > Mammalia > Rodentia > Muridae > Mastomys > Mastomys coucha. The sequence goes on from NW_022196905.1 coordinate 111,362,500, forward strand.
CAGTGAACTCCGGTTTTCCTCTGCCACAGGGACAGTATGGTGGGTTAGATCTGCTACAGGATGGCTTTTGTAAGCAAACCCTGTACCCAGAAGTGGGCATTTCTGTAGCTCAGCTTGTTGAACCCCACAAACTTGCCTCAGTTGGCCAGGAATCCTGTGGCCCAGCTACATCACCCATGCACCTCAGATGCCCATTTCCTTGTCTGTCCTGTTTTCTATAACTTATAATTCTGTTGTCCTATCATATACTTTTTGCATGCTTGTTTTCTGGTAGGAGGAGGCTGGCAGGCCGCCTATAAAATGCCTGGCAGTGAGTCAGGCCGGGTCCGCAGGCAGGCTGCCTATGAAATGCCTGGCAGTGAGTCAGGCCAGGTCCGCAGGCTGTGTGGTTGGAGTGCTCAGCACTGTCTCACTGGGTGAAAGGGCACAGGCAGCTGGAGTCTTGAAGGAGACCAGCTTCATTGCCTATTTTGAGATAGCCCAAGCTGGTCTTGGACTCTTCTCCTGCCTCAGACTCCCAAGTGTTGGACTTATAAACATCGTCCACAGAAGACCTGGCTTCTGTGATTTTCATGTCATGAGATAGTATTGTTTTTAAATATTTTAAAAACTTAAAAATTAATGTGTGTGTGGTTGCTAAGCAGTAGAATTCTTCCCCAGTGTAGATGGGGCTCCAGCTTCCATGCCTAGCCCTGCAAAAACAAACAAAAGGCAAAACCAAGAAATTGGGATATGGGGGGCACACACTTATAAGTCCAGCACTTAGGAGACTTAGGGAGCAGAGTTTGAGGCCAGCCTGGGCTCTGTAAGGAGACCCTATCTCAGAGGTAGAGGGGAGGGGTACAGACAGTCTTCTGCTGGCTCTGAGAAAAGAGCCAGTGGGTTAGATTTGGTCCCTGACCTAAATGCAGGTCTGGCAGCCAGCATGGGATGCCAGCCCCTGGCCTTCCTGAACTTGACACTTTCCTCCCTCAGGTGTTGACCCGCAGAACAGGAATCCCCATCAGCATGTCTCTGCTCTACCTGACCATCGCCCGGCAGCTGGGGGTCCCCCTGGAGCCTGTCAACTTCCCAAGCCACTTCCTGCTGAGGTGGTGCCAAGGCGCAGAAGGGTGAGCTAACCCTGCTATGTCGCATGGGTGCTGAGGAAGCAGGTTCTAGCATCAAATTGAGTGTGACCAAGCAGGCATCTGCTTCTGAGGACGGGATTCTGACAGTGATGGTATGCTGGAGTTACACTGGGCCCTGTGTGGCAGGTGACAAGCACTACTCCTGATCTTTCTGTATTTCTCACGCAGGCATGTGAATCATAACTATCTCAAAAGCCAAGGTCTCGTGGCTCTCAAGGTCCCATAGCTTGAAGATCAGTCCTATCAAAGGGTTCTTTTTTTTTTCCACTCAGCCATAAAACATCTTCCTCCTCCCACATTTGTGCCCCAGTTTGTGAGAGGCAGAGCAGGGTGGGCAGCTTACAGCCTGGCTAAGTAGTGCCTGTTTCAGGTTGGGTCCTCTTGTCTGTAAGATATCCATGTGACATCCACTGAGAGTCCTGCATGATCTGAACATTTCTGGCTCATTTCATTTCTAGCATAAGGTCTCTGCTACCCAGGCTGTCCTGGAACTTGGAATCTTCCTGCTTTGGCCCCGTGTCCTCAGTGCTAGTATTACAGGGCTGAGCCAGGGCGCAGGCTCAAGCAATGTAATAACCTGTTAGTACAACTAGGAAGCCTGAAGTCAGGAGGAGCACTTTACTCCAGCATCCAGGCAGGTGGCAGAAACAAACCCTGAGAATTAAAGAAGACTGAGGCACCAGGGACTGTGCTGGCATGCACACAGGCCTTCAGAGCAACTGGACTCTACCCTCCCTGTCCGTGCTGTGCTCTGCGCCCTTATCCCTGACTATACAAGACACCCCATCCAGATCAGCAACCTGCTTTCACTGTTCTTAGCTTTTGCTTCTCCCTACAGAGTGAGAGCCAGTTTATCAGTTCCTTAGAGTCCTATGTGGAAGGCACTGGGAGGCTGAGTAAGAGTTTGTGGCCAGCCTGGGCTCCAGACTAATCTCTGTATCAAACAAGAAAACAAAAATTCTGTTTGGATATCGACTGGAGCTAGAGACTGCTCTGGCTGGTTCTAGCCTAGTGTAAAGATCTGCAGCCTCCTGTTTGTGACCGTGGTCCTAGGAGTCCAGCAAGAAATTGTTCACCTATACACACGGCCTGTTAAGGTTATCCTGAGCTACCAAACCTTTTGTTTCTACCCATGGCTGGTACTTGTGTATAGGCCTGGCCTTCAGCACCAGGCAGGATGGGTCTTCAGTGTGGATGGTTCATAGCTCAGAGGCTAGACAGTGCTGTTTTGTCTTTTCTGGCTTTTATTGACTGCAATGCAGAAAGAGATAGCAGATACTCTTGCCTGGAATGGTTTTTGTTTTTAACCGTGTGTGTGTGTGTGTGTGTGTGTGTGTGTGTGTGTGTGTGTGTGTGTGTGTACACGTGCGCGTACACACACACGTGCGTGTGCATTGTGTGTATGGGTGTGTGTATATGTACCTCTGTGTTTGTGTGTGTGTGCAGAAGTCAGGGGACAACTTGTGGAGGAGTCAGTTTTTTTCCTTCTATTATTTGGGTCCCAGGGATCCAACTTGAGGCCTTAGGCTTGGTAGCCAGCACCTTTATCACTGAGACACCATTGTAGCCCAGGGATCATGTCCTTATGGAATGCTTCTCCATGTTACCATTAACCTCACTCTGTGGGTGACACCCTTTATTGGTGTTATCAAAACTAATTTCTAATTTTGTGAAGTGTGAGTTTGTTTGGGTTGTTGGGTTTTTGGATATTGGACAGGCCTCACTCTAGCCCTGGCTGGCCTGGAACTTGCAATATAGCTCAAACAGGCTCCCAATCACAGTCACCTGCCTGCCTCTGCCTTTGCCTCTGCACTGTGATTGAAGTCAGCTACTAAGCCCAGCTAGTTCTGCTGAGTTGTATTTGCATGTAGGCAGTAGATTTCTTTTTCAAAAATGTATTGTTTATTATCTGTCCATGGGTTTTCACTTTTGCTCTTTGTAGGGGCAGCTGTTTGCGTTTTGTTTGCGGGACTTGAGTTTTTTATGTTGCTGCAGATTAAACTCTGCCTTACTGCTAAGGTTCACTCATCCCCAGAATTGATCTTACATGTTCATCTCTATGTTCCTGGGGCACAGCTAGTCTAGGCCTGTTTTAAAGACACCCTGGCACTTGGCCACATGCGCATTCTGTCTGTGTGTTTTGTATTTGATGATTTCTTGTAGGAAGTTCTGGCCTAACAGCAAACGCCGTCAAGTCCCATGCTCTTTAGAACATTTATGTAAGTCTCAGGTCTTTGCCAAAAGTGCGCTATGAACGCAACTCAGGAAAGAAATCCGGCTGAGATAGCAGCCAAAGACAAAATGTTGTGTGATTGCAGTGGGCAGGGGATCAAGATTGCTCAAAAGAAGCTGTCCCCACACAGAACCACCCACCCCTTCATGAGCTCTTGAGATCACTTGATCATGCTGTGAGAATGAGCAGATCCAGGGTCATTCCTCTCTAGGATGGCAGCCTGATGTTGTGTGCACCGAGGAGCTGGCGCTATATACGTTCCTAGGTCCTCCGAGGTTCAGGACCCCCAGATGGGCAGCTGCTTGCTACTATTCCCGTGTCTTCCTGTCGGCGTGTTTTGAACTCCTGGCTCAGGTCTGTAGGGCTCCAAGCAGCTGTCAGGCAGTGTCGCTGCCCCTTTTAGTTGGTTAGGATATGTGTGTCACAGTGTGTGTAGAGTCGAGGACAGCCTGCAGGGGTCAGTTCGCTCCTTCCACCAGATGGGTCCCAGAGATCAAACTCCTATCATCAGGCCTGACAGCAAGCACTTTTCTCGATGAGCCATCTCTATTGTTTTTGTTGTTGTTGTTGTTGTTGTTTTGTTTTTGGAGACAGGTTTTCTCCGTATAGCCCTGGCTGTCCTGGAACTCACTCTGTAGACCAGGCTGGCCATGAACTCAGAAATCTGCCTCCCTCTGCCTCCCAAATGCTGGGATTAAAGGCATGCGCCACCACTGCCCGGTGCCTTTATGCTTCTTAATACCAGGGCACTGTGGTCACTGCAGCCAAGGCTGTGTTAACAATTGGGATTGAATCTTGGGGAGGCCTTGATGGTATTGGTGAAAACAGTCCAGCAATGCTCTGGCCTCTGCCTCTGCCTGGAGTACCTCCTCCAGGGGTTTTAATTTTGACTTATGGCTCTTGTTGGGCAGGGCAACCCTGGACATCTTTGACTACATCTACATAGATGCTTTTGGGAAGGGCAAGCAGCTGACAGTGAAGGAGTGTGAGTACCTGATTGGCCAGCATGTGACAGCAGCACTCTACGGGGTGGTGAATGTGAAGAAGGTACTGCAGCGGATGGTGGGCAACCTGCTGAGCCTGGGCAAGAGGTGAGGACCCTGGCTCCCTTTGCTCCCACACAGTGTGGGCCTTCTAAGGTTCTGTACCTCAGCAAGAAGCTTGTTTAATGAGCTGGCCAGTGGTAACTGCTTCTGTGACAACGGCTATGCATGCCAAGCAGTCACCCTCTGATGATTGTAGTAACTTAACTCTGCTCAAATCCTGGAGTCATTCTTTGGAAGTTAGACTACTGTCTTAGAGTGACAGAGATGGTGTCCTCCTGTCCAGGTGATCTGACCTCTGGCCTTACACCATCCTTAAGAGAACAGAGGCTGAATTTAGCTTTGCTCCATACTTGAAGGAACTAAGTCCTAGAAATCACTGTAGGTAGTGTGTAGCAGTTAGCTTCCTGATGCCTAACAAACAGGATTCATTTTGAATACACTGTTTAGAACAATTGTTAGTTGTTGGCAGAATTGAGCAGACTGCAGGGGGGCAGGGTAACCTTCTGTCTGCATGTATGGGCAGCTGTACACTCCCAACCCCCCAACACCAGAACAGACACACCTGTTACAAGTGCTGACCCCAGGGAGTGGGGGAAAACAAACAAACAAACAAACAAAACAGCAAGTGCTGACCCTGAATTGGCAGATCTACCCAGGTTTGCTGTTATTGGTGCAATCTCTGCGAGTTTGGACACGCATCCATCAGTCTCATCCTGGGTAGCTCTGCTCCCCTTACAGCCTCTGCTTTGCTCCTCAGAGATCTGTCTGTACTGCTGAGGTGACTGCTCAGTGGGGCCAGGTTTTCATGTGGTATGGGAGTTATGTTCAGTGTGGATTCTCCTGAGAGCTTCTCGGGGTTGCACAGGGGAGTCTGGGAATCAGAAACCTTGGGGTCTGCATCAGTTGCTGTAGACTTCTACTGGGAAGTCCACAGCCTGAGGCAAGTTATTTGTTGTCCCCAGGGAAGGCATTGACCAGTCCTACCAGCTCCTCAGAGACTCCTTGGACCTGTACCTGGCGATGTACCCAGACCAGGTGCAGCTCCTGCTCCTCCAAGCCAGACTCTACTTCCACCTGGGCATCTGGCCAGAGAAGGTAATTATCTTACTTTGATGCTGGGCCCTAGCTTTAGAGAGGAAAGCTGTTCCAAGGTCGTCCTCCTGTTAGCAGGGGAGTGAGTAAGTTCAGATTTGGTCAGTCTCCCAGCCCTGACCCACTGATTAAATGGTCTTCTGTCTCCTAAGAAGCATTGGCTCTATCTACCACCAGGAATGACTGTTGGTTCTGTGCCTCATTTCTGGGCATAAGACACAAAGCCTTTGCTGCTGCTCACCCAGTGCCACCCCTCCATGCCTTCCTAGAGTCACCTGACTTGGCAAGGAGAGGCACGACAGGTGCTCAGTGCTGGCTTTGCTGCAACTGTTCAACAGGAGAAGATCTGCTAAGGCAGCTGAGGCTTCTTTCTGTCCCACTTGAGGGTTCTGGATTTGCTAATGCCACTAACACCCATGACTGGCAGCAAGTGGTATATGGAGGCCACCTGTGGAACTCAGAACTGGCTTTGGGCACACTGAGTGCAGTTTTGTGTGAGTGTGCCGGAGTTGTGACCCATTCCCCTCCTGTCCTTGGTCTAGAAAGAGGCCATCAGTCATTTTGTTTACTTAGAACAGCATGCAGAAGGCATTTGATTATGAGCCTTGACTGGGACACTTCACACTTCGTTTTGAAATGTACAAAATCTTTCTATAAAGAAAGTAAATAAGTGACTCTATACCACATCATCAGTTCGTGGCTTTAGGAATGTGTAGTGCCGCACAGCGTGGCCTCCTTCAGGGAGGGGTGTGCATGAGATGAGAGGAATGTGGATAACAGCCTATGGTGCATGGGCCTTGCTTGTTAAAAAGGATCTGTTTCTGAGCAAGAAACCTACAGGCGCCTCACTTTTTGCTTTCTATTTCTTGAAGTTGGGGAGACCTGGAAAGCCCAGTCCTCTTGGTCACTGTGGCTATGGTGGCCATGTTTGTAAAAGTTCCTGGCTTTGCTGAGAACCTCCCTGTGTCCTCTCAGCTGCCCTGTGGCACTGTATTGTTGTTCCCAGTTTCCAGGTGCTGAAAGGCAAGAAGTTACCTCTACTCTGAGCCCATCCCAGGTATTTCCTTGAGGGTCCCTGTGACTAAGGAGAAAGCAGCTGTGGGTAGTGCTGCCAGAGCCAGGTGGATTGTGACCCTCAGGCTTTTTCTCCAGTGTGGGAAGCACCCCCTCCTCTCTCCAGAATGAAAGACAGAGCAGTCCTTATCAGCCCCATTGTGCTGGCCTGCGGCTCCCACCCTGCCTGCTGACTCACACTCTGTCCCCTGTGTACTGACTGCCCACCTCCTGCTTTTGCTCCTGTACACTCCTCAAAGCATGGGCTCTTCCTCCCAGCGCTCCCCCGGCCCTGTTCTGGCCAGCAGCCCTCTGTTGCTGTTGTAAGGCTGGGAGGTGGCCTTGCCTTTCCCCTGCTTCTCTGCTGCTCCACCTGCCTCCCGACCCCCGCCAATTCCCAGCCTCCTTCCAACCTCTTGTCTTAGGTTTCCCTGCCTGGCTTTACACATGGGTGCTCTTGAGGCTAGTTCTACCCAGTGTACGGTCCCAGGGGCTTCCTTCAGTGTCTCCGTCAGACCTGAGCAGGGCAGGGGAAGATCCGGCCCACTGACCTCCCTGCTTGGTTTTCCTGGCCTGTCCACAGCAGTCAGGATCTCAGCAGAATAGACTGGTCTCTGAGTGGCTCCCTGCTCCCGGGATGCCTTTCTCCCCGTCTCTGCTCCTGCCCACCTGCCTGACCTTCTGTGTCTTGCGTCTCTCCCCTACTACTCTGCTGCACTAGTGTGTCTGCCAGGCTTATGTGGCATTCCCCTCTGCTAACCCCAAAGCTCCATTGCTGCTCCAGCCTCCTTCTACACTGGAGCATGTTCTAGGACTGGGGATACACTGTGTTCCCCACTGGTCATTCTTTGTCTCACAGTACTGGTCTTGGCTTGTGGCAGCTGCCTACAGAAGTTCCTATGGGGGAATGGTTGTGTGACTGTACTTCCCTAGGATGTAAGTACAGGAGACTTCCAGCACTTAGAGATTTCCCAACATGGGGCCAGCCAACTCAACTGCTCTACAAGTGGGTAAGGCATAGACTGCTTGGCTGGGAAGAATGCGAAGGCAGGGTGTGTAGAATTGACCTGGGACCATCCATGGCAAGCAGCATTCTGAGACCTTTGTCAAAGGCTCCTGCCAATGCCCAACTGCAAGAAGTCCAACAGATACGTAAGCAAGGGGAGCCAAGAACACAGAGTGAGGCTTAGTGGTCAGGCAGGACTCATGTACACAGGTTGGCAAACTTGGAGCTGCCTTCAGTAGGTCCTGGCCACAGCCCTCTGTGCTGCTGTGTGACCAGAGGTGTAGCAGTGTACGGGACCATCCCTGGGCAAGAGAGGGCATCCTTCCAGCTCTCTCCCCGAGCGTGGGGGCTGTGGTTTTGCTTTTTATTTGGATGGGACATGGTTTGTTATTTTTGGGTTTTGAGGCCAGGCTATAGTATATAGCCCACACTGGCTCTTGGTTTCCTGCTTCCCAGTGTTAAGATTAAAGACATAAGTTATTATATCTGGCCAAGGCCTGCAGCATTGGTTGTGGTCACAATGCCCATGTCAGCACTGTCTTTGTGAATGCACCAGGTCCAAGTCACATTTCTTTCTCCATGTCCCCTCACCCTCAACCTCACACATCCATGCAAGGAACCAGTATCTCCTGTCTTACCGTCTGAATGTGGGCCACCTTTGTACCCTAAAAAGTCCCCGTCTAGCTGTGCTGCAGGTCTGTTGAGTGACCTCTGGGAAAGAGGGGACTGTGTGCACAGTGGCAGAGGTGGCACACTAGCAAGCTCGCACAAGGACAGCAATTTTTTCCAGCAGAATCCACAGAGCCCACTGTCAGATGGGATGCTCTCTCTCAGCTACAAAGAACAAATGCCATGAGCATCCCCACCTTAGAGACCCCTCCTGGAGGTGGGATGTGGCTGGGGACTGGCTTCTAGTAGATTTTTGTCAAAGCTGGCTTTGAAATATTTGAAGTCCTGGCACTCTGCCTATTGTTTGTTAAGTTGTATTACAGTAATTAAGATGCTTCTATTGAATTCTCCTGCCACAATGGTAGTTGAAACCATGGGCTGAGGTCATACCCAGGGCCACATCTTTGTTAACCCTCTAACTTCAGGCCAGCATTTAAACTTAATGAGCCAAATCAGTATTGGCTGTGACATACCATGCCCTATAGAGACCTCCAGTTCATCCCCAGGAAATACCAGGAGCCTACTGTATTGCTCTGGAAGGCGAGGTTGGCTTCAGAAAAATTGCTATGGATGTGGTTGTCAGTGTGGCAGGAAGCAGCTGAATAGTAAAGCAGCTGGAAGGTGGGCGGGGCTGCTTAGAGTTGAGGATGTCTGTCTCGCTAAGCAGGTGCAGCTTGAGACTCAGTAGACTGGAAGGACAGGCTTGTCAGAGACCAGTGTGTGCTCCAACCTCACAGTGCATGGGTTCCAGTGTGTCAGTGTGCATGCACACACTCTGCATGATGCCTGACTCTTGAGTGGAGCTGCTGAGCACAGCAGACAGACGGTGTAGGGGTCAGCCCTGCTGCCAGCCTCAGCTCTGCACAGATGACTGCCTTCTGGAAGCTGCTAAGCCTGGCCCCTTTCTCCAGTGACAAACATCAGCTCCAGGACAGTTCTGCTAAGCGTCTTTTGCCTTGGCTAAGGGGTCTTAGAATTTACCCCTCTTAAAGCAAGAATGACAGGATAGAATGGTTTCTGTACTTTAAAAAAAAAGAAAAAAGAAGTTGGCCTTCCTCGTCTCCTATGCTAACCAAGAATGTTTGTTTGGCCCACAAGAATCTTGGTCCACAGGTGGCATGTCGCCCAGTCTTTGTCAGGCTACGTGGGTAGGTGTCAATCCCACGCTTCGGAAAAGAAAAGGCCTGGCGAAAATATTATCTCCTAGTCTTTCTGTCTTGTCTTGAAGGTGCTTGACATCCTCCAGCACATCCAGACCCTCGACCCCGGGCAGCATGGGGCGGTGGGCTATCTAGTACAGCATACATTAGAGCACATTGAGCGCAAGAAGGAGGAGGTAGGCGTGGAGGTGAAGCTGCGCTCTGAGGAGAAGCACAGGGATGTCTGCTACTCAATCGGGCTCGTTATGAAGCATAAGAGGTGAGTACCTGCTCTCGGCCTCCATGGCTAGCCACCCGCTATAGGTATGTGCTAGGGCCTTGGCCACACCACAGAGGGAAAATGATCCCAGAGCCACACCCTGGGAACACAAGTCATTTCACAGAGCACCCTGCTTCTGGCTGAAGTGTCATGTCTCACATGGACTTTGACTGCACTAACAGTTTGTATAGGTTGCTGGGCTCGAACCTAGGGATAGAGCATGCTAGGCAAGCTCACTGAACTGCAGCCCCAGGCCCTCTCCTGCTTCTCCTTTCTTCCCCTGCCATCTCCAATCAGGATTGGCAGAGCTTTCCTGACCTATAGGTACATATCTATGTACCTATGTTGTGTACACATCTGTTCATTATTGTACAGTTTAACTCCAGAGTGGTGGTGTGGGTTCATGTACCCACAAGTAGCTGAGGAGCTGTGAGTTACTGTCCCCACAGCATGCTCTGGAATGTACATGCAACAGGTAACACCTGGTCTTCAGGACTCCCTCACTGGCAAAGGCGCTTCTCTGTCTTGCCACATAGGCATCCTTGCTGGTGTGTGGCTCTGCTCCCCACCCCCTCCATTGTCTGTGTCAATAAGCTGTCAATGATTTCCCTGTTAGGGGCTATGGTTTCCATTCACTTAGTGAACTTTTTCTTCTTAACTATTATGGAAAGTTCCAAGCGGACTTTCCTGGAGAGGAGGGGACATGAGACAGCTGAAGTTCCTAGTATCCTGGAGCACCACACCCTCCTCCTTTACCACTGCTGCCTCCTCTTCTTCCTCCCCGCCCCCCCCTTCGGATCTGGACTTCAGATGCTAATGCTGCACACATTCACCCTAGCCACTCATGTAGGTCTTTCTGAAGGAGAGGGAGGAGAAGTACTCACTCATGTACCTGCGTCTGACCACATGCAATAAGCAATTGCCTTGTTTCCTCTAGAGCTGGGTGGGTCATAGAGGCTTTTGCATGATAGTTTGCTTAGGGTCCTTTTTCCCTTGGCTTTACTGGCATCTGATTCCTTCCTTCTTGGATCTCAAGTCATGTGATATTTAGTTAGATGTTGTGCCTCTCGGAGTCTCTTTTACTCTGAGATGACTGGGAGTATGATCAGGCCACCATCCTGCCTTTGACACCGGTGGACACTTTTCTGTGTGTCTCTCACTCTGCTCAAAAGTTTCTTAAGCCAGGCATGGTAGTACACATCTTTAATCCCAGTATTCAAAGGTCAAGCAGGCTGGGCTCTGAGTTTGAGGCTCGCCTGATCTACATAGTTTCAGGACAGCCAGAGCTACACAGTGAGGACCACCTACAAAAACCAAACAGCGATAACAACAGGTTATTCTTTTCCAGTGAAGTGCTTTGTTAACAGTGAGGGGTTGGGAGAGGGACAGGGGGTCAGAGGGACTTGACACAGGGTAAAAGCAGAGGATGGACAGAGGGCATGAGAGCCCCAGCCAGGTTCCCTGGGAACTCACTGGCCATCTTCCCCTGCTCCACAGGTACGGCTACAACTGTGTGATCTATGGCTGGGACCCCACGTGCATGATGGGGCACGAGTGGATCCGAAACATGAACGTGCACAGTCTGCCTCACGGCCACCATCAGCCCTTCTACAACGTGCTGGTGGAGGATGGGTCCTGCAGATATGCAGCCCAAGGTAAGGCGCTCGCTGGACCTGCACTGGTCCCTGACTAGCCATACTGTGGGCAGAGCTCAGCAGTGTGTTCAGAGGTGGCAGCTGTCCACAGCTAGTCATACACAGGCACACAAACGTAATGTTCTTGTTCTAGAGCTGCTCCAGACTGAGCTTACTCACTGTCCATACCAGCCACACTCCACACTCCTGACGTCCCTGTCTCCAGGGCCTGGTTTCTAATACTGGCCAAAAGTTGCCCTCACGTGGCCACAAATGGAAACTGCAGCCCAGGAAGCCCTGAGCTGGGGATAGGTGGAGCTGAAGAGGCAGAGCAAAGACTACCATGTAAGCCCGCCTCTTCTTTGTCCGAGTGCCTTCTGACCAGGAAGATGCACAAGATTGTATTAATAAGAGGGAACGTGAACACTGGCATGATGGACAGGTACTCTCATGGGTACCAAGTCTGTTTGGGATCCAGGCTCACCCTCTCACATATGCAAAGCCTGTAGCTTGTGGAGGCCACCTCCATTTCACCCTACCTAAGAGGGTGTGAAGCAGGAGCTCTGGCCTGAACAGTCAGGCTTGCTCTACCCACACTAGAGCTATACACGCTAGAGGGCTCAAGTGTCAAGGATCCAGAAGGCAGGAATAATTCCCACATGCGTGATCATGACCCATTGAGGCCAGGAGGACCCCTGCAGTCACCTCACCTCCATGGGTCAGGTTAAATCAAAACTCTCCACTTTTGAGGGTCATAGTGATTTCAAAAAGATCCAAGGCTTCGTTAGGTGACAAGTGAGGGAGACTTTCTGTCCTCAGCCACAGCTTATGGGCGTGGCAGCACCAGGTGCAGCAGTTGTCCACCTACACACAATAGGTATGAACATCTTTACGTAGGGTATGGAGGTTCTAGAAACAGCTCACTTAGTCTTCGTTCATTTGCTTGATGCACTTCATAAAACAAGCACTCAGCTTTAGATATTCTGAATAACTGAAGGCAGTCCTTTGTAGAGAAAAGGAAGTATGTGGGCCATTGACCCAGTGATGTGGGAAGTGGTTGTAATTATGTTGGCTTTTGCTGGTTTCCAATGGCCTTCCTGTCGGCCACAGGAGCATGGCATCTCCCAAGGGCTGCTATTGATGGCTGTGGGGTGCAAGAGTAGCAAAGGATTCTTCCCGTAGCCACACACATACATCACTCACCTTCCTGGGCCAGCCTGTCTCTGTGACCTGTGAACTGTTTGGTTTATGTGCTGGACTTCCAGCCTGGGCTCTCTTACAGTGATCTTACGTGTCTCCTCGCATTCCACCCTGCCTGCTCCTGCCAACGTATGGTGTCCTGTTTGCTGCCGGTTGGTTCCTTGTCTATATTTGTTTGTCAGTGAATAGAGATGGAGACTTTTTGCCAGCGTTTGAAGGAGCATTACAGAATCCTGCCTCGTGGCTAACTAGAGGTGTAGCAGCACTAAACCACATGGCTAACAGCTTCCTCATTGTCTAGTTGTCACAGGACAGCCCTCCGCAGTGTGACAGGCTCAGCCATGTAGTTCTGCTGTGGTTCACTCCCTCTGCAGAGCCTGGCATTGGAGCATGGCTCACTGTCTTCTTACCTCCACTTTCTCTGTGACCTGTCAGTGAAGTCTGAGGCCTGACTGCATGGGCATCACTTCCCCACAGGCCATCCCGCCCAGAGGAAGTCGGGATTATGGTGATGTTAGGCTTCTGTAATTAGCAGGGAGTCATACTGTGTCCTGTGAATGTCGCTCTCCAGAGACCTGTGGTACTGCAGTTTGCCTTACCACTTGGTCCATGCTGACACACGGAGTGTGTGCTGCACCTGCTCAGTGACAGGGGATGCTTCTCCCTGTGCCTCCCTACTGGAGTCCTGATTCTTACTCCAGTGTGCTATGGTCTCTGAAGACAGTTGGGTGCTCATAGCCCATGGCCATAGGATGGAGACCTTGACAAGCTAGATTTTTAATTTTTTTTTTTAGAAAAAATTACTCTGTGTGTGTGTGCGCGCGCGCGCGTGTGTGTGTGTGTGTGTGTGTGTGTGTGTGTGTGTGTGTACACGCGCGCGCGTGCACTTTTGATGAACATGGGGTATACATGTCCCAAGCATGTGCTGGAGGCTGGGACAGCATTAAGGAGTTGGTTCTCTCCCTTTGTGTGGGTCTTCTGGTTCACACTGCACATGCTTTTACTCACTGAGCCAGCTCAAAGGTCTGAGCAGCTATATTTTTTAAAAGACTTTATTTTGCCTTCAATTATGTATCTGTGTGTACGGGGTGGGTGTGTGGACGTTTAGTGCAATGCCTGCAGAGGCCAGAGGCATTGGTCCTCTGGAGCTGGAGTGCTTTTGGTTGTGAGCTGCCCACACAAATGCTGGAACCAGACTCGGGTCCTCTGGAGCTCCTCCCAGCTGGGCTGTCTCAGTAGCCAACAACCTACATTTTTAAACTGCTCCCTTAGGCTCCCCTTTGAGCATCTGTATTCATTTCTTTGTAGTCTTTGTTTTAGTTCGGGTCTAATTGTCAGTGACTCTAGTTCCCTGAGTAGAGACTGTTAGTACTGACTTTCTAGTCCGTAGCCTAGAATTGTGTGTGACACCATGCTGCCATCAGGGGGAGCACTGCACAGAACTTGGGTGGCTCCTGTCCCTTACTTCATGATTGCTGCTGAGATGCAGCAGGAGGTGTGCCAGGAATGCTCCTGTCTAAGGCAGGTGATATCTTGTCTGTTAACAAAAGGCCCTTGGCATGGCTTTGAACACAGGAGCTGCAGCTGGATGGCAGGTCTCCCTCTATAACTCTTGTCACATCCTAGGCTGCTCTTCCAACGCAGCCCCACAGCAATCTGCTCCTGCTGGCACGTGTGGTACCACGGTAAGGATCCCCCGAAGTGGGGGCAAGAGGGTCACTTCAGGGACCATTTAGCCTTCTCTTGTTTAGATTCCATGTGGTGTGGACTGTGGCATGCATGAAGAGATGAGAAGAGAGCTTATAGGAGTCGGTTCTCCCCACCATGTGGGTCCTGAGGGACAAATTGAGGTCTTAAGTTGTTGACAAGTAATTTTGCCCACTGAGTCATTTCAGTGGCCTGGCATTGTCTTTTAGGGATAAACTCTCAAGCGTTCACTCTCCTGGTGGTTCCACCCCACAACCCTTTGACTAGAGACATCCACACAAGAGGTCTGTGGTCTCTGTTCAAACAGTGAAGTAGAGATAAATGCTTAGTGTGCATTTGCTGTAGATAGCAACATAATGAGTACCAAATTCCAGGGTGTGCAGGATGTGCTGCTGTCCCCCAAAGAGGGAAGTGCCAGGCTCGGCACCCACAGAGGGCGCCTGGTGGTATCTCTTGAGTGTGTGTCCACGGTGTTTCAGGAAGCTACAGAAGCTACCAAATAAGGAACATGTTTCTCTTGAGAGCTGCCGCATTGTGCTTCTTAGAGTACTTTATTTCAGAGGCATATCAGGTGACACATTCCCTCCAGATGCACAGCCACTGGCCTCTCATTCTCTTCTCTCCTGTGAGACCTTGTTTAAGCTCTGTGCTTCCGGTGTGTGAACAGCTGTGATCCCCACACTTGGGAGGCAGGAGGAGCATTAATTTGAAGCCAGGCTGGGGCAGCTTGAGTGTAGAACACTGGCCCAGCTAGCACAAGCCCCCGAGTTGAGTTCCCTAGCACCACAGAACAGACTTTATGTTCTCCTCTCTTGTTCACAGCTGCCTGAGGGCCAGCAGGCCAAGGCACTGAGTCTAACTGGAGATGACCGAGGCAGCCCAGAGCTCCCAGGTTCTGCCCACTGTCTTGCCTCAGCTTTCCAGGGCAGCCATGCTCTTGCTAGAAGCCATGTTCAGAAGCCTACAGTAGCTACCTGGCAGTGTTGTCCCCACAAAGCTGTTTCCCCCTTTCCCTCCCACTTTCCCAGGCATGCAGAAGCCCAAACTCCCTGCACAGGCCAGTGGTTAGCACCTAGAGCCTGTACCCTTGTGGCCAGGGCTGTGAGGTACAGGAGTTCCTGTAGAGCAGGTTTCCCACCTGAGCAGATGAACAGTGGACACAGGAACTCCCTGTGCTGGACCCTGTACCCTGTGGGTGCTCAGCAGTGCCCCTGAATCCCTGCAGTCCCAAGCAGCTCCAGAGCTGACCACAGAGATGCCTTCTTCAGACTTTAGGGAGGTTAGCTTCCCGTCGACCCCCACTGCACTAAACAGATTAGCCTCAAATCGGGAATCAAATTCCCACTAGAATTGAATTGGTTTACGTCACTTGTCATGCCTGCAGTGGCAGACATGCTTCCTGAGAGCAAGGGCCTTCTTCTCTTGGAGGGCCTTAGAGGTGCACGGCTGTCTGCTCTCCTTGGTGTTTTCTGTGGGCATGAGGCCTCCGCAGCTGGCCTGCAGTGCTTCTGTGAGACAGTTGCCCAGGGCGCCTTAGTGGTGCAGCCTTTAGAAGTGTGAGCATGAAGACACTGACATGGCTGTCCCTGCTGAGCCCTTCCATGCACATCCATGTCCCCTCAGCTCTACACTGCTGGATCTGACCCAGCCAGAGCCCTCTGCAGCCCCTCCCATGAGGTGGGGCCAACATGGCAGTTCAAAAGTGCCCTGCAGCCTAGAAGTGCTAGGCCTCCTGGTGTTCTCTCAGGTGGATACTGTCCCTGATCCTGCCCTCCCTCCTAGTCTGCAATCAGGCTTCTGCCTCCACAATAGTGTCTTGGTGTGCTGATAATCTTCTGACAGCATGTCCCTAACCCATTCTGAAGATGCTGCCCCAACAGTTTCCCCAGATCCTCCAGATTTGTGGTTAAAGGCAAACAGGCAGTTGGCCACACTCCACCTCACAGAGACAAGCGCCAGGAATAGCCCTTGCTCTAGGCCTCTGGGTGTGTCTGAGCTGTCCTGTGTGCTGCTTGTGGCAAGCCTTGCTCAGGAACCCACTTAAAGTAATTCTAGAGCAGGGTTGTGCTTGTGTTACAGCCTGGGAACAAGTCCTGGGGATTCTGTGTGGTCAGCTCCCCTCTTGCTAGGACTTTGACAGCAGTAGGGCCTTGTGGTCCCCTGTCCTGAGGCTGGGCCAGGAGGAAGGGCTTTGGTCTTTTCTATGTGATGCCTAGAAGACCTCTTTATGTGTTGTGTCCCTTTCTTTAGTGGCAAAATCTAGAGAAGGAAGGACAAAGGCAGGCTCTCTCCTAGGGACCAAGCAGGGTGTGTACCCCAAAGGTGCCACTGGGGATCTGAGAGCCAAGCATCTCTCTCAGAGACTAGGAAGAGATGTCTTCTGAGCAGAGCCACAGGGAAGGGGACCTGTACCACTGTTGCTTCCTCCCCTTAGCTGCCACCCCTACCTTTTCCTCTTGAGTAATACCTGTAATACCAGAACATCCATCCCTGCTGGTAACTTTCGCTCTGTTTCAAAAGCACCCCTGGAAGGGGCAGCAGGGGGGCTTCAGCAGAAAGCCACTGTGGAAAGCAAAATGCTAACAGCGGTGTCTGCTGCTCTTTGCCAACAGAAAACCTGGAATACAACGTGGAGCCTCAGGAAATCTCGCACCCAGATGTGGGGCGCTACTTCTCGGAGTTCACAGGTACACACTACATCCCAAACGCAGAGCTGGAGATCCGGTACCCCGAGGACCTGGAGTTTGTGTATGAGACAGTGCAGAATATTTACAGTGCAAAGGAGAACACAGCCGAGTAAACTCAGGGGATGTCACATCTGTGCTGCTGCTGCTGCTGCTGCTGCTGCTGCCTTCTAGGGGACCAGGACTCCTGAAGGACAAGTGCTGCCCCTGGAATCAGCACAGGACAGCTACTTCACTAGCAGCCCTGGCTGCCTCCCCAGTTTAGATGGTGTGCGCTCCTCCAGCCACAGACAGCGTTGCTCTCCGCTACACTAGTGAATCAGTTGAAAGGCACCGTGTCCAGTGGCATGGCTCGTCTGCTTGTCCCGTGGTGACAGTGTGTGACATTCTGTCTTCATGAGGTCTCACCATCCATTCTGTCCTCTCACCCCCTTCCCATCCCTGTCTCCATCTACCTTGTGTCAGCGTCTTTCCCGCTGGACAGTCGGGGGCCATGTTTCCTCATCTCTGGAACACAGGCCGCTGAGTCAGGACCGCCACCCTCTGCCTTGCATTAGGTTGTACTTGGAGGAAGGCTTGGAGATGGGAGTCAGAATGATCATGGTTCATTTTATTGCTAATACAGAAACACAGATTTCAAGTATTCCTTTTTTTT